>NC_080580.1:33188327-33511452 GCF_029962835.1 Magnolia sinica
GAAGGAGTGCCCCCTATGCTCCGGGCCGACAATGTGATAGAGTTTCCAAAATGATCAAGCCGAGAGTGAAACTCCATTAAGGTCGATAACAAATGCAATTCCAATTCCAAAGAGACTCTAATAACCTAATTTGTAAAGTTGTACATTATCTTATTAATTAGATGTAACGTACTGTGATGAAGTGCAAATACAAAATCACCCCAAGACAAGACGCAAAGCATGAACGTAATGGTTTTATGTCATCGCATTGGTCTAGCTTATCATAGCTTTCATGGGCTAATACTTGGTACATATGGTTAACATATAAGTTTTCTCCTGATGAGCCGATAGATTTACCCCCACAAAGCTGGGATGTTTTTTGTAGTTGCATAAAACAAGTGTGCTAAATTATTTGGATCTGAAATTTTTTAAGGCCTGATCCATTCCGATTGCTACATTAAAAGCTTGTTGGCTTAATTTCTACACAATAACATTGTTGGGCTTTTCTTCCTTTATTTTGTGCGCGAGCGCGCATCACTCTTAAAGACCACAATAACATTATTGGAATGTTGGTGCCTCTAGGATGTATGGCAAGTCAAGGGCAATCATATGATATGGCTATTGTCCTCGGGTGCAGATGTTGCGTTCTCTGCTGTCCGTGGTTCGATCTGTGATTTTTTTGTGCTGCCTTAAGTTCAAATCAGCTTCAGCTTTAGATCTTCACAAGAAATAGGTTTCTGGAATGGAAAGTGAAGTGAAGGTAGTTTCTTTTTGGGGCAGATGCTGGAAAATATATAGTGAGGCTATCCAGGGGGTGTCTATCTCTGGGCATTGTGGGGTCGGGTTTTTTCTTCTTGTTGATGGTTCATGAGGTGGCTCTGTTCTGGAAGTGATATTTGGCTAATGTGTGGCTGCTTGACATCAATTATAATGTTGGTGACGATCGGTCCAGGCTACATACAGGTGGGGGCCATTGAGAGTGGGGCATCTGAATTGTTTGAATATAGCAGATTTTGTTCTAAGCTCAGTCGTTTGGGTGGAATGGCTGGGCAGATTTGGACTAGTTGTTTCAGAGGATAAGGCTACTGGTTTGTTGTAAAGGTAATAGCTTGTAAATGCAAGAAGGGTGGCAGCATCTGGCTGTGGGCATGATTGTAGCTTGTGTATCGGAGGAGTCGGGAAATGTCCCCTTGCTGCTGGTTCGCGAGGCGGCGATGTTCTGGAAATTATTTCTGCCCTTTCAGTAGCTGCTTGGCATCAAATGTCTTGCTGGAAAGCCCTGTTTTGATACGAAGAAAGGGTGGCTTTAGCTTTCTTCTTTGTTTTTTTCTTTATTTTCAGTTTTTCTTATTTCATGATATGAAAGGTGAGGCCTGCTCTTTTGTGTGGAGCCCACTCGAAAGTGTAGCTTGTACATCATCTATTCTTATTAACAAAGATTTAGGGGCATGGCCCTGCTTTTGAAAAAAAAAAAAAAAAGGGCAATCATATGAAGGAGCAAAATCAAGAGAAATCAGCCATACAGGCCGGGATGAAGGAAACAAAAGAAACAAGGCCTAATATGCATATATACTAATAACATTGATCATCTCCTCTCCTAATACAAATTTTATTAATAAATTCTATCACTTTCTTTCCTATCATCTACAACTTTTTTATTTATATTTTTTCTACCACAATCTTTATCCCATTTTATTATTTTCTCTTCCTATATATCAAAGTTTTTATTCATCAATTTCTCTCGGACTCATTTTCACTTGCTCTCCTGATTGGCACCCTATGTTTACTCTCTTCATTTCTTTGTATCTACTTACTACATGTCTCTTACCCATCAGTGTTTTTAAATTCCATGTAGCAAGATAAATACAATTCTCCTAGGCTAGCTTCTTTACCCACTCGCATCCAGAGTGGTGTGGAAATTAATCCTTGCTTGTTTTTGTTAACAAACGGCTATTGTTGCGACGAGTCACTTCTAGACGCTCTAGCCAACTTTTGCCCGTTTGTCACTACACCCAGGTTTTATTGTCACACGTTGCATACAGGGAATGCTTTAACGTGAGTTGGGAATGTCGGGTTTTCAGATTCATGATAAAAGCCATAGTATAAGTTTCAAACCGGTTGCCAATCTGATATAACCCTCCTCCTTAATCCAAGTTAGGAATCCGTAATGAGAGTGCAAAACTCCCTCTAGCTGAATGTGATAGGCTGTTACATAGGTTGATTACAATTAACCGCTTTCAAATAGTCTATTAGATAGGTTGATTTCAACAAGTTGATTACTTAGTTTTTACCAATTATTTGAGTGTTCTTTTTAAATATACAGTGGATAACTAAGATTGGGATCATCATGAGGTGGCCATGATGGAGTTTAAAGAAAATCGACTCAAAATACTTTAATGTTAGTTAAAAAATAAATCATCATCTATTCATATCAGAGGTCTTATACATTAGCCACGTTGTCAATAGGTGATGCACATAAAGGTAAGTGGAGAAGATGTATGTTAGCAAAAGAGGCCTTTATTTGTTTAGTACCAAAACAAGAAGACCTTTTCTCTCAACAATATTCAACTATAGATTTGCATATGCAATGCTAGGGTAGGGGAAGTTGTTTGTGAGGAGTATATTCACATTTCCCTTCATAACTAAGAGTACAGGTTAACATGGACTGGGAATGATACAGCTTCATCTCCATCACCAACCATGATCGTGTGCTCCCCTGCTGGCAAAACAAGGTAAGCTGTATCTGTCACCACACTCAAGCTCTTACAGACGTCAATCGAGAACTTCACCGTCTTGGTCACACCAGTAGGTACGAACACCCGTTTGAACTCTACCACTTGCTTAGCAGGGCCTCCAACCAAATCGGCAGGCGGCTTAGAGTAGACCAAGATGACGTGGGACCCATCTTGATGCCCTACATTACTCACTTCAATCTCAACGTTGATTGCATCGCCACATCTTGTCTCTTCCACCAACACAGACGGGCATGATGGCACAAATGCATTGGGTTTTAAGCTAATGTCATGGCAATGTTGGTGCGCCTTCAACTTCTTTGTAACGGATGATGGCGCAGATGTGAGCTTGTACTTGAACTGAGTGTAACTGAGCCCATAGCCAAATGGGTAGACCACCGGACCATCGAAGAATTTGTAGGTCCTCCCAGGGTAGCCCAAGTTATCAACTGGTCTCATTTGCATGGATGTCATTGGAAGCTTGGTTACATAGTCTGCAGTGTACCAAGTGATCGGTAGCCTCCCCCCTGGATTGTAATGCCCAAATACAACATCAGCGATTGCCCGACCGCCTTCTTGGCCAGGGTACCCAGCCCAGATGATGGCATTAATCTTAGGGTTGGTCTTAGCGAATGTGATGTCTACGCCTCCAGCAGAAAGTATGATGAGTACGACTGGGCCTGCGGCAGCATCGGCAACATCAAGGATCAGCTGAGTCTGGTAACCTGGAAGGAGGAGATTAGTCCGATCCAAGCTTTCGGCCTCGATGGATAGATCTAACCCAGCAAAAATGATGGTTGCATCTGCTTCCTTTGAGGCTGCCACTGCTTGATTGATGAAGGACTGGTTCTTGCATGCCACATCAACACACCCCATCTCGTGATGAACTGTTGCCAGTGCAGAGAAGGCGTCCAGGGGAGTCACATAGTGGCATGGAATGCCTGTAGTAATACCAAACCAACATATGAATGTGTGATGCGTTAGTGGTGCATTCCACACTATGGTATTATAGCAAGGTTGGTTAGTACGGGAAGAACAAAATATCCCTCCTAATACGGATGGTTTGCTAGGGAATTTTCCAAGCTTTTAATGGACTGGATGGTAATTAATGGGACCAAGTGAAGATGGACCTAAACTAGCCCAATCAGGCCCATCACAACCCTACAGTGATGGACACTTCATTGGTAATTGACCAATTAGTTATCATTGACCAAGAAGGAAATCCAAAAGGAACTAGGGTTTTTGGAGGGATAGCTCATGACAGTTGAATTTCACTGAAATAGTCTCCTGATGTTTGGACTACGTGGAACATGGGAAATTCTTGTTCGGAAAGATCTAAATCATGGAAACGAAAAATTAAAAATAAAATAAAATTACCGGCATAGTTTCCAATCATGGCTGCAGTTGCATTAGCATGTGGGCCCACCAGGACAAGCTTTTTGTACTTGTTGGATCTCAAAGGTAAGGTTTCACCCTCATTCTTGAGCAAAACAATCCCTTCCCTTGCAGATTCAGCTGCCAAGTCCATGTTCTCCATTGAACACACATCATCTCTTCCAAGCGAAGCAAATGTTGGGCTTCCATCAAAGAATCCAAGCCTCATTAGCACGACGTAGAGATTCCTCAATGCCTTGTCCACATCACTCTCTCTGGCCTTTCCTTTCAAGATTGCTGATTCGGTGAAGTTAGTATAGTAGGTTCCACAGTCCAAATCCAACCCTGAAATTTTTTTTAAAAAATGCAAAGAACCAAAAGCGAAAATTAATATATAATTAAAAAAAGATCTTGAATGCAATTTGAGTTATTGAGATTGGGAGCTTGCCAGCTTGGAGTACTTGAGCAACTGCATCCTCTGCTGTGTCGTTGAGCCATTTATGGCCATGATGAATGACCTCGATTGAATCACAATCGGCAACAATGTACCTGTGAAAATTTTTAAGATTTAAATATTAGTTGCATGGTAGGTTACAGTGTAACTAGTTTATATAAATATATATGTGTGTGTGTGTGTGTTGGGCTCGAATCCCCGATGCAACTAATTTCTTTCCTTTACAGATGTTTTTTTAAAAAGGTAAAATGTGCTCGAACCCACGATTCAACTAGTTGATTTGAGCATTTTGGATGATCTCATCTTCGATCTGGATTTTCCATTCATTCCATACAACAATGGGCAATGCTCTTGAAAAAATCACAATGATTGGATCATGCGAAGAAGTGCCAAATATATCAGGAAATGATTAACAAAATTGCTAGTAGAAATTTACAAGTTAAATTAACTAAGTGGAAAAAAATTAATTATCGATTTTCATAGCTGTATGTGGACACTTCAAAACCATTTTCATTTATATGATTGAAATAAGAAAATACCAACATAGCTTCTTGTTTTTTTTAAGTTTAAAAATAAATAAATAAAACAACATTACCCATGAAGATCCCATTCTCCTCTTATCGTTTGAGATAGAAGTTTTGGGTCGGCGCATGTGGGGATGCCGTTGACACGGTTGTAAGAGCACATGACGCTGCTAACGTCTCCTTCCTTCACACACATCTCGAATGGACGGAGGAACGTCTCCACCATGTCTTGCTCAGTCACCTTCAAAAAAAATATTTAAAAGATACATTTATGAGGAAGATTCAGGACATTAATTAGGGATACCATATCATGAACTTGCCCAGGCCAAGTCAGCTCATCAGTGGGCCACATTGAATTAGGGCAATTGGTTTCTTTTTCTTGCCTATCTTTTATCATTCGATAGCAGCCCACATATTGAACGGCATGCCTTATTTTCATGGTATGGACCAACTAGTGAAGGGAAGAGCTTAGATTGAGTAGTGATTACCCTTGCATCGAAGTGGTATCTATCGATGCCTAACCAGTTGTCGACGTCGTAAGCAGCATAATGCTTGCAGGATGCAGCAACCTTCAGTGGCCTAGAGTTCAAGTCCTTAGGATTTTTGTGCCCCGCGACATCTTGCAAGCCCCTAACGTAATTCACAGCATAGCGGCCCACGACGAATGGGTCTTCTCCTGGGGTCTCTGTGATTCTACCCCACCTGGGGTCCCTAACAACATTGATGTTAGGACTCCAGAATGTCAATCCAGCTAAACCTAAATTGTACATGGCCCTTGCCTCTGTAGAAACAACCTTCAATATGCAAGGAAAGAAGAACAACGTCATTAGCATAAGAACTCCAGTAGCTTATTTGGGAAATGTTCATTATTTTATATTTCATGAAATATATAGTGCTCCATCTTCCATTTGTTCAGCCCAACAAACTGTACACGTGGGACCCACTTTCTAGTTATCCAAACAGTTCAAAAGTGATGGGAGGTACGTACATAAAATCTCACACCCGATATCAGATATTGCTGACCATCAAATTAAGGTCTGATCTAACAAGCCCGACCAACTTATGGACTGGGCTTGGTCCTACTAGCTTGGCCCGTGGTCTGGCTTGGGTGTCTGCAGACGTGGCCTGGTCATGCCCGACCCAACCTGACTTAAAATGTATGTCTTATGTCCTATCAATATGCCATTCCAATTCTTGGTCAGGCAACTTATCCATCTTCAACGTAGACCATTGGTTCCATACCTCTAAGTTGTCCGTTTCTTTGTGCATGTGTGATCTACTTGATCAACATAAATATTAAGAACAATCAAGTGGAAAATAAAGATTTTATCACTTTTCAAGGTGGTTGGGTCGGGTTCGAGCCCAATCAATTATTTAATTTTCAATCTCCTTTTGTTGTGCTAGGCTCATGCTAATCGCGGCTAAACTGATCAGCCCATGGCCAGCGCTGGCTCCACCATTGCTGGGTCCAATGAAATTGAGAATCTTATAATACACCTTTGTATTAACCAATATTATTTCTAAGATTAGAAACAAAAAATTTTCTTAACATATTTACCTGCCCTATGGTTTTCCATAGTGACTCATTAAATGACGCCGCCGTGAGAATAACGGTTGGAAAGCTTGTGGCCCCCGGGATGCTATTATTATCGAAATGGGTACCTGGGCCTGTGTTGGCCACACCATGGAGAGCTTCTGACCACCATTCATACATTGGAAGTCCAAGCCTAGCCACCCCATATGCCTTGTTCCCTAGTTGAGCCACCTTCTCTGAAATTGTCATGCTATCAACCAAGTCCTTTGCTCTGATACTATATGGAAGTGATTTATCACAATATGCAAATTTGGCCATGTGAAGACCTAAAGAAGCGAATCTTGAAGAGTCACAAACATGGGTGAAATTACTGCTAGCAAGGTCACGATGAGGGTTATGATGATGACGATGGGCCTCGGTGGTCGTCCAGTCTTGTGGAGGAGAAAGAGAATCTGATGGTGCTAGAGAATGAGAATGGATTGGAGGTATGTTTCTAGAATTTGTAGAGATGATTAAAACAAAAAGAAGAAGAGAAAAGAGAGTAATGGCTGCCATTTTCATGTGGAGCAAGTGAGAGGAGAAAGAGAGAATTCGATATGGCTTTAGAAGGAGTAAGTTCGTGTATTTATAAGCATGCATGCGTGCATGGACATGCCATTTTTTCTACATGCTTTTTCTCTAAAAATAAATCTCATGCTTACCTACAATAACAATTTACTATTCGAATACAAACCAGAAAAACGACCTCTGTCTTTAAAAAAAAAACGGTGATAAGAGATTAATGTAGACATCGTCCAAAACAAACGACTCCAACAGATCCTAGTCAAAAGCTGAATTCACTTACTGCTCAATGAACCCCACAAGCAGAGATGGTCCGTTGATCAGAACCACCCATGTTATTGGTCTGATTCTCCACTAAAACCAATGGGATGTTTTAGACCAATGATTTTGGGAGTTGAATGTGATCCGTCGAAAATTTTCTTTTTAATCCTATACATATATAGCACTCGGTGTAAGTACCTTTTTTTGGCTCATGCAACGAAAACAATATGGATGGTTCATATATGACATTGGAAATAACTACCCATGATGGGTGGGCCACCATGCTGGCACTTGCAGGAGCGAGTATGCACGTGCAGGTGAGGAGAGGTTTCCTTTATTTTATCAAGCTAATCATAATTACCCACCTTAAATGTGATCTGCACGGTTCTTAAAGTGGGCCCACCATGAACATTCTCAGGCTACCCCAAATATCTGGCTCGATCAAACATACTATTCTAATGGTTTTCTAGTTGTCTGTCTTTTTAAATTTAGCTTGTCTCATCATCCAACTCACCTGAATATCATAAGCAATCCTTGAATAATATCCTCATACCATTCAGCATCTGAATTCTCACTAAAATTTCATGGAATTATGGGCCACATGAAAATGGCATGATGCAACAGTGGGCCACACAAGAATCAAAATGACGTAATGGTGGGCCCCAATATCTCTTTTGATGGAACGTTCCACTTCCACTTGAGTTTCTAGTTTTAATAACACCAGGCAGGCCATGTTTTGTTTTAACGGTGTGCACAAGGGAACCAAGCTCGGGTGATTTAGCCTTTTAAATTGACAAAACCCATGTGGATGAAAATGCGGAGAAAAATCCACGTGATTTATTTGATATACTAGCTTATCATGATGTTGATAGACATGCCCCTCGAAAACTGTACCCATTGTACATATGAGCGTAAATTAACGGAAATGGATTGGCTACTCCCCCGGCCACCAGCCGGGTGGCTAGTGGTCGGTGCTCTGTGGGCTCTAACATGATGTATGTGTTTCATCCATTCCATTCATCCATTATTAAAGATCATTTTAGGGATTGATCCCAAAATTGAGAGGGATATAAATCTCAGGTGGACCACACCACAGGAAAATAATAGTTATTGGATATCCACCATCAAAAACCTCGTAAGACCCACTGTACTGTTTATTTGACATCCAATCAGTTGATTAGGTCATATAGGCCCAGATGAAGGGCAAAAACAAAAATCATCTTGATCTAAAACTTTTATGGCCCCCAAAAGGTTTTAAATGGTTGATGGTCATTAAATAGTGTTTCCTGTAGTGCGGTTTAGATGCGATTGGAATACACCACCTTTTTAGTCTTTTAGCATAAAATGATTATGGAAAAATATATGAATGGCATGGATGAAACACATACATCATGGTGGGGCCCACAGAGCACAGACCACCAGCCATTTGCGGGTGGCAAGGGAGTAGGCGAGTAGGCAGTAGCCCATCCAAATCGCTGGGACGATCATCCAATATAACATTGATTTTTTAATGGGATGATTGACTGTTTTCATTTTTGACCGTAGATTAAATGTCTACCAATTGTGGATTTAAATAACCTTCCTAGCAACTTCCCACGCTTCAGATGTTGGAAGGGGTGGACTAGCCCTCCCAATTCATCTCCACCGTCCACTCACCGGATGTGGAATCTCCGTGTCCATGGGATCTCATGCACGAGTTGGAGGCTAGCGGGGGAGACTAACAATATCGGCGAATGGATAACGGTCCCGCAATCTTGCAAGGACTACGTGGGCCACTACATGTTGGGTCATCTATACCGTGAGGACTCCAGCGTGGTTGCTGACACCGCAGCGACCTACGCCGCTAATCTTATGCTGGGAGGTACGTGATGGAAAGGAGATATGGGTGTTCGACGTTGATGAAACCATGCTCTCTAACGTACTGTACTATGCTCAACAAGGATTTGGGGCTGAGCCGTATGATAATTCCTTATTCCATGATAATGGTGATGATGGTGGGATGGTCTAAAAATTAATCTTATAACCCTAGCACATAAAACAATATCCATGAGTTGTTAATTCAACTAGTGAACTACGTGATGGTTAGATAAACCTAGCTAATTCTAAAGGTGTCTAGTTTTCATGGTGAGGAACAAAGCAAAATAAAATAAAATAAAATTGGAAGCATGCCAAGCTAGAAGGAAAATTCTCATATATATTTGAACTGTCCACCTACCTAGCGGGCTCTATCTGACCAATCCAATGATCATGCCACATGATTTACATTTTGGGTGCAAGTGATTTAATTAATAATAAAAGTATTTCATTTGAATTATTATTTTTTGAAAATTGAATAACAGTTGGAGTAATTTTCACCTATCGGGCATCCCCACCGAGGATCTAATGGATGACTGCTTTAGATTGATCACATCACATGCAATGTGTCATGAATTAGGAGACAAATACCCCTTCTTGATTCTGCACCAGTGGACCACTTTAGAAATCCCCACCCAGGCCTTTTTTTTTTCCTGAAGCGTAGGGGTATGAAAAGTGTTCTCGTATTAGGTTTTTATTTTCTGTGAATTCGTCATTTCATTGGAATATCAGAACCGTGAAGGCAGTGGATCCTACCATAGAGATCACCTATGCAAAAATTGGAGTAATCTATGGATTATCTAGACAACAAAAGTACATTGAGTTGGATTGTAGGCTTTCCATTGATTTTGACGGTGCAGCCCATCTGTACAGTGAAACATCATGGTTTCCGCCCAAGATGCTCTTCATAAAACTTGCCACCATCTGCACGGCTTGGATGTTATAAACAAGTAGCACGTTACCTTCAAAAATAGCTCTGTATGCTAGACTTCCCATGCAACATAGTATGTGTGAACGTTTCTCTTTAAACATCATTTTGTATGATAAAGCATTCGGTGCTACGTTTTCAAGTAATCAATCTTCATACACGTGGCATACTACGACATCACTACCGTTTATTTAATGGGCCCTTCTGTGGATAGGCCATATGCCAAAAGCCTCACCAATTAGATGATTATATCCATAATAGTGAAACTCCCCTTCAATCTAGTTTGACTTTTGAGTTTAGGGCACGCCAAATGAAAGGTCAGTATTTATTACACAGTGGTCCGCACTGATAAAAGCCCACCATCCCACCACAATAAAAAGCCCACTCCTCTCCACATCTTTCTCATGATTTTGGTTCAAGCATGGCTTCAATTGGCTCGTTTCCTCTTTTGGGTGCTCCTTGTCATGGCTTTCCTGAGCCATGATGTGTGCCATGCAGCCCAGCACTTGTTGGGCACTGCTGATCTAGAGGGCCCACTTGCATCAACAACCCAGCGCTCACTCGCAAACGTTAACTTTGAAGCCAGGGCCCTCATAGGCACCGACGCCAATGCTAGTGCTAATGTACTACACCAAAATCGCTAAACTGGAACGGTTAGGATTTTGGTTCAGAAATGGCTTTAAGCCGTTCCTGATTCTAAACGGTAATGAACCGTACTCAAATTCTTTGCTATTATACTGTATTTCCACTATTTTGTTGGTGTGTCCCAATTGAGTGTTGGATCTTCTTATTTCTTTTATTATTGTTTTATTATTTTATTTTGAAACAGATGAACGGAATGGATTCGATTAGTAACCTCTGAGTGGACCCCACAAAGCCCGAGAGGCACATTGGTTTATATCTACCGCGGATTACCGATTCATTTTCAGCCTTTTCTTACGCCAAAAGCTCCCAAACCCTATTTCGGGTCCATTTCCATCTCCCTCTCTCGATCTCCCTCTCCCTCTCCCTCTCTCAATCACCCTCTCTTTCGATCTCCCTCTACCAATCTCAACCCTCTCTCTCTCCAGCCAAATCTGAAAAATGCCAATACTTCCAACCTGCATTTTGAAGAATTTCCTAGAATCCCTAAAATCCCCAATCTTTCTCGCTCTTCTCCCCTTCTTTTTTTTTTCAATCCTCAGTACAGCTAAGAAGTCTCTCTCTCTCTCTCTCTCTCTCTCTCTCTCTCTCTATTGAAGAAGCATTAGCCATAGTGGTCTCGATCCGCCCCCGCCTAGGGCCGTTCGACATGGACTACATGGTCCAGATTGGCGACCGTTAGATCCTCACCACTGTCGCCAAAAGTGACATTGATGCCCAAATGTGGAGGCGCGATGTCCGCCAGCTTTAATGTCCGAAGATCGCGTTCATAGGCGTTGATATCGTATGGGACTCGAAGAAGCTTAAGAAGGTGTGCCCCCTGTGCTCTCTGTCGACAATGTGATAGAGCTGCAGCCGATCATCGAGAGGAAACTGATTAAGGTCGATAACAAATGCAATTCAATCTAAAGAGACCTCTAATAACTGAATTTGTGTTGTGATATTATCTTATTAATTAGATGTAATGCACCAAGATGAAGTGCAAATACAAAAATCACCCTAAGACAAATATCAAGCAGGCCACACCGTAATGGTTTTATGTCATCGCATTGGTCTAGCTTATCATAGCTTTCATGGGCTAATACTTGGTACATATGGTTAACATATAGGTTTTCTGCTGATGAGCGGATAGATTTACCCCCACAAAGCTGGGATGTTTTTTGTAGTTGCATAAAACAAGTGTGCTAAATTATTTGGATCTGAAATTTTTTAAGGCCTGATCCATCCCGATTGCTACATTAAAAGCTTGTTGGCTTAATTTCTACACAATAACATTGTTGGGCTTTTCTTCCTTTATTTTGTGCGCGAGCGCGCATCACTCTTAAAGACCACAATAACATTATTGGAATGTTGGTGCCTCTAGGATGTATGGCAAGTCAAGGGCAATCATATGATATGGCTATTGTCCTCGGGTGCAGATGTTGCGTTCTCTGCTGTCCGTGGTTCGATCTGTGATTTTTTTGTGCTGCCTTAAGTTCAAATCAGCTTCAGCTTTAGATCTTCACAAGAAATAGGTTTCTATAATGGAAAGTGAAGTGAAGGTAGTTTCTTTTTGGGGCAGATGCTGGAAAATATATAGTGAGGCTATCCAGGGGGTGTCTATCTCTGGGCATTGTGGGGTCGGGTTTTTTCTTCTTGTTGATGGTTCATGAGGTGGCTCTGTTCTGGAAGTGATATTTGGCTAATGTGTGGCTGCTTGGCATCAATTATAATGTTGGTGACGATCGGTCCAGGCTACATACAGGTGGGGGCCATTGAGAGTGGGGCGTCTGAATTGTTTGAATATAGCAGATTTTGTTCTAAGCTCAGTCGTTTGGGTGGAATGGCTGGGCAGATTTGGACTAGTTGTTTCAGAGGATAAGGCTACTGGTTTGTTGTAAAGGTAATAGCTTGTAAATGCAAGAAGGGTGGCAGCATCTGGCTGTGGGCATGATTGTAGCTTGTGTATCGGAGGAGTCGGGAAATGTCCCCTTGCTGCTGGTTCGCGAGGCGGCGATGTTCTGGAAATTATTTCTGCCCTTTCAGTAGCTGCTTGGCATCAAATGTCTTGCTGGAAAGCCCTGTTTTGATACGAAGAAAGGGTGGCTTTAGCTTTCTTCTTTGTTTTTTTCTTTATTTTCAGTTTTTCTTATTTCATGATATGAAAGGTGAGGCCTGCTCTTTTGTGTGGAGCCCACTCGAAAGTGTAGCTTGTACATCATCTATTCTTATTAACAAAGATTTAGGGGCATGGCCCTGCTTTTGAAAAAAAAAAGGGCAATCATATGAAGGAGCAAAATCAAGAGAAATCAGCCATACAGGCCGGGATGAAGGAAACAAAAGAAACAAGGCCTAATATGCATATATACTAATAACATTGATCATCTCCTCTCCTAATACAAATTTTATTAATAAATTCTATCACTTTCTTTCCTATCATCTACAACTTTTTTATTTATATTTTTTCTACCACAATCTTTATCCCATTTTATTATTTTCTCTTCCTATATATCAAAGTTTTTATTCATCAATTTCTCTCGGACACATTTTCACTTGCTCTCCTGATTGGCACCCTATGTTTACTCTCTTCATTTCTTTGTATCTACTTACTACATGTCTCTTACCCATCAGTGTTTTTAAATTCCATGTAGCAAGATAAATACAATTCTCCTAGGCTAGCTTCTTTACCCACTCGCATCCAGAGTGGTGTGGAAATTAATCCTTGCTTGTTTTTGTTAACAAACGGCTATTGTTGCGACGAGTCACTTCTAGACGCTCTAGCCAACTTTTGCCCGTTTGTCACTACACCCAGGTTTTATTGTCACACGTTGCATACAGGGAATGCTTTAACGTGAGTTGGGAATGTCGGGTTTTCAGATTCATGATAAAAGCCATAGTATAAGTTTCAAACCGGTTGCCAATCTGATATAACCCTCCTCCTTAATCCAAGTTCGGAATCCATAATGAGAGTACAAAACTCCCTCTAGATGAATGTGATAGGCTGTTACATAGGTTGATTACAATTAACAGCTTTCAAATAGTCTATTAGATAGGTTGATTTCAACAAGTTGATTACTTAGTTTTTGCCAATTATTTGAGTGTTCTTTTTAAATATGCAGTGGATAACTAAGATTGGGATCATCATGAGGTGGCCATGATGGAGTTTAAAGAAAATTGACTCAAAATACTTTAATGTTAGTTAAAAAATAAATCATCATCTATTCATATCAGAGGTCTTATACATCAGCCACGTTGTCAATAGGTGATGCACATAAAGGTAAGTGGAGAAGATGTATGTTAGCAAAAGAGGCCTTTATTTGTTTAGTACCAAAACAAGAAGACCTTTTCTCTCAACAATATTCAACTATAGATTTGCATATGCAATGCTAGGGTAGGGGAAGTTGTTTGTGAGGAGTATATTCACATTCCCCTTCATAACTAAGAGTACAGGTTAACATGGACTGGGAATGATACAGCTTCATCTCCATCACCAACCATGATCGTGTGCTCCCCTGCTGGCAAAACAAGGTAAGCTGTATCTGTCACCGCACTCAAGCTCTTACAGACGTCAATCGAGAACTTCACCGTCTTGGTCACACCAGTAGGTACGAACACCCGTTTGAACTCTACCACTTGCTTAACAGGACCTCCAACCAAATCGGCAGGCGGCTTAGAGTAGACCAAGATGACGTGGGACCCATCTTGATGCCCTACATTACTCACTTCAATCTCAACGTTGATTGCATCGCCACATCTTGTCTCTTCCACCAACACAGACGGGCATGATGGCACAAATGCATTGGGTTTTAAGCTAATGTCATGGCAATGTTGGTGCGCCTTCAACTTCTTTGTAACAGATGATGGCGCAGATGTGAGCTTGTACTTGAACTGAGTGTAACTGAGCCCATAGCCAAATGGGTAGACCACCGGACCATCGAAGAATTTGTAGGTCCTCCCAGGGTAGCCCAAGTTATCAACTGGTCTCATTTGCATGGATGTCATTGGAAGCTTGGTTACATAGTCTGCAGTGTACCAAGTGATCGGTAGCCTCCCCCCTGGATTGTAATGCCCAAATACAACATCAGCGATTGCCCGACCGCCTTCTTGGCCAGGGTACCCAGCCCAGATGATGGCATTAATCTTAGGGTTGGTCTTAGCGAATGTGATGTCTACGCCTCCAGCAGAAAGTATGATGAGTACGACTGGGCCTGCGGCAGCATCGACAACATCAAGGATCAGCTGAGTCTGGTAACCTGGAAGGAGGAGATTAGTCCGATCCAAGCTTTCGGCCTCGATGGATAGATCTAACCCAGCAAAAATGATGGTTGCATCTGCTTCCTTTGAGGCTGCCACTGCTTGATTGATGAAGGACTGGTTCTTGCATGCCACATCAACACACCCCATCTCGTGATGAACTGTTGCCAGTGCAGAGAAGGCGTCCAGGGGAGTCACATAGTGGCATGGAATGCCTGTAGTAATACCAAACCAACATATGAATGTGTGATGCGTTAGTGGTGCATTCCACACTATGGTATTATAGCAAGGTTGGTTAGTACAGAAAGAACAAAATATCCCTCCTAATACGGATGGTTTGCTAGGGAATTTTCCAAGCTTTTAATGGACTGGATGGTAATTAATGGGACCAAGTGAAGATGGACCTAAACTAGCCCAATCAGGCCCATCACAACCCTACAGTGATGGACACTTCATTGGTAATTGACCAATTAGTTATCATTTGCCAAGAAGGAAATCCAAAAGGAACTAGGGTTTTTGGAGGGATAGCTCATGACAGTTGAATTTCACTGAAATAGTCTCCTGATGTTTGGACTACGTGGAACATGGGAAATTCTTGTTCGGAAAGATCTAAATCATGGAAACGAAAAATTAAAAATAAAATAAAATTACCGGCATAGTTTCCAATCATGGCTGTAGTTGCATTAGCATGTGGGCCCACCAGGACAAGCTTTTTGTACTTGTTGGATCTCAAAGGTAAGGTTTCACCCTCATTCTTGAGCAAAACAATCCCTTCCCTTGCAGATTCAGCTGCCAAGTCCATGTTCTCCATTGAACACACATCATCTCTTCCAAGCGAAGCAAATGTTGGGCTTCCATCAAAGAATCCAAGCCTCATTAGCACGACGTAGAGATTCCTCAATGCCTTGTCCACATCACTCTCTCTGGCCTTTCCTTTCAAGATTGCTGATTCGGTGAAGTTAGTATAGTAGGTTCCACAGTCCAAATCCAACCCTGAAATTTTTTTTAAAAAATGCAAAGAACCAAAAGCGAAAATTAATATATAATTAAAAAAAGATCTTGAATGCAATTTGAGTTATTGAGATTGGGAGCTTGCCAGCTTGGAGTACTTGAGCAACTGCATCCTCTGCTGTGTCGTTGAGCCATTTATGGCCATGATGAATGACCTCGATTGAATCACAATCGGCAACAATGTACCTGTGAAAATTTTTAAGATTTAAATATTAGTTGCATGGTAGGTTACAGTGTAACTAGTTTATATAAATATATATGTGTGTGTGTGTGTTGGGCTCGAATCCCCGATGCAACTAATTTCTTTCCTTTACAGATGTTTTTTTAAAAAGGTAAAATGTGCTCGAACCCACGATTCAACTAGTTGATTTGAGCATTTTGGATGATCTAATCTTCGATCTAGATTTTCCATTCATTCCATACAACAATGGGCAATGCTCTTGAAAAAATCACAATGATTGGATCATGCGAAGAAGTGCCAAATATATCAGGAAATGATTAACAAAATTGCTAGTAGAAATTTACAAGTTAAATTAACTAAGTGGAAAAAAATTAATTATCGATTTTCATAGCTGTATGTGGACACTTCAAAACCATTTTCATTTATATGATTGAAATAAGAAAATACCAACATAGCTTCTTGTTTTTTTTAAGTTTAAAAATAAATAAATAAAACAACATTACCCATGAAGATCCCATTCTCCTCTTATCGTTTGAGATAGAAGTTTTGGGTCGGCGCATGTGGGGATGCCGTTGACACGGTTGTAAGAGCACATGACGCTGCTAACGTCTCCTTCCTTCACACACATCTCGAATGGACGGAGGAACGTCTCCACCATGTCTTGCTCAGTCACCTTCAAAAAAAATATTTAAAAGATACATTTATGAGGAAGATTCAGGACATTAATTAGGGATAACATATCATGAACTTGCCCAGGCCAAGTCAGCTCATCAGTGGGCCACATTGAATTAGGGCAATTGGTTTCTTTTTCTTGCCTATCTTTTATCATTCGATAGCAGCCCACATATTGAACGGCATGCCTTATTTTCATGGTATGGACCAACTAGTGAAGGGAAGAGCTTAGATTGAGTAGTGATTACCCTTGCATCGAAGTGGTATCTATCGATGCCTAACCAGTTGTCGACGTCGTAAGCAGCATAATGCTTGCAGGATGCAGCAACCTTCAGTGGCCTAGAGTTCAAGTCCTTAGGATTTTTGTGCCCCGCGACATCTTGCAAGCCCCTAACGTAATTCACAGCATAGCGGCCCACGACGAATGGGTCTTCTCCTGGGGTCTCTGTGATTCTACCCCACCTGGGGTCCCTAACAACATTGATGTTAGGACTCCAGAATGTCAATCCAGCTAAACCTAAATTGTACATGGCCCTTGCCTCTGTAGAAACAACCTTCAATATGCAAGGAAAGAAGAACAACGTCATTAGCATAAGAACTCCAGTAGCTTATTTGGGAAATGTTCATTATTTTATATTTCATGAAATATATAGTGCTCCATCTTCCATTTGTTCAGCCCAACAAACTGTACACGTGGGACCCACTTTCTAGTTATCCAAACAGTTCAAAAGTGATGGGAGGTACGTACATAAAATCTCACACCCGATATCAGATATTGCTGACCATCAAATTAAGGTCTGATCTAACAAGCCCGACCAACTTATGGACTGGGCTTGGTCCTACTAGCTTGGCCCGTGGTCTGGCTTGGGTGTCTGCAGACGTGGCCTGGTCATGCCCGACCCAACCTGACTTAAAATGTATGTCTTATGTCCTATCAATATGCCATTCCAATTCTTGGTCAGGCAACTTATCCATCTTCAACGTAGACCATTGGTTCCATACCTCTAAGTTGTCCGTTTCTTTGTGCATGTGTGATCTACTTGATCAACATAAATATTAAGAACAATCAAGTGGAAAATAAAGATTTTATCACTTTTCAAGGTGGTTGGGTCGGGTTCGAGCCCAATCAATTATTTAATTTTCAATCTCCTTTTGTTTTGCTAGGCTCATGCTAATCGCGGCTAAACTGATCAGCCCATGGCCAGCGCTGGCTCCACCATTGCTGGGTCCAATGAAATTGAGAATCTTATAATACACCTTTGTATTAACCAATATTATTTCTAAGATTAGAAACAAAAAATTTTCTTAACATATTTACCTGCCCTATGGTTTTCCATAGTGACTCATTAAATGACGCCGCCGTGAGAATAACGGTTGGAAAGCTTGTGGCCCCCGGGATGCTATTATTATCGAAATGGGTACCTGGGCCTGTGTTGGCCACACCATGGAGAGCTTCTGACCACCATTCATACATTGGAAGTCCAAGCCTAGCCACCCCATATGCCTTGTTCCCTAGTTGAGCCACCTTCTCTGAAATTGTCATGCTATCAACCAAGTCCTTTGCTCTGATACTATATGGAAGTGATTTATCACAATATGCAAATTCGGCCATGTGAAGACCTAAAGAAGCGAATCTTGAAGAGTCACAAACATGGGTGAAATTACTGCTAGCAAGGTCACGATGAGGGTTATGATGATGACGATGGGCCTCGGTGGTCGTCCAGTCTTGTGGAGGAGAAAGAGAATCTGATGGTGCTAGAGAATGAGAATGGATTGGAGGTATGTTTCTAGAATTTGTAGAGATGATTAAAACAGAAAGAAGAAGAGAAAAGAGAGTAATGGCTGCCATTTTCATGTGGAGCAAGTGAGAGGAGAAAGAGAGAATTCGATATGGCTTTAGAAGGAGTAAGTTCGTGTATTTATAAGCATGCATGCGTGCATGGACATGCCATTTTTTCTACATGCTTTTTCTCTAAAAATAAATCTCATGCTTACCTACAATAACAATTTACTATTCGAATACAAACCAGAAAAACGACCTCTGTCTTTAAAAAAAAAACGGTGATAAGAGATTAATGTAGACATCGTCCAAAACAAACGACTCCAACAGATCCTAGTCAAAAGCTGAATTCACTTACTGCTCAATGAACCCCACAAGCAGAGATGGTCCGTTGATCAGAACCACCCATGTTATTGGTCTGATTCTCCACTAAAACCAATGGGATGTTTTAGACCAATGATTTTGGGAGTTGAATGTGATCCGTCGAAAATTTTCTTTTTAATCCTATACATATATAGCACTCGGTGTAAGTACCTTTTTTTGGCTCATGCAACGAAAACAATATGGATGGTTCATATATGACATTGGAAATAACTACCCATGATGGGTGGGCCACCATGCTGGCACTTGCAGGAGCGAGTATGCACGTGCAGGTGAGGAGAGGTTTCCTTTATTTTATCAAGCTAATCATAATTACCCACCTTAAATGTGATCTGCACGGTTCTTAAAGTGGGCCCACCATGAACATTCTCAGGCTACCCCAAATATCTGGCTCGATCAAACATACTATTCTAATGGTTTTCTAGTTGTCAGTCTTTTTAAATTTAGCTTGTCTCATCATCCAACTCACCTGAATATCATGAGCAATCCTTGAATAATATCCTCATACCATTCAGCATCTGAATTCTCACTAAAATTTCATGGAATTATGGGCCACATGAAAATGGCATGATGCAACAGTGGGCCACACAAGAATCAAAATGACGTAATGGTGGGCCCCAATATCTCTTTTGATGGAACGTTCCACTTCCACTTGAGTTTCTAGTTTTAATAACACCAGGCAGGC
The DNA here is from genome assembly GCF_029962835.1 of Magnolia sinica. Lineage (NCBI taxonomy): Eukaryota > Viridiplantae > Streptophyta > Magnoliopsida > Magnoliales > Magnoliaceae > Magnolia > Magnolia sinica. The sequence goes on from NC_080580.1 coordinate 33,208,114, forward strand.
CATGTTTTGTTTTAACGGTGTGCACAAGGGAACCAAGCTCGGGTGATTTAGCCTTTTAAATTGACAAAACCCATGTGGATGAAAATGCGGAGAAAAATCCACGTGATTTATTTGATATACTAGCTTATCATGATGTTGATAGACATGCCCCTCGAAAACTGTACCCATTGTACATATGAGCACAAATTAACGGAAATGGATTGGCTACTCCCCCGGCCACCAACGGGGTGGGTAGTGGTCGGTGCTCTGTGGGCTCTAACATGATGTATGTGTTTCATCCATTCCATTCATCCATTATTAAAGATCATTTTAGGGATTGATCCCAAAATTGAGAGGGATATAAATCTCAGGTGGACCACACCACAGGAAAACAATAGTTATTGGATATCCACCATCAAAAACCTCGTAAGACCCACTGTACTGTTTATTTGACATCCAATCAGTTGATTAGGTCATATAGGCCCAGATGAAGGGCAAAAACAAAAATCATCTTGATCTAAAACTTTTATGGCCCCCAAAAGGTTTTAAATGGTTGATGGTCATTAAATAGTGTTTCCTATAATGCGGTTTAGATGCGATTGGAATACACCACCTTTTTAGTCTTTTAGCATAAAATGATTATGGAAAAATATATGAATGGCATGGATGAAACACATACATCATGGTGGGGCCCACAGAGCACAGACCACCAGCCATGGGCTGTGGTAGGGGAGTATCCAATCTGTTTCTTAAATTAAACTGCCCAAATCGCTGGGACGATCATCCAATATAACATTGATTTTTTAATGGGATGATTGACTGTTTTCATTTTTGACCGTAGATTAAATGTCTACCAATTGTGGATTTAAATAACCTTCCTAGCAACTTCCCACGCTTCAGATGTTGGAAGGGGTGGACTAGCCCTCCCAATTCATCTCCACCGTCCACTCACCGGATGTGGAATCTCCGTGTCCATGGGATCTCATGCACGAGTTGGAGGCTAGCGGGGGAGACTAACAATATCGGCGAATGGATAACGGTCCCGCAATCTTGCAAGGACTACGTGGGCCACTACATGTTGGGTCATCTATACCGTGAGGACTCCAGCGTGGTTGCTGACACCGCAGCGACCTACGCCGCTAATCTTATGCTGGGAGGTACGTGATGGAAAGGAGATATGGGTGTTCGACGTTGATGAAACCATGCTCTCTAACGTACTGTACTATGCTCAACAAGGATTTGGGGCTGAGCCGTATGATAATTCCTTATTCCATGATAATGGTGATGATGGTGGGATGGTCTAAAAATTAATCTTATAACCCTAGCACATAAAACAATATCCATGAGTTGTTAATTCAACTAGTGAACTACGTGATGGTTAGATAAACCTAGCTAATTCTAAAGGTGTCTAGTTTTCATGGTGAGGAACAAAGCAAAATAAAATAAAATAAAATTGGAAGCATGCCAAGCTAGAAGGAAAATTCTCATATATATTTGAACTGTCCACCTACCTAGCGGGCTCTATCTGACCAATCCAATGATCATGCCACATGATTTACATTTTGGGTGCAAGTGATTTAATTGATAATAAAAGTATTTCATTTGAATTATTATTTTTTGAAAATTGAATAACAGTTGGAGTAATTTTCACCTATCGGGCATCCCCACCGAGGATCTAATGGATGACTGCTTTAGATTGATCACATCACATGCAATGTGTCATGAATTAGGAGACAAATACCCCTTCTTGATTCTGCACCAGTGGACCACTTTAGAAATCCCCACCCAGGCCTTTTTTTTTTCCTGAAGCGTAGGGGTATGAAAAGTGTTCTCGTATTAGGTTTTTATTTTCTGTGAATTCGTCATTTCATTGGAATATCAGAACCGTGAAGGCAGTGGATCCTACCATAGAGATCACCTATGCAAAAATTGGAGTAATCTATGGATTATCTAGACAACAAAAGTACATTGAGTTGGATTGTAGGCTTTCCATTGATTTTGACGGTGCAGCCCATCTGTACAGTGAAACATCATGGTTTCCGCCCAAGATGCTCTTCATAAAACTTGCCACCATCTGCACGGCTTGGATGTTATAAACAAGTAGCACGTTACCTTCAAAAATAGCTCTGTATGCTAGACTTCCCATGCAACATAGTATGTGTGAACGTTTCTCTTTAAACATCATTTTGTATGATAAAGCATTCGGTGCTACGTTATCAAGTAATCAATCTTCATACACGTGGCATACTACGACATCACTACCGTTTATTTAATGGGCCCTTCTGTGGATAGGCCATATGCCAAAAGCCTCACCAATTAGATGATTATATCCATAATAGTGAAACTCCCCTTCAATCTAGTTTGACTTTTGAGTTTAGGGCACGCCAAATGAAAGGTCAGTATTTATTACACAGTGGGCCGCACTGATAAAAGCCCACCATCCCACCACAATAAAAAGCCCACTCCTCTCCACATCTTTCTCATGATTTTGGTTCAAGCATGGCTTCAATTGGCTCGTTTCCTCTTTTGGGTGCTCCTTGTCATGGCTTTCCTGAGCCATGATGTGTGCCATGCAGCCCAGCACTTGTTGGGCACTGCTGATCTAGAGGGCCCACTTGCATCAACAACCCAGCGCTCACTCGCAAACGTTAACTTTGAAGCCAGGGCCCTCATAGGCACCGACGCCAATGCTAGTGCTAATGTACTACACCAAAATCGCTAAACTGGAACGGTTAGGATTTTGGTTCAGAAATGGCTTTAAGCCGTTCCTGATTCTAAACGGTAATGAACCGTACTCAAATTCCTTGCTATTATACTGTATTTCCACTGTTTTGTTGGTGTGTCCCAATTGAGTGTTGGATCTTCTTATTTCTTTTATTATTGTTTTATTATTTTATTTTGAAACAGATGAACGGAATGGATTCGATTAATAACCTCTGAGTGGACCCCACAAAGCCCGAGAGGCACATTGGTTAATATCTACCGCGGATTACCGATTCATTTTCAGCCTTTTCTTACGCCAAAAGCTCCCAAACCCTATTTCGGGTCCATTTCCATCTCCCTCTCTCGATCTCCCTCTCCCTCTCCCTCTCTCAATCACCCTCTCTTTCGATCTCCCTCTCCTAATCTCAACCCTCTCTCTCTCCAGCCAAATCTGAAAAATGCCAATACTTTCAACCTGCATTTTGAAGAATTTCCTAGAATCCCCAAAATCCCCAATCTTTCTTGCTCTTCTCCCCTTCTTTTTTTTTTCAATCCTCAGTACAGCTAAGAAATCTATCTCTCTCTCTCTCTCTCTCTCTCTCTCTCTCTCTCTCTCTCTATTGAAGAAGCATTAGCAATAGTGGTCTCGATCCGCCCCCGCCTAGGGCCGTTCGACATGGACTACATGGTCCAGATTGGCGACCGTTAGATCCTCACCACCGTCGCCGAAAGTGACATTGATGCCCAGATGTGGGGGCGCGATGTCCGCCAGCTTTAATGTCCGAAGATCGCGTTCATAGGCGTTGATATCGTATGGGACTCGAAGAAGCTTAAGAAGGAGTACCCCCTGTGCTCTCCGTCGACAATGTGATAGAGCTGCAGCCGATTGTCGAGAGGAAACTGATTAAGGTCGATAACAAATGCAATTCAATCTAAAGAGACCTCTAATAACTGAATTTGTGTTGTGATATTATCTTATTAATTAGATGTAATGCACCAGGATGAAGTGCAAATACAAAAATCACCCTAAGACAAATATCAAGCAGGCCACACCGTAATGGTTTTATGTCATCGCATTGGTCTAGCTTATCATAGCTTTCATGGGCTAATACTTGGTACATATGGTTAACATATAGGTTTTCTGCTGATGAGCGGATAGATTTACCCCCACAAAGCTGGGATGTTTTTTGTAGTTGCATAAAACAAGTGTGCTAAATTATTTGGATCTGAAATTTTTTAAGGCCTGATCCATCCCGATTGCTACATTAAAAGTTTGTTGGCTTAATTTCTACACAATAACATTGTTGGGCTTTTCTTCCTTTATTTTGTGCGCGAGCGCGCATCACTCCTAAAGACCACAATAACATTATTGGAATGTTGGTGCCTCTAGGATGTATGGCAAGTCAAGGGCAATCATATGATACGGCTATTGTCCTCGGGTGCAGATGTTGCGTTCTCTGCTGTCCGTGGTTCGATCTGTGATTTTTTTGTGCTGCCTTAAGTTCAAATCAGCTTCAGCTTTAGATCTTCACGAGAAGTAGGTTTTTGGAATGGAAAGTGAAGTGAAGGTAGTTTCTTTTTGGGGCAAATGCTGGAAAATATATAGTGAGGCTATCCAGGGGGTGTCTATCTCTGGGCATTGTGGGGTTGGGTTTTTTCTTCTTGTTGATGGTTCATGAGCTGGCTATACTCTGGAAGTGATATTTGGCTAATGTGTGGCTGCTTGGCATCAATTATAATGTTGGTGACGATCGGTGCAGGCTACATACAGGTGTGGGCCATTGAGAGTGGGGCGTCTGAATTGTTTGAATATAGCAGATTTTGTTCTAAGCTCAGTCGTTTGGGTGGAATGGCTGGGCAGATTTGGACTAGTTGTTTCAGAGGATAAGGCTACTGGTTTGTTGTAAAGGTAATAGCTTGTAAATGCAAGAAGGGTGGCAGCATCTGGCTGTGGGTATGATTGTAGCTTGTGTAGCGGAGGAGTCGGGAAATGTCCCCTTGCTGCTGGTTCGCGAGGCGGCGATGTTTCGGAAATTATTTCTGCCCTTTCAGTAGCTGCTTGGCATCAAATGTCTTGCTGGAAAGCCCTGTTTTGATACGAAAAAAGGGTGGCTTTAGCTTTCTTCTTTGTTTTTTTCTTTATTTTCAATTTTTCTTATTTCATGATATGAAAGGTGAGGCCTGCTCTTTTGTGTGGAGCCCACTCGAAAGTGTAGCTTGTACATCATCTATTCTTATTAACAAAGATTTAGGGGCATGGCCCTACTTTTGAAAAAAAAAAAAAAACGGGCAATCATATGAAGGAGCAAAATCAAGAGAAATCAGCCATACAGGCCGGGATGAAGGAAACAAAAGAAACAAGGCCTAATATGCATATATAATAATAACATTGATCATCTCCTCTCCTAATACAAATTTTATTAATAAATTCTATCACTTTCTTTCCTATCATCTACAACTTTTTTATTTATATTTTTTCTACCACAATCTTTATCCCATTTTATTATTTTCTCTTCCTATATATCAAAGTTTTTATCCATCAATTTCTCTCGGACTCATTTTCACTTGCTCTCCTGATTGGCACCCTATGTTTACTCTCTTCATTTCTTTGTATCTACTTACTACATGTCTCTTACCCATCAGTGTTTTTAAATTCCATGTAGCAAGATAAATACAATTCTCCTAGGCTAACTTCTTTACCCACTCGCATCCAGAGTGGGGTGGAAATTAATCCTTGTTTGTTTTTGTTAACAAATGGCTATTGTTGCGACGAGTCACTTCTAGACGCTCTAGCCAACTTTTGCCCATTTGTCACTACACCCAGGTTTTATTGTCGCATGTTGCATACAGGGAATGCTTTAACATGAGTTGGGAATGTCAGGTTTTCAGATTCATGATAAAAGTCATAGTATAAGTTTCAAACCGATTGCTAATCTGATATAACCCTTCTCCTTAATCCAAGTTAGGAATCCGTAATGAGAGTACAAAACTCCCTCTAGCTGAATGTGATAGGCTGTTACATAGGTTGATTACAATTAACTGCTTTCAAATAGTCTATTAGATAGGTTGATTTCAACAAGTTGATTACTTAGTTTTTGCCAATTATTTGAGTGTTCTTTTGCCTTGCGATGTTTAAACCGATTTTGTCTACCAACCATTTGTCCCAATTCTTTAGGCTTGCTTTGCTTTTGAGTTCGTACGCTGGCCATAAGAGATTTCTCACAATTTTCTCCATGGCATTGATAATTAATGCCGAAATATGGATGACCATGAAATTATAAATGGGAATGTTAGCAAGAACAAGCTTGACAAGAATAAGCCTTTTAACAAAAGAAATTTACCTTTCCTTTCAATAATTTTAGCTCTAAACTAATCTAAAAGAGATTAAAAAGAATCTTTTACATGGGGCACTAAATAAGAGGGGCAAAGGAGAGAATGTGATGTTCTTATTTGAATATGTTAGTTGTGGGGAGAGTAAATCATTTGCTCATTAATCACTTCGTTATTCTCAATATCCTAGGCCGATATTACTGATTTTCTTCGTCATTCTCAATAACCTAGGCTAATATTACAAAATTTATTTGAATAGTATTCCAACCCCTTTATCATTTTTTTCATCTCTCTCTTTTTCTTCTTTTTTTTTTTTTTAAAAAAAAATTGCGTTTAAAGTTTGGGTTTTTTCTTCTTCTTCTTATATATATATATATAGGAAAATCCAATGAATTCTTTTTGAAAATTGGGCGTTTAACATTTTCTTCTTTGTTTTGACATTTTACAATGATTATTGGAGTAAGCAATTTTTAGTGAAGGCAGTGATGCTTTAAAACTTCTTCTTATATATATATATATAGGAAAATCCAATGAATTCTTTTTGAAAATTGGGCGTTTAACATTTTCTTCTTTGTTTTGACATTTTACAATGATTATTGGAGTAAGCAATTTTTAGTGAAGGCAGTGATGCTTTAAAACTTACGAAACTTACATGGTATTATCAACCCTTGCGTAAAATTCTGATGTTAATGCTTATGCTACTAGCAAGGTTTGACTAAACATTTAATCCACGATTGATAGATACCTCCATCCTCTTAATCACCTACTCAACGAAATCTAATATTTTATTATTTAATTCCCCTAATCACTTTGAGTATAGAAGTTTAGATTGGAATATAGAATCAAAGGATTTGATATATTGATTTTATTGATCCTCTTTTAGTAATCTTTTCTTATCAATTTATTTCTTAATTCTGTAAATTTCCCCAGTGATTCTAGAGCGACACTTTCCTTTCTCAAATAACTAAGAGAAAAACGACATACATCTAAATCAAATCAAACCCGTCTGAATCATGGACCTCACTTTGCTCAGGTGTGTAATCCGTGGCATATATACCAGTGTACTCACTTTGCACAGGTGTGTAATCCGTGGCATGTATACTGGTGTAATCTAATGTGGTATCAGGCAGATCGCGTGGTGTGCCACACCCACCTCCTCCGTGGTGTATCTGTTATATCTACGCCGTCAATCCATTTTGCTAGATCATTTTAGAGCATCAACCTAAAAATGAGGCATATCCAAAGCTCAAGTAGACCACATCACAGAAAGAAGTGGACACGATGATTTTCAACGTAACCTTCCTAGTGCCCACCATGATGTTTATTTACCATCCAACATATTCAAAAGATCGCAGAGACGTGAATGAAGGAAAATAAAAACAAATATCGTATTAATCCAGAACTTCTTTGGCCCCAAGAAATTTTCAATGGTAGACGTCTAATCACCCCTGCATTATATGGTGTGATCCACTCGAGATTTTGATGTGTCTCATTTTACTCATCAGCCCTAAAACTATATCACCAAATGAACAGACGGTTTGGATGTAACACATACGTCATGTTGGGGCCCACAGAACTTGGTGATGTCAACACACCAGTGGTGTGTGACACACCATGCAATCCGCTTACCGTAACAGGCAGTGGATGTAAGGCTCACATATGTCTTCAATCTGACGTACATGTTTCAGCTTACGTTAATCAATCGAATGACCCAAACATCTGGATGGAAACTCAGGTGGGCCAAATAACAGGGAACCATTTAAGATGGAACACCCTACCTTAATCTATGTTGGGGCACTAGTCTATTTGGAATCCAAGATGTTCAGGCTGCTCTACAAGTAAGGTGAGCTTGGTGAAAAATAAAGGGTAATTATCCCTCCCTCTTTATTCCCTATTCTGTGGCCTACTATAGTTTTAAATCGAGCTTATTTTCAGGCCATAGTGACAAATGGAGGATATGCATCCTATGTACAGATTGCATACATACACCACATATGCCTCAAATCTTCTTGGCATACAGTACTACTAGAATGCAATTCTTTGATCCTATCAATATCATATCTCCAAGTGCTCTATGGATTGAAGTCTTCATTCGCAATATCAATTGTATCCTTACAATTACATGTGCACTGATGATCAAAACCATCTTTGAGTGGGCTCACCCTCTATGAATTGAATGCTACTAAATCATGGAAGATGAGCTTGGACTCATTCATGATAGTGTGGACTATTGATGGATTAACTATTGGAGTGTGAACTATTGGGCCTTTTAGTTATAACCATACACTTAATGTTGAGTGAAATTAACCATATAGATTCGTAGGCAGCCCATTGATTGTACTCATGATCACCAGCATGATTTTCATAACCGGAACATGGGCTATCAGTGTTGGCTTTAAAATTCTGTCACAACTGATCAACTGGAAGCTAAGTATTGGAAGTTTTCAGCCTGATTTTATTGTTGAGTAGAATCTGAGCTCAGCTGGGTCAACATGATTTTTTAGACATGTGGGGGGCACTTATTTACACACCATGCGGCGGTCCGTAGGTATCACTGTTATTTGTGACAGTAGTCCAGTTTCAGCCGGGTTACATACATCTAAAAATTACTCTTCTGAATCATGATCCAGTTATTGTACATGGAATGTAGCCTTATATCCATTCATATACAACTGCAGCTAGCAAATCCTTGCCGTAAACATGATCTCCCCATGTCTGGATTAATGATGAAATAAATGATGATGGGATTGATAAACATGTATTTTAAAAATAAAGATAATAAAACAAAATTTAGAGAAAAAAAGAAAGAAACAGAAAATGATTAGTATAAATATGTTTTTTTATATAACTGTCTTCCAGTCCTTTAAAATCTGAAGCTCAGATAACATAGAAAGACAGGGAAATTATAAAAGAGAAATAAATTAAAAAATATAAAAGAGAAATAAGGAGAAGAAAATGAAAATTTTAAATTAGTTACTTGGATAGTGGCATTATCACCTTGATAGTGTGAACATTTAACAAATCTTGAGCCCTAAATTTATTTTGGGTGTAATTATTTAAGTTAATATGTTAAATATGTGTGAGGGTATTTATGTTTTTTTATTATTATAATACATTTCATATAAAATAAAGGGAGACTTGAGAGAGTATTCACATTTTTCTCATTTTTCCATTCTCTTCATTTTCTTCTTCTTCTTATCTTTTTATTCAAAAAAATTAATCTTTCATATCAATATTAAAGATAAGTTTTAATCCCGAAACATGTGAGTTATGTGCCTACCACGCTTTCACCTGGAATGAACATCTAGTGAAAATTAACTACTAGAATTTTAAGCAAAAGAGAAAGCGAGATTTGTACAATGAGATGTGTATACTGAGTACTCCTCGTACTATTAGCATAATTTTTATGATTTTGTCCAGAGGTTCGTTGTGATAATACCATTTAAGATAAAAGCCTAATAAAATCCTTGATCATATATCTGTTGGCGGTGCCGAGAAGAGCAGGACATTTTGATTTTACCCTCCTCTACAGAAACCTAAAAATTAAAAGAAAACACTCAAATTAATTTGATTTAAGGGAAAGATGGGCAGAGATGAGTAGCTAACAAAAAATTTAAAATGCATGTGTGAATTAAAATAAGGAGAAAATTCTAAGATGTTAATTATACATTGGAATATATCTCAAACTTTTAATCCTATGTGCACCATAAAAATTAATCTAATCTTAAATTACTCTAATCTTGGAAGTTTAAAAAAGATGAAAATGATTAAAAAAATCTTTATCACACACATAGCCAATAAAACTCATTATTAGGAGTACCACATAAATAGTTAGCTTTTACACATACCGACTTTTCAATTCACTCCAACATCTTAGCTTGACTAAACACAACACCTTGAGAAATAGTAACTAAAATTATCCATCGTCAAAATAATATTAAAGAAAATTACAAATCATCTAACTTTCATAATTAAAAATATCTTAAATAACTCCTAAATGAAATATGTGAACTCACCTCTCATGCACATCAGTTGTTATATTACACAAATTTCATGAATTGTGTTGGTTATGCTAACTTGCATGAATGGACATACACTTAGCATGACACAACAAGCCTACTTGTCAAATCAACACCCGATGAGGGTTATTCATTAATCACGTTGCATTATGGCAGTTGGAAGAACCCAAATATGGCAACACTATCCCTTTAACATTGCATTATTGCTGATATGACCTTGTACATGATTTTCCAAAAATAAAACTGATCCACTTAGCATGTAGGTCCCAATATTGGAAATAGGCAGATGGGTTAGAAAAATTAAGCCAAGTTATTGGAGTTGTACATTTGTTTGGCAAACTATGGCCCATCTGACCACTTGACAGACTTGTTCGTGGTACATGCTATTCTAACATATGTTGAATCTTGGAACCATCATTCCATGCAGACACAGGTAGTGGCACGTGTCGTTGGGCACTGAAATTCTTTAACGGACGTACAAACAAACCTTAGAGTGAATCAAACGCGCAATAAAGAATGAAAAAGAATAAGCAAACATAAAGAGCATTAGAGATTTTTACATGAAAAACCCTTGTGGGAAAACACCACAGCACAAAGCGACAATCAATCAATTGTAATCAAAAGAATTACAAGAGATGGAACAACTTCCATATGAAAAAATCTAGCTCTCTTCAATACCCTTTATTTTACGTTCTGCTCTATTCCTCTTAACCCTAATCACATAATTAACAAGGTATTTATACACTTTCATACTCAATTAGAAATAAAAGCCACGCTAATGTAAAACTTGCGTGCATCATCAATCCTGACTGTCAATCGAATCGACAAGACTCGATAAACCATTGATCAAATCGACACCTCTGTCAATCGAATCGATAACGTCCAAAAACATCCAGCAAGCAAACTACAATTTCTAGCAATATTTTGATCGAATCGACAATCCTATTGATCGAATTGAAAACTCTACTTTTGGCACTATGATTGAAGGCACATGATCAATAATCTCCACCATGGCTTTAATCCTCTCTCCACTGCTCCTAGCTATTATCACCATCTCTAATCTTCAATAATAATACCATCATCATTGCTTCTCGTGCACACTGTCATAATTTCCTCTTTGCCAAGCCCAAATAAATCGAGCAAAACTTGAACTTCTTTGCAGGAACTACCTTTGTAAGCATGTCTACTGGATTCTCGGTGGTATGAATCTTCTTAAGAGTGGCACCTCCTTCCACTACCATCTACTGGATAAAATGATGATGAACATTAATGTATTTAGTCCAGAAATGATACACTGAGTTCTTTGCCAAATTGATTAAGCTCTCGTTGTCACAATGCACAGGCACAACTTCCTGCTGAAGCCACAAATCATTCATTATCCCTTTCAGCCAAACAATTTCTTAAATGCTTCTGTTACTGTCAAATATTCAGCTTCAGTTTTTGAAAGTGCAACCACGGAATAAAGCTTCGAATTGACACCATTCTGAGCGAAATGAAGTCCAAACTCAGCACACACATAAAAGCATCGTCGCCACCGTGATTGGATTGACGCCATTCTTAGCGGTCAGGCAAATATGAAGGCAAGGCTTGGTCAGTGTGAAACTAGGCTCTCGGCAATGAAACGTTTGTTGGAATCTCTACAACACATAACACAACAAATTGTGGACCTAACGACTTGTCATCAAGATGATATCACTCCACCAGAGGATGGCTCGTCTTTTTCCATATCTATGATTATATTAGAAAATACGAGACCCTTGATAAGTTGAAAAGTTCCCGTGTGTGTTTGGATATTGGTGCCCAACTTGGACTGTTGTGTTCTTTTGAGTTGCTACATGATGATACTTTTTTATTTATTTATTTTTGATGTTTATGCCCTTAAGGGCTTGGTCTTTTTGGATATTAATTCTACCCAAACTTGGGATAGGTCTTTTGGACGAAATGAATGATGATATCTTTTTGATATGTTACTTTTAAATGATGATTCCATTTATGTTTTATGTAGGTATATATATCTCTATGTCATGCATATTTCATATTAAGTTCTTATTTTATATTATCTTATGAACTTTTGTGATTCTTCTCCCTCTAACTTTGGATATGATTGAAAACTTCATACTTCAATTTTACTGGCCTATCTCTTTCATTTATTACCATTTGTCAATGACTGACAAAAGGGGGAGAACCATACTCCCAAGTTTGCTGTTTTTGTATTTTGCAAATCTTAATGTAGGAACTTAGGGGAAGCATGAACAAAGGGGGAGCTACAAGCAACTCAAGAGTTAATTCAATTGTAAATTTGTAATGAACTAAGTTGATTGTAAGAACCTAGGGTTTGTTAGGTTGTTTTGTCACATGATTGACAAAGGGGGAGATTGAAAGTACCCTGGGTTGTCAAATTACATGAGTGTTGAGTTAGTCTTCAAGTGATCCCCAAGATGAAGATTACAAGATCAATACCTTAACCAGGAAGAAGCTCGAGTGCTCCAAACAAGTAAATGAAGCCTCACTTCCCTAACCAAACCCTTGAGGTAAATAACCCCATTTAACTTAGTCTTACCTCCAATTCATTATAAATCATCTTTGGTAAGCTTAAGTGTTAAACGCTTAGAATGTTAGAGGAGTAAAATATGAACTATACAGGAAAAATCGATTGCATCGATTTGTAATCGAAGACATTTTCGATTCTATCGAACATAGTTTGATTGCATCGAGAAATAGGCCCATTTTTTCCAGCAACAAAATGACCATATGCTGAGAATTGTCGATTATATCGAATAGTGTTCGATGATATCGAAATTCAAATTTTGATAGAATCGAACCATATTCGATGACATCGACTTAGGGCACTCCCTCTACATAAAAAACATTCTCTAAGTGTTCATCGATATAATTGAGTCACCTTTGATCACATCGAGAGTAAGTTTTTGATAGAATCGAAGGATACTCGATTACATCAAACATGAAGAACATTTTGTTCAGCAAACCATCCAGGAATATACATCTCTTTGATTACATTAAATACCATTCGATGTCATCGAACTTCAAAATTCGATAGCATTAAATGATGATCGATAGCATCGAATATGAGGACAAAATCTTCCAGCAACCAAAGGTAATTTTCTGAAGAAAATCTGATGGAATTGAACTACCTCTCGATTACATCAAAGTGAACATCAATAGAATCAAAGGGTGCTCCATAAAATTGAGCAGAATCTGTCCTACACAAAAATGAATATATGTGTAGGAAATCAATGTAATCAAAGTAGGCTCGATAACATCGAAAATTCAAATTTCAATAAAATTGAAGACTAATCGATAGCATTGACAATGACAAATTTCTACCCATTTTTTTTACCATTGAGATTCTTCTTTTATAAATACCATAGGTTGCTTCTTAGAAAAATGAGTTAGAATTTAAGAGAGCTTGAGAGAGTTGCTTCAAAGAATTAACACCCTCTTCCTCATTCCCTCTTTCCCATTAGATTTCATCATTCAATCCTTGGCATAAGCATTTACTCACATCTTCGTTGCTTGGATTGAATTATGAACTCTAGCATTCAATGAGTTTCCAACTGCCCTCATCATAGGTAAATTCTTGTGTTAGAACTCTTAAATGCATAGCTCATGGGAATCTTCTCTATGCATTTAAATTATATTATTTAAATAGAGAAGAACAACAAAACCCTAAACCTCATAACCTTAGAGTATTGATCAAAGCATCAATAGCGATTGTGGTTCAAGGGAGTTGAAGACTCTTCGTCAACATTGAAGATCTCCGTATTGTGCGAGAAAGAGGCTCACTCACTTATCTATAAGTAAAAAGAGTCCATTGAGTCTAAAGCCCTTGTGTAGGATTGAGATTTAGAGTTTGAGTGACAAACTCGCCAAGACCTAGTTATAGGCCTCCGACCGGAGAATGTGTTGTCCTTATGTAGGATGTGTTATCCATGTGAAGGATGTATTGCCTTGTGTAGGCATAGGTTTCCTTGTGGAGGCTCCTAGTTTGTGTCTTTGTGTAGGACTCGTCGCCTTGTTAAGGCACCTAAGGCAACCTTGTGTAAGTCCCTTAATTAACCTTATGTAGGTTGTCAAGGTTCATGATTAACCTAATTTAAAACCATTGGATAGTGAAATCCAGTACAATCTAGGAGAGAGTGCGTCCACCGAGAGTGGAGTAGGCAGGTAGCCGAACCACTATATGTGATTGTATTTGGGATTGTTTTTTGTATATTGATCTAATTATGCTTATGTTTATCAAATGATTACTACGATGCATGATTTAGTAAATGTATAAGTATTGATAGAAATCACATCCCATACACTATCTCATACACTATCCTTATAGGTTTGTTCTTTACATGTAAATGTCATGTAAGCCTATGTGTTTTGGACCCTCTATTGGCTTAGAAGCCATAGAGTTACTTTGTCTTACTCGTTTATTTAAAGTTAGGCATTGTTTATTGTTATACAAAATAAAATTTGAAAAGTCCTATCCACCCCCCTCTAGGACACTTGGACATACTTCCATACTTTAGTAATAGCGGTTCTACCACAATTTCATAGGGCACACGAGATATATACCTCTTTTCTTCATCTAACATAGGACATTGCTCTAAAAAAAGCTTGACAATGAGCGGCGTGGAGTATGCTAACCAGTTTAGACTTTTCCAGTCCAAACTTGACCAAGACCTTTTTAAGACATTCCTCTTGTTTTATGTAGATTTTCTCTTCTAGTTTCCCATGTAGAAAAACAGTCTTTACATCTAACTGTTCTAATTTATATTGGATAACCAACACCAATACAGATATGATAGATACATATTTTACCACTAACGTGAAAATCTTACTGAAGTCGACACCCTCCTTCTGATCATAACCATTCATCCAATGGGCAGCTTCATTAACTCCCACATTTATCTCATGATGCATCACTTCCATACACTTGTCTGCATCTCTATCTTTTAGAGCTTCCTCGAAGTAAACGGATCCCCCTTATTTGTAATGAGAGCAAATCCAATGTTTGAGTCATCCATTACTATGCCAAAATCACAAATTTTCGAACGTCGCAAAATGCAATTAAGGACAGGATTGGTCCGTTGTTTTTTGTTGCGTAGTAAAAATTAAACGATGGATGGGATCTGTTGTGAAACTGCGACGATTTCAATCTATCGCAAATGAACGATGGATCCTATCCGTCACAAAATTTAAAAATCCATCATTGGAAAACCAACTTGGATTATTTGTTATTATAAAATTTGGTGACAAATACAGTCCATTGCTGCTCTTAGGTTAAGAGCCGGACTCCACATCCCTCGTTGATTTTCTTGTTCTGAAATTAGTGACGGATTTGGCCTATCGCTAAAATTTCTGCGGAAAAAAACCACTTGGTATGTTGTTTTTTTATTATTATGTAGCACCTGAGAGTCATCCCAAAAAAATTCACAAGACTGTTTGATAAGAACTCCATTCACAAAATTGAAAAGATTGGCCAAAATAAGAAACTGGACTAAATATCATTTTGGGTATGTTTGGATGCCCAATTTGCCTGAATAGTAAACTAAGCTAAATATATAGTACATTGCCAATATTGAAGTGTGGCAGCATTTTCATCTTAACATAAAAATGGTCTTCCAATGAGAGCCTCCACAAAAAATATTCTTGTTTCCTTGTAGCCCATCTCCATCCAATTGTTTTACAGCAATTACCTACTCACAGAAGCACACATTCTCATTAGTAAAATGCAAATGTTTTCCAAAATCTACATTATTTTGCATAGATGTTCAAGTTCATTTCTCAAGGATATGATACAACCATTCTCAAACAGCGCAGAAGAATCTCTCATCTTCAACACAAGACTTAAAAGAGTTCAGCTCCTAAAAATCCATCAAAACCAAGATATACGATCTTGAATTCAGAAAAAGGAACCCAGTATCAATCTATTAGAATGAAGTAAACTGTTTATATTCACAACCAGATGAAAATTGCCACTTATTGGGAAAGAAAAACTTTGTTATTTTACAATATACTATTTTACCCTTTTAAGCACTAGTATTTGAAAATGAAGATGCCTGACAACATTGAATCCAATTTACAGGAATTTCCATGTGAATCAAGAAACTCCAACATAGAGATACGTTACTGTAATTTAAATATAAGTCATGGAAACTAGCTAAGCTTCGCTTTCCAATGTGAATCTCAGTACTACTCCAAAACCATACCAACACACCAAGATCTCAAACTCAAAAAGAAAGGGGGAAAAAAAAGAGGAAAAAAGGGATGGAATCCCAATTCCTAGATTCGTCCTTTCAATCAAATGTAGTATGCCCAATTGAACTCATACTCCCAAGGGATGGAACCCCAATTTAACTCATGAAAGTAAGTTTATGCTTTGTAAAAGGCAAGCTTTTAAAGCTATTGATCAAATGGTTAGTGCAATCGGACCATTGTGATTCTTTCTAGGTATCACTCAAAGGGCGGATTGGACTGAATGTATGATTCAGATCAATGGTTGGGCTGTTGACTTGTCCAATCCACCTCATTTTCAGAGTCTGGCATGGTTACCCCATAAAAGAATCAATGTCCCTTGACTTGGGAACACTTGTTCGTTGAAATAAGACCACTGGATATTTCTCATTCTTAATGATCCAAAAAATGTGCACTAATTTGATAATCATGTAATCAAATAAGCACATATCAAGACATCTAAATTAGTATTGATCATAATTCAGACAATTTAGTTTGAATTACTCGCATGTATGTAATTTCTAAAAATTTATAATTGCCCGAATATCATCCATCACATTTTGCCAAAGTATCAAAGTTTTCCTTTTTGAAAGAAGGTAATAAATCTAAAAATAAATAATTGCCCGAATATCATCCATCACATTTTGCCAGAGTATCAAAGTTTTCCTTTTTGAAAGAAGGTAATATAGAAAGAAAACCATCCAATCACACCTTGAAGCCAAGCTGATGCATGACTTAGCTGTGATGGCATGTGGGGGAGCTGGCCCATGCGCATATTTGCTATTAACAAATCTCATGCAGCCTATAGAACCTGAAGATCAATAGGGTGCATGCTATTAACAAATCTCATGCAGCCTATAGAACTTGAAAATCAAAAAGATGCGTGGACTTGGAACCAAGGTTTGAAATGTCTTTGATGTAAACATGTCATTCACCACTCACATATATTGCCATGTGTTGCCCAATATTGTCGTGTCCCAGCCTATTTCGAGCCTATAGGAAGGCCTCTTTCATGGGCAATATTGGTACAAAATGGGTGACAATGTATCAGTTGGGAAAAACTTTAAACCTCGTTAGGAGCCGGGGAAAAAAAACGTACCCTGGTCATGTTCCTTACAAAAGGCCATGTGAAATAATCTTCTTTTTTCAACTAAATCAACCAATTTTTTGTGAAAGGATTTTGACGAGTGGAATGAAAACATAGGGCTGGCCCAAATATTGTATTTTGATCTTCAATATAGGTCTAGCCAAAAAGAGTTTATGGGCTTTCTTTGGGTTTAAATGAAGAAAAATATTGAAACAAATAGTGCCACACATCCGCAAACACTAACCGCACCCAAACAACAAATGAAAATGAATTTAATAAATAAATAAAAACTAAGAACATGGCAATAAAAACTCTAAAGTACCAAACAGCTATGACTATTCCACCATTTAGCTAAAACATAAAGGGAACTATTCCACCATTTAGCTAAAACACAAAGGGAACTCTGTGTTTTAGATGAAGAAAGAGTTTCTAGGCTTTCTTTGGGTTTAAATGAAGAAAAATATTGAGACAAATAGTGCCACACATCCGCAAACACTAACTGCACCCAAACAACAAATGAAAATGAATTTAATAAATAAATAAATAAATAAAAACTAAGAGCATGGCAATGAAAACTCTAAACTACCAAACAGCTATGACTATTACACCATTTAGCTAAAACACAAAGGGAACTCTGTTCATGACGGGTACTAACAAGTAGATGGATCAAATTGTTGATTTGATCTATTTTTGTGTAAAAGATCTTGACCGTTCCTATTAAAGGTCATTGAATCTTAAAGAATTTGTTCAACCTAGCAGTCATTGGTAAAGGCAACAAACTGTCATGCTTTTCAGCTTACCTCAACAGAACATTGCACCTATAATTATTTTTCATGATGCAAAGAGTGTATAAACTTTTTGGTTATGTTCTAGGCAGAGACAAATGAAACAGAGCCAGTACTAAAGAATCAGCCTACCAGAATCTTGCCACATATAATCAATAAGAAATTACAGACGTAAAAAATTGCTCAAAAGCATGAGTTCCCAAGATTTAATTATTTATCCTTTGAAACAAATTACCTTAGAAAACAATGCACAAAACTAAATGTAAAATCCATGTTTCAGAACCATCCCCTGGGTTTGTTGAGAAGCTAATATACATATTATCGGATATCATCATTCAGTTTTCCATTGCCTTTTACCTTTTTCCTTATAGAGAAAACAACAGAATTCACTTCAACACGTTGATGGGTTAAGTTTCAACCCAATTTGACAAAAACGACACCACGAAAGAACCAAATCACCCAGTGGAAGTGTGTAGATAAGGAAATCAAAAGGGAAACAAATTAAAATATATAAGCAATAGTAAAGCGATGAAATTGAAATCATATGCAGGTAATGATTATAGGATGTTGATTCACCTTGGTTAATGAAAACATCAAAAAGAATTTCAAATCAAGAATATGCTCCCTCTATGGTATGCAGAGGTCAACTTTCGTATCACTGCATTCAAGCACGTAGTAAGTTTCTTGTTATCCACATCCAAGCCAATTCCTGCAAGGATATCACGTCACTCAATTACTTAACCATGGCCTACTTTTGAAAATAAAATATATTCAAATGTGAAATGAAGGACAACGGGTCAATCAATTTTAAATTCCACAAAAAAAATGCAGAAACTGTATGTATTGTGGAATTTAAAATTGATTGACAAACCAATTAAAGATAATGGTCCACATCTTGATGTTAAAGACAATGGACCATCATGAGGAAAACATCTCCACAACATCAATCCAACTTAGGCACGTGCGACCATGCTGACTAAGAATGCAAAATAGATTATCAACAGAAGAAATGTGCTCTTTTTGCAGCACTCACATTGAAATTATTTGATTTATTATTGAGGTGCACAGGATGCTGCCAACTTTAAGGCTATTTAAGTAAAGATCATTCCGACACTTTATTCTAACATCAAGATGTGGCAAATCCTAAAATTAGACCATTTCCCAAAGCTAAAGTAAATATTAACTTTAAAAATACAGAATATGAGATGCAAAATTTAAAACTAAATCAAATAAACTAGTGCATCAGCCGGCTCAGAAAAAAAATAAGCAACATTTCTATTAGTTAATGGATCAGATTTTGATCATACATTACAGAACAATGAAGCCTCAAATTCATTATAACTTTTCAAAGTAAAAGGGTTAGTGCCTTATTATTCTAGAATCATAAGAGTGGATTCTGAAGTTCATCCGAATTGAGGTAACTAGTCTGCATACTCCACACTCACAACCATAGAGATATTTAAGCTAAGAAGATGATTTAATCTTAACTTACCTTGTTTTTATTCTTTGGAATCTTGGTAAACATCTTTCGAGTATGGGTTAAATCTCCCAAGTGTGACAAATGTTCAAGACATGGGCCGCTTATCAGGTGGGCCCTGCCAACCATGTTAAGTGACCTGAAAATCAGTCCACTCCAGTCAATGGGTGCGCCACATCCATCAGAATATGGACAGTTCAAAGAAAGTGACCAGCTATCCGCATTCTAAATACATATGTGGCCCACATGATGACCACACTGGCCTAATTTTCAAGCCATGTTACATGCACTGTGGGCAACCTAGCTCTTGACATAATGCCACATCAGCACGTGGGGAGAGTATGATTCAAGATCCTGCTCTATTGAATAGATTATTGTAATCTAATTCAATCATGTACCCAAAGGCATCCTTAAA
The DNA here is from genome assembly GCF_029962835.1 of Magnolia sinica. NCBI lineage: Eukaryota > Viridiplantae > Streptophyta > Magnoliopsida > Magnoliales > Magnoliaceae > Magnolia > Magnolia sinica. Next base: position 33,228,155 of record NC_080580.1, read on the forward strand.
AGCCACCTTATGAAGAAAAAAAAAAAATCATGTATTACCAATCTTAAAGAGAACAAACATGGTACATGTAACTGCAACACAATGGGCGCAACCTGCTGCAACCTTCACCATGCAAGCTTCCGTTGGAAGAGGAAACGATTCTGGAGTTTCCTAAATGACACAAAAGAACAGATGCAAAAGCTTCAAAAAACTATTTAAAAAAAAAAAAAAAAAAACACAAAAAGAAAGAAAACCCACCCCTCTCTTTCATCAATCTCCAAAACATTCTCCAGTAAAAATGCGCCGGTAATATTACAATTTCTTATAGTGAGATCAGATGGTTCACATCATGAAACCAAAGTACTTATATGGAATCATAACCAATTCATGGTGGGACATATTGTATAGATGTCTAGAGATCATGATTGGAACTAATTTGGTTTCTTCCATCAATCTTGACTATCCATTTCTACTATGTCAAGTTGGGCTAATTGCCCCGACTCATCCAAGTCAAGGATGACTCAAGGGGTGACTCCTAGTATTAGGTACCCAAATCCAATCACTAAATGGCGAAACAAAACAACCACCATGGTCATGGCACATATGAGCAAAATTCAATAGGTCGCCATATCAACCCATTCCCTCTAAGAACTAGCAATAGAATTGTGGGAGTAATGGTTGTCACGCCCCAAACTTCGAAACCGGGCTCACAAAATTTTCGATCGTCAAATCCAACGCCAACAGCCTCCATAGTACCCCATTCTCGGCTCCCAGCACCCATATACCAGGTTTCAATCTTGGGATCCTATAAGGAGGATTTTCAATATGAATTTGTTTCATAATAAGCATAACCATAAGCATAACCCAAGAACAATAACAAGAACACCACCACAAAATCCACTATGATAAAAAAAAAAACTTTAAGTACAATGCATAAAGTGAAATACAATGTAAATATCAAAAGTTCCGGAAGTCCGCTGCACGATCCAAGCTTAATGCTGCTACGGCATCCTAGCATCACCTTGACGCAACAATCGTGCATAAGCTTATAGAAAGATTAGAGGGTGGTGTAAGTGTGTGCGTAAGGTATATGCCAAGTATGCAATATCAGAGTATGCGGAAGAATGCTGGCAAGTCCATGAATGCTATCAGCCGCACTAAGGCTATGCGATGTAAGGCATACATGGCTAATGTCATATATGAGTTGCAACTCAAGCACACTAATCCTCATCTGAATACACATAACAATACAACTCATCTCTGGAATATCACAGGGGTCTAGTACACTCCAAACTAGACTGCCGCCCCATCGCGCACAACAAGGTGAGTGGAAGAGACATCACTATCCGCATGCTAATATCAGGCCCCGCTCGTCGATAACGAGCTCATTCCTTGAGCTGGTCAAACTTAGCCTAGCTTTGCCCCTCCTCTCAGGCGGATAAGGCTGCACCCCTTCCCAACCGACCATGACACAGTGGGAAGCGCAACCTCCTGATATTCAGTACTTGGCGCTCATACATCCACTCGATCCAGACGTTGGAGCAACCTCTTGGTACCACAAGGGTTTAGAAAATTTCACCTAGGGACATCTATCACACCCCATATAGAGAAAGATTTTCGGTGTCCAATCCTGACATCCACAATATGCCTGTGGAGGCTACAGCCCTGATGTCGTTAGGGCATATAGTAGTCATATCACATAAATGCGATATGCATGAATCACACTATCCAGTCATGTATCAATCCTACATGTATCACGCACTCATATGGGCAACTCCTCCTATCGGGGAGTCCCATAATAATCCGCCCACTGGCATGTGCCATGATCAATCACTCCTCATATCAAGCATACATATGATGCGCATGGGCATGAATTATGGAGCTATACTAAGCATGCTTTATGATGGTGAAGTACTCTCCTCATATCAAGGATGGGCCTAGACAGCCTACTCATATCAAGAATGAGCCTAACAATTATGGGGGCCCAACGGTTTGGGTTAGCCAACCAAGGGAAGATGAGAATGGGCCTATCGATGTGCCTTAGGGAGGGTTACAATGTGGACATTTAACCATCATTGCTTTTATAATGTGGACATTCAACCATCATTGGTCCCTAGGCAATGCCCATTATAATACCAACTAGGAAGATGAATAGGCATCATAAACATCATGGTTGAATCACACATCACAATGGGCCTCATATACATCACATTGGGCCTCACATACATTACATTGGGCCTCATATAAGGGCCTAACATGCATCACATTGGGCCTCATACAAGGGCCTCATATACATCACATTGGGCCTCACTCATGGGCCTCATATACATCACATTGGGCCTCACTCATGGGCCTCATATACATCACATTGGGCCTTAATCATGGGCCTCAAATACATCACAATGGGCCACGTCCCATGGGCCTCATATACATTACATTGGGCTTCACTCATGGGCCTCAAATACAACACAATGGGCCACGTCCCATGGGCCTCAAATACATCACAATGGGCCATATCCTAGGCCTCAAATACATCTCAATGGGCCACATCCCATGGGCCTCATGGGGCAGCCCATGGCCCAAAAAAAGAGGATGAACAACATGTATATAACATATATATCATGGTGGGTCCCGCCCCCGTTGGACGACGCAGATAAAATACATACATTACGGTGGATCCCACCATCCTACTGGACGGTGCGGATACAATATGTACATTAATGTGGGTCCCACATCCACGTGGTTGGACGATGCGAACAGCACATATGTCTAAGTAGGCCCTATGTCCAAGGACTGGATGGCCTGGATGAAACACTTGCATCATGGTGGATCCCACCGTCCAAGCAATGGATGGTGTGGATATTCACATACATCACAGTGGTCCACACAGATGGACGGTTGGGATATAACACATATCTCATGATCAGACCCACATAACCTGCTGACGTCATATAACAGCTATATGGCTGGTGTGAGGTCCACGTCCAGATATGTAAGGCCCGTATCCTAGAACATACCGTTCTGTAGGCTTCCGCGGTCCTCCCGGTCGAATTTTAGCGACTCGCGATCTGTTATCAGTGTTTGTGTGTGATCCTAAATCATGTTCCGTATATCAGAGTCAGCTCGACCCGAGACTTGTATCCTTGCGATCGCGCTGTTACCGCGATTCCAATGCCACGTCTCGCACGCTAAGGCGATACCCGGGCCAAGAGATATAGGCTCGCGTTTAGTTCGAGGAAAACGTCGTGCGTTGCTAATCCCAAGAGAATCCATCACATCAATCCCATCAATCCTATCAATCAAGTACACATCACTCCCATCACTCACACCCATCCCCAAGTACAACTACCCATCCATAAAATCAACTCTCTCCCTTACACAAGTACTCCCATCACTCACTCACCCATCACTCATATCTCTCATCTCTCTCATCTCTCTTATCTCTCTCATTTCTCCCAAGCAACTCACGTCCCAACCTCCATGAGAGAGAGCTTGGTCGGGCCCACCTTCCTACCTCCCATCCCCACCATCTAAAGTCCATCTCAACCGTTAAAATCCACCCCTTGGAGCTCTAGATCGTGTTGGCATAAGAGGGAAGAGGAGATCAAAGGTGGGTGCTCATCATCTTGGTTTTGATTTAGGGCTCACTTGTAATGGGACCCACTCGATGCATGCATTGTATTTCGAGGGACCCATAGTGGCGGGGTCCCTCCCATCTCCACGATTCTCTCTCTCTCTCTCTCTCTCTCTCTCTCTCTCTCTCTCTCTCTCTCTCTCTCTCTCTCTCTTTTCTATGATGATTCGTGGCCCACCTGATAGGTGTGGACAATCCAGACTGTCCAGCAAATGAGACCATCCAGCTGGCCCCAACCTTACCACCTGTTTTGGGCCTGCATGACTGGTCAGCCAAACAGGCCCAAACAGGGGGAAAATATAAAGTTCAGCCTAGTCTAAGGCCGTGTGGCCCACTTATATGGACCCTACCATGATGAATATACTACATCCACTCTGTCCAGTGCACAGGGCCCACCCTGCTGCCCATTCTGGACCCTACATAACCAGTCGGTCATGTATGCCCGGTTGAAAGGGAAAACTCAAATATCATCTTAATTTTGAAGAGGGGTGGCCCACTCACATGGATCCCACCCTGATTTGCATGACCTCTATCCTCACCGTCCCTCTTCAACGGTCCAAATCCAACATGTGTGGTCTGCACCGTAGCAGCAATAATTCCAAACCGTCCATTGGACGGACATCCAACCATCTGGACGCTTGATATATTTTATTATTATTATAATAATATATATTATATATACATGGTGGGCCCCATGTGGGACCCACGTTGATATAATAGATATATATTATATATATGTGGCGGGCCCCATGTGGGACCCACGTTGATGTAATTACATCTGCACCATCCCTTTAGACGGTGCTTGTGAAACCCACCTTTGATGTATGCACGTCATCCATGCAGTCCATCGTCCACACGTGGATGGTGGGACCCATGTGATGCATGTGGTTTAACCTAGGCAGTTCGTCCAGATGTGGACTCACCTGATGCATGTGTTGAATCCAGACCGTCTAAGGTCTGGACGTGGCCCACCTTAATGTATTTATTCTATATCCACTCCGTCCGCCTATTTTGCTAGTGGGTGGGACCCACCCTACACGTTGTACACGTGTGGGGTGTGGGGCCTACCATGATGGATGTGTTGTGTCCTCACCGTCCAGGGATTGGAAGGTGGGAAGTAGTTTGGCTGGAGTACCTCACACCAACTGTATGGTTGCTGTATTTGTCAGCAAGTTATGTGGGACCACCTTGATGTATGAGGTGTCCACGTGGCCCAGCAGGTGGGACCCACGTGATTTGTATGTGCTATCTATACCGTCCAGTGGTTTGAACGATAGGGATCACAATGATGATATGTTTTATACCCACGCCGTTCATCTGTTTCATCAATGTCGTCCATCTATATGGAACTCACCTATGATGTAGGTGTTTCGTTCGTGTCGTCCTGTACAGGGATGTGGGTCCCACATGATATATGTGTTTCTTCTATACAATCCATCCATGGGACCCACCGTAATGTATGCGTTGTATATCCAACTGGTGGGGCCCATTCTGTGATTTATAAGGCCACCTGCCATGTATGTAGGGCCCACCTACTGTGTCGGGCCCATCTACTAGCTATTCATGGCCCATTGTGATGTGTATCAGGCTCATGTGATGTTACCTACTTGATGCATATGAGGCCCATTGGTGCAGCCCATCCATGAGGCCCATCTTGATGTATTTGTGGTCCATCCGTTAAGGCCCACCTTGATGCAATTGCGGCCCATGTGATGAGGCCCATTGTGATATATTTGAGGCCCATGGGTCGTAACCCATTATGATGTACTTGAGGACCATGGGCCATGGCTATGGTAATGTATATTAGGCCCGTGTATTCGGCCCATTGGATGTATTTGGGGCTCATTTGATGAGGCCCAATGTGACATATTTGGGGCCCATTTGGAAGGGCCCGATGTGATGTATATAAGGCCCTTATATGAGGCCCAATATGATGTATTTGCGGCCCATTCGTTAAGGCCCAATATGATGTATTCTAGGCCCATGGGTTGAGGTCCATTGTGATATATTTAAGGCCCGTGGGTTATGGCCCATTGTGACATATTCAGGGCCCATGGGACGTGGCCCATCTGATGTATATAGGCCCATGTGATGTGTATTAGGCCCATGTGACGCGGCCCATTGTGATGTATGAGACCCTTGTGTAAGGCTCATTGAGATTGTATGCAGCCCATTGTATTATATATGAGGCTTTTGTGTGAGGCCATGGGCCCATTATGTGTTCGGCCATATGTGGACCACTTCTTGGGAGCAATGTTGGTTAAATGTCTACATCGATGGGCAATGATGGTTAAAGGTCCACATTGTGACCTTCCCTTAAGCCTAGTTAGGCCCATTCTCATCATCCTTTAGTGGGTTAACCCAAATTATTGGGCCCCATTGATATTACTTGTTCCATCATCGGCCGTCAATCTTTGGACCCTACCTTGCATTGAGATCGATTACCGATTTCGATTATCGAGGTCGATTCCGATTTCGATTCTGATTGTCGAGGCCGATTGTCGAAGCTGATTCCAATTATTGAGGCCGATTCCAATTGTCAATACCGATTTCAATTTTCGATGCCAATTCTGATTGTCAAGGCCGATTGTCGAGGCCGATTCCAATTTTAATTATTGAGGCTGATTCCAATTGTCGAGGCCGATTCTGATTGTCAATACTAATTCTGATTGTCAAGGCCGATTCTGATTATCGATACTAATTCCGATTGTCGAGGCCTATTCCGATTCTGATTGTTAAGGCAGATTGTTGAGGCCGATTCTGATTTCGATTATCGAGGCCGATTATCGAGGCCAATTTCGATTGTCGAGGTCGATTTTGATTCTGATTGTCGACGTCGATTGTTTAGGCCGATTCCGATTCCGATTATTGAGGTCAATTTTGATTATCGAGGCTGATTGTTGAGGTCAATTCTGATTCCGATTATCGAGGCCAATTGTTGAGGCCGATTTTGATTCTGATTGTTGAGGCCGATTTCGATTTTGATTATCGAGGCCGATTCCAATTGTTGAGGCCGATTCTGATTATTGAGGCCGATTCCAATTGTCGATACCGATTCCGATTGTCGAGGCTGTAAGTGTTATAGTTGATAGCCCCTTTTTGTGGTCAAATTTGTGGTGCCAAAGACACTGTTATGAAGCTTATATATGTAAAGAACAAAGCTCAACTCAGGATCAACTTTGATTAACAAGCACTGTTCACAAGTCAAGATCTCAAGAAGCTTTCAAGTTCAACCTCAAGATCTCAAGAAGCTTTCAAGTTTGAGCTACATCAAGACTTCAAGCTTCATTACTTTCAAACGTCACTCGTCTCTAAGTTTCAATGTCCTTACTTCACTATTAAGGTATGACTAACCTTATGTTGACCTTTAGAGTAGGCCATTTGGGATACATAATTCATATGTTTTATATAAGTGAGTTTAGTCTATTCTAAAACTAGTCCTGGACATTGTTCGACTAGTCCTAGCACTGCTTCGACCTATCTAAAAATTTCCTGGATCAGTCGTAAGTTTGTTACAAAATTCAGAAATTTTTTGTTAGGCTTCGATTAGTCTTAGGGACTGTTCGGCTAGTCGTATGAACAGTGTCAACTGTTTCTTCCGACCAGTCGTAGACTTACGACTCAAAGTACAGTGTTGAAATTTGGCTAGCTTCGACTAGTCGTGAGCAACCTACGACCAGTCGAAGGAGACTTACGACCAGTCGTAGACCACCTATGACCAGTCGTGAAACCACCAAATCTTATCGCGCCTAAATTTTCAAATATTTGTTGGTTCTACAACCAGTCGTAGAGATCTTTAGACCAGTCGAAGACGTGATTTGCTCACCTATAAATAGAGCACGAATCTCAGAATAAAACAAGAAATTTATACTAATTTAATTCGGCCTTTTGAGAGATAAGTCTGTGCTCCATTTAAGTTAAGTGTGCGTGTTTAATATTCTCTTTCTTTAACTTTTTAAATTGATTTTGTTTCTTGTATTCCAATCTGATCTAAAAAAGAGGAAGTTTCATTTTTTTTTCTGGAATCAAAATCAATTAGATCTAGCCCCATTTGGTTTAATTTAAAATCTATTAGAACCTAGAACCATTATAAAGTGAGTATTGGACATTGAACTTTGACATTCAAATCTCTACTCCGACTTGGATCTTCTGGGCTGCTACAACGAAGGAGCAATTCAGGTATTTTACATTTAAGTAATTTACTGTCATTTGGTTTTCTTATAGGATTTACCCAAAAAATCTCAGAGCCAGGAAAACTCAGAAGAGGGGTTTTTCTAATTGTGTAAGCCCACAGAGAAAGACACAATTGTGAAGGTTTTGGGTGAACCTGGAAAACCTATCTTTGATAGTGAACGCTGATATCCCTTGTGTGAGGATATTAGGAGTGGAGTAGTTGTTTGGCTGTTTATTAACAGTTGGTGTACACACAGGCGAACCACTAAAATCCCTTGTGTTTTGTGGTTGTGTGATTTATATTTCATATCTTTAATTATTCATTTGTGGGATGTATATGTGGATGGGGATGTTGTAATAAGTTTAAATTTATATTTCTGCAATTTATTCCTTGTCATCTCATTATCAGTTTAAGCTTCAGTTTCTCTATTTGTTCTAGTAAGGTTGCCCTGCCATTTTTATGGTGCATGGTTGTCCTTAGAACAATCAATATTTTGAGATTGCATTCCGCATTTGTGTATTGATTTATTTATTTGGCTATCTCTCTTCTTTATTTCCATTGTATTTATTGTAAATTTGGCATAGTCCTATTCACCCCCCCTCTAGGATATATAGCTTGGCCATTTCAGAGGCCGATTCCGATTGTCGAGGCCGATTCCGATTATCGTGGCCAATTTCGATTGTCGAGGCCGATTCCGATTCCGATTGTCGAGGCCAATTATTGAGGCCGATTCAGATTCTGATTGTTGATACTGATTCCAATTGTCAAGGTCGATTCCGATTCTAATTGTCGAGGCCAATTGTTGAGGCCAATTCCGATTCCGATTGTCGATGCCGATTCCGATTGTCGATACCAATTCCAATTGTCGAGGCCAATTGTGTAGGCCTATTGTCGAGGTCAATTGTCGAGGCCCAATGTGATGTATATGCGCCCCGTATTTGAGGCCCATTGTGATGTGCATTTAGCCCGTGTTTGAGGTCCAATGTGATGTATATGCGGCCCGTATTTGAGGCCCATTGTGATGTGCATTCGGCCCGTATTTGAGGCCCAATGTGATGTATATGCAGCCCGTATTTGAGGCCCGTTGTGATGTGTATTCAGCCTGTGTTTAAGGCCTAATGTGATGTATATGAGGCCTATATGATAAGGTCTACTGTGATGCATTTGAGGGCTAAGCGATGGAGCCCATGATGATGTATGTTAAGCCCATGTGAAAGGCCCATCGTGATGTGTATTAAGCTCTTAAGCGAGGCCTATGGTATTGTATATTTGGCCCTTGTGTGAGGTCATGGGTCCACTATATGTTAGGCTCTATGTGGGCCATTCCTGAGGGGCAAGGTTAGTTAAATGTCCACATTGTCGGGGTCGATTGTCGATGCCGGTTATTGATACCGATTATGAGTATGTGATAGCATAGCATCATGATACATGCCCATATGCATGATCTGCATGTTTGTTATGAGATGTGGTTGACTATTGCATATGTCACTGGGCAGGTGGTTTATGGGACTCCCTGATAGGCGGAGTTATCCCACATGAGCACATGGTATGCGCAAGATTGAAGCATGGTTGGAGTACATGATTCGTGCATCTTGCATTATGTGATTGGGATTACTATAAGCCCTAGCGACATCAGGGTTGTGACCTCCAAAGCATGTCGTGGATGGCCAGATGGGATACCGAAAATGTTTGGTTCGAGCATCTGGGCACTTTGGATGTCCGTGGGTGAAAGTCCTTAAACCTTCAAGGCCAGGAGACGCCCCAACGTCTAGACCGAGTGGATACATGAGCGCCCGATTGCCGAATACTAGTAGGCCACGTCTTCTACTGTGTCATGGTTGGTTTGGAGGGGGTGTGGCCTTATCCGCCCCAATGAGGGGGCTATAAGTTAGGTTGAGTTTGACCAGCTCCCAAATAGGTTCGCTATCGACGAGCCATATAGGCATTGGTATACTACTAGCAAGCGGGTAGTGAGGTCTTTTCCACTTGCTAGGCTACGCGGCCGGCTGGGGTGGTAGCCAGCTTGGAGTGTACTAGACCCCAATGATGATCTTAGAGATCTACAGTACTGATTTGTAGAGCAGGAGTTACATACTCAAGATTATATTCATTTATTCATTCACTATCCACTCGGGTTGGCGGTGCACAACTAATTGTTTTGTGTACTTTCACAATTGTCAGGATTTCAGTTGGGGCGCGCGACTAACATGAGATCAAGAGCTTACCACATTGAGTCTACCTATCTAAATTTAGGTATGGGACTAGTTTGGATAGAAGTCCTTTGTGATAGGCCCCATAACCTACGATACCACGTACTACCATCCTGAATTCACACTGTAGCTTGGTCATTTCATTCGCACCACATATTACATATTACATTATATCCTCGGCATATAGCATTCTGGGTTACTATGTTTCTGCATTTATATGACTTAGATGAGGTTAATGGTATTCGTAGTTCTTTCGAATTGCATATTGTATTGCATCCTTGATATCTGATATCTGGTTCATTATGTTTCCGCATTACATAGCCGATTTACATTACTTTCTCAGTATATGACATTGGCTTGATATGTCTTTTCATCGCATATCCTAGATGAGGTTGATGATATCTTTATGGACTTGTCAGTATTTCTGCTTACTCCAACATCGTATGATTCATGATCTTACTAGTATGTCCAATATTGTATGATTATGGCATTATATTGAATAATTGGCACTTACCTTATGCACACACTTACACCACCCTCTAAGCTTTCTATAAGCTTATGCACGATAGATGCATACAGGTGATGTTAGGTAGCAGCAGCGTGGAGCTTGGAGCTTGTAGCTGACTTCTGGAGCTTTGATTTTAACATATGTATTTCCCTTTTAGCATTGTATTCAAATGTTTATATTAGTGGATATGTGATGATGATGTTGCCTTTGTGATTTGGGTAAACTTGTGGTTATGCTTCTTACGAGAAAAATGTATGTTGAAAAATCCTCCTTGTAGGATCCCAGGATTGGAACTTGGCATATGGATGCTGGAAGCCGAGAATGGGGTATTACGGAGGCTGTCGGCACCGGATTCGGCGATCAGGATTCCTGTGAATCAAATTTTCGAGTTTGGGGCGTAACAAGATAGATGGACGGTTAGGATATAACACATACTTCATGATCAGACCCACCTAGCTTGTTGATGTCAACAGCAGCTATATAGCTAGAGTGGGGTCCACGTCCAGATGAATGGACAGTTAGGATATAACACATACAATCATGGTAGTCCCGCAGAACTTCCTAACATAATATAATAGTTGTTTGTTGGTGTGAGGTACACCAGCCAATCTGTTTTCCCCACCGTCTAGGGATTGGATGGTGTGGATATACATATCATCAAGGTAGGCACCACGTGTGGGGTGGGTCTCACCGTCCAAGCAATGGACGGTGTGGATATACAACGCTTACATTATGGTGGGGGTCCACACGTGGCCACCCCACATGGATCAAGCTGATATATGTTATTTCCCTTCATCCAGGGTCTGCCCAAAATGGGCAGCAGCAAGGTGGGCCTCATAATCGGACGGTGTGGATCTAATCCATTCGTCAAGGTGGGCCACAAATAGGGAAAAAGTGAGAGAGAGAGAGAGAGAGAGAGAGAGATCGGCATGATAGAGGGGAGGGGCTCCGCCACTATGAGCCCTCCCTATATATGATATGAAACATACATCAAATGGGTCCCATTACATGTGGGCCCACCAATCAAAATCAATGGTGGAGATTCCTTTTTCACAAAAAATCCAAGGTCTAGATAACATTTTCTCAATGAAAAATAAACATCATGATGGAGTCCATGGAGAATGGCCCCATCATGAGATGAACATATGAATCATGGTGGGCCATCAACCATACCTAGAATCCAAAGTGAGATCCATACCATTAATCGGTAGGCCCCACTTGGCCCATCATCAAAATCACTACTCTAGTCCTATAATCACCCACCGATTATACTTCTTCTTGGATCTTTGGAATGTTTAGCTCTTATGCTTCTTCTTTGATAGTGGAAGATGAGAATTAAAGGGTTAGATTGGGAGGTTTCGAGGTAGGAAGTGGGCCACACACTTGGCTATTTTCTCTCCTTAGGGTTGCTTGGAAAAATGGTAGAGAATTGAGTGAAATGAGAGAGGAGTGGTGTTGTGTAAGAAGGATGAGATAAGAGGAATGGGTGGTGTAAGAGAGAGATGACTTATGGGGGGTGAGGTGGCATAGGGTATGGGTTGCTTGTCTTTATTGGTAAGAAAGGGATGGGAGAGGCATGGGTTGTGTACTTGACTAGTACTTGATTGATTGATGTGGAAGGTGGTAGAGATTCTCTCAGAATTCACAATGCGCGGCGTTTCCCCAAGATATACGTAGGCCCACAACTCTTAGCCTAAGTATTGCATTGGAGTGTGAGACGCAAAATTAGAATTGCAGTGACGACGCAGTCGCTAGAGTACAAGTTTTGAGTCGAGTCATCATAGATTTACAGGATGCGACTTAAGGTTGCACGCAAAAGCCAATTAAAGGTTGCGAGTTACCGGAATTCAACGGGGAGGATCGCAGGAGTATACAGAATGGTACGGACTAGGATACGGGTCTTACATATCCCCCCTCCTAATAAAAATTTCGTCCTCGAAATTTATACTAACATCGCAACTAGACATAACTCATAAGGGAAAAAGAAAACATAGCATCACATATATAAATATATCAATTAATACATTACAAAGCATAATCAATCTAAAAAAAGATGGGGATAGTGCTCGCGAATCTTAGCCTCGTGCTCCCTTAACGCCTCCTCAGCACTATGGTGACCCCACTGCACATTTACCAAGGGAATGACCTTGGTCTGAAAAACCTGCTCTTTTCGATCAAGGATGCGAACTGGCTACTCAATGAAGGAAGCATCCTTACGGACCTCAAGTGGTTGCCAATCAATCACTATAATGGAGTCTGACCCACACTTCCACAGCATAGAAACATGAAAAATGTCGTAGATACTAGACAACTCTGGTAGTAAGGTAATCCTATAGGCCACGGTTCCAAAGCGCCAAGTAATCTCAAAAGGTCCAATAAATCTCTAGACGATCTTGCCCCTCGCTCCAAATCGAACCACACCCTTCATGGGTGAGACCGTGAGATATACACTGTCCCCAACTGCGAACTCCAAGGGGCGACGCCAGCATCAGCAAAACTCTTCTGCCGGCTCTGAGCTATGCTCATCCTTTGTATGATGATATCGATGACCTCTTATGTCTGGTGCGCAAGCTCGAGGCCTAGGAGACGGTGCTCTCCAACCTTAGCCCAACAACTGGAAAATCTACATGGTTTGTTATGCAAGGCCTCAAAAGGAGCCATGTCGATAGTCACCTAATAGCTGTTGTTATACGCGAACTCAGCCAATCGCAGATGCTCATCCCAGCTACCTCAAGGATCTGGTTGACCCTCTCGGTCTGTCCATCGGTCTGGGGATGATAAGCGGTGCTGAGCTGCAAAACAGACCCCATTGCTCTCTGAAAGCTACTCCAAAGCTGAGACGTGAACCACGGGTCTCGGTTAGAAATAATTAAAACTAGAACATCGTGCAGTCTCACAATCTCCTCGATGAATAATCTGGCAAGCTGGTCCAAAGGCCAAGTTGCATGAATAGCGAGAAAATGTGCCGACTTCATTAGGTGATCCATGATAACCTAGATGGCATCATGACCGCGCTGAGTCTTCGGCAAGCCCATAATAAAATCTGTCAACACGTGCTCCCACTTACACGTTAGGACGTTTAACGGCTGTAATGGAACAGGGGATCTCTGATGATCGGCCTTGACACACTGACATGTTCGCACTCGGCCACAAAACTGGTGATCTGGTACTTCATCCCCATCCAAAAATGTTGTCGCCTCATCTCACAGTACATCTTCGTCGAGTCAGGGTGGATAGAAAACCGCGATCGATGTGCCTCGGTCATAAGATCTCTACGTAACTCGGGAATATCCAGGACACATAATCGGCCTCTGAAGTGAAGTCCACCACCGAACCAATCTACCAATCTGACTGACTCTCAGATGCTGCCTCTGCTCTATAACTCTGCAATGAGTCATCTGTCTACTGAGCCTCGATCACCCTTGCGACAAGAGAGGGTTGAATCAATAGGCTTGATAATTGCATGATAGAAGACTGCAGACCGATCTCAAAGTCATATGCTACCACATCCTTAAGCATCTTCCACTCTTGAATCATCATATGCACTACCAGGCCCCGTCGCTGACGGCTGAGGCTATCCGCCACCACGTTTGCCTTGCCTAGGTGGTACTAGAGATCAAAATTATAGTCCTTCAAGAGCTCCATCCAACGTTTCTGCCTCATGTTCAGCTCAGACTGAGAAAATAGATACTTCAAGCTCTTGTGGTCGAAGAAGAGGTCGAACTTAACCCCTTAGAGATAGTGCCTCCACACCTTCAGTGCGAAGATCACTGTTGCTAGCTCCAAATCATGCATGGGGTAGTTCAGCTCATGAACCTTGAGCTGGCGAGACACATAAGCCACTGGCCTCCCGTGCTGCATCAGGACAACATCCAAACCCACATGCGAATCATCGATAAATACAACAAATCCTTCACTCCCAGAGGGAAGAGTAAGGACAGGAGCGGACGTGAGGCGGTCCTTTAGCTCCATAAATACTCACTCATAGGCGTCACTCCACACAAACTCTGCGCCCTTTCGGGTCAACCTGGTGAGTGGTGCCACGATACGAGAGAATCGCTCAATAAAGCGTCGATAATATCCCGTCAAACCAAGAAAACTGCAGATCTTGGATACATTTGTGGGCTGACCCCACTGACGCACTGTATCTATTTTTGAGGGGTCCATTGCGACACCCTCCCTCGTTACCACATGACCAAAGAAATTCACTTCCTCCTACCAAAACTCACACTTCTCTAGCTTCGCATACAGCTAGTGGGCACGGAGGGTCTACAATGCAATCTCCAGATGTTGTTCATGGTCCTCATGGGTCCTCGAATAGATCAGAATATCGTGAATGAAGACCACAACAAACTAATTGAGATAAGGATGAAAGACCTCATTCATCAACTGCATGAATACTACGGGCGTATTAGTCAGTCCGAATGACATGACCTGGAACTCAAAATGACCATAGCGCATCCTAAATGTTGTCTTCGGGCTATCCTCCTCTCAGACCTAAATCTGATGATAACCAGAACACAAGTCAATCTTTGAAAAGAATTATGCACCCTACAGCTGATCAAATAAATCATCTATCCTCGGGAGTAGATACCTGTTCTTGATCATGACCCATTTGAGCTCGCGGTAATCCATACAGAGCCTTAACGAGTCATCCTTCTTCCTAATAAAGAGTATCGGCGCTCCCCATGGTGAACTGCTTGGACAAATGAAGCCTAACTCATGCAACTCATCCAACTGCTACTGCAACTCCTGCAACTCCATCGGTACTGTACGATACGGGGCCTTTGAGATAGGCGCAGTACCAAGCATAAGATCAATTTGAAACTTAATATGCCGGTACGGTGGCAATCCTAGAATCTTCTGAAATACATCAGGAAAATTGCAAACCATTGGCAATTTTCAACGCTCATTGCCTCAGGCTCCACTACTGCACACGACATCAAACATGACAATGGCTCTCCTCTAGGCTCAACTACAAACTAAAACTGAAGCAAGCCGGGTATACAAAATGTGACCGTCCTCGCGGAGCAGTTCAATACGGCGTGATACTCGGCAAGTCAATCCATAACCACGATGACATCAAGCTCGGACATTGGTAACATGAACAGATTAGCAGGCAAAAAGATATCTCTAACCAGAACGAGACAAGATGAGCAAAATCGGCCTAGCACTGTGGTCTTCCCCAAGGAAGTCGATACTGACAAGCCCTCATGAGCAGACTCCAACGGCAAACCAATCGATCGACAAAAATCCTAGGAGATAAAGGAATACGATCACCAGAATCAAACAATACACGTGCAATGCATGTAGAGACAGGGAGGGTACCCTCGATGACCCCTTCGGATGATTGAGAGTCCTTCTGAGCCACATAGAATCTAGCTTGAGCTGGATAGGGAGGTGCCTGTCCCCTCTAAGGTCTCTGTTGTTAGTGCTACTGCCGCTGTGGTGGCCTATACTGCTGCTGATGGGGCCTTGACGACTGAGGTGGTTGTGGTCATTGCTGCTGTGGTGGAGGCTGTTGTTGTCATGCCTCAGACTCAGTAACCGAACTCACAAGGAGCCCAATGACCAGTTTTGGCTATAACAGCCTCCTTAGTACCCCATTCTCAGCTCCTGAAGCAAGTTCCGATCCTGGGATCCTACAAGGAGGATTTTCATAAGTCATACATCCATTCCAATAAGAGCATACCCAAGATCACAGCAAGTATATCTGAAAAAAATAACGAAGACACACATCACAAAATCCACTACAAATTTAATCTTTAATACAATGCTAAAAGAAAATACATCTGATAACAAAAGAAGAAGGAAGAAGATCTGCAACACTGGGGTCCACGGCTCAACTCCTATCCAAGCTCCACTGCTACGATGCCAACCTAGGATCTCCTGCACGCATCAATTGTGCATAAGCTTATGGAAAGCTTAGAGGGTGGTGAAAGTGTGTGACAAATGATGTGCAGAAGAATGATAGGAGATACAGAAGGGAAGTATGAGAAATGCCAATGCCATAACCCTAACCAAGGCTGTCATAAATACAATACAATGAGTACTGGGTGTCATACCAAGGTGATGCATAAAGGGCTTATATAGCCAATGCAAATGTAATGTGAAGTAATGTCAGCCCTCATATCTAGTCCACATGTCAGTACAGTTCCATCATAAGGAATCTACTGGGGTCTAGTACACTACAGGATGACTGCCGCTCTGCAGACCCGCACAGTCAAACGAGCGTAGGAGACCTCTCTACCTGCCTATGGACAACCAATCACCAGCAAGGCTTGACGGTAGCGGACCCATTCACGAGTTGGTCGGACTCAGCCAGCAATGTCCTCTCTCACAGGTGGGTAAGGCTACACCCCATTCCAACTGACTACACGACAGTGGGAGTCATGGCCTAAAGGTGTAAGGTTCTCGTGCACTCATATTTTTTACCCGATCACGTTGCTGGAGCAAATCCTTGATACTATGGAAGTTTTGGGAATTTCACCCATGGGCATCTTATGCACCCCATAGGCTCAAGTAATACATTTCTGGTGTCCATACATATAATCATTCATGAATATCCCTGTGGAGGTAAGGCCCTGTTGAAGCAAGGGCGATACTATCATGAAATGCGATGTCATGCATGAGTCATGCATACAAATCATGCACCAGCTTCAAGCACTCGATGTGCACGAGGGGAGAAACTCCATCCCTCTATCATATCAACCCAATGACCACACACAAATGCAATCCAATCACGTAAATGATGCATATGGGTCATGAGGCTGTGTCATTTGGTGATGAAGACTTGGAACATACTCCTTCTCAAGGAGGAAAACAAGCCTAAGTACTTAGACAATTTACTATGGGATCATCCTCTAGTGGGGGCCCAATACTTTGGAGTAGCCCACGAGCTAGGAAGGGCCATATAAAAGCCCAAGGGAAGAAACAGTCCTAACAAGGGTCCAGGTGGGCCTTCAACCACCTATATCCACCCTATGGGCCTACCTTAGGGCCACCTAAGAGGACATCCAACCTCAACTGGGTCCCAAAAGGTAGCCCGTTATTACTCGAGCGAATAAGGCCCAAGGCCTTAAACAATCCAAGGGCCTAGTGGGCAATACACGTGGCCCGATACATAGCCAATATGGTGGGCCCTCAAGCAAGGTTTGGGCCCAACCATAAAAGTCACAATCCCACATATTGTGGTGGGCCTAATGAGCAGCCCAGTAACCCAACCTTATGGGCAATTTTTTATGTTTAAAGCAAGTGAATTGGGCCTTACATCTTGGCCCAAGCATGTGGCTAATTTAGTGGGTAGCCAAGGGCCCAACCACTTGTGTATTTTGACCCCTAAGCCCATCACAATACCATGGTAAGTATAGGCCCAGAGGTCCAATGGGGCCTAACTTAGAAGGTCCAAGATGAGTGGGCCTACCAAGGCCAATTAACACATTGCATATAGGTCCAAATAAAGTTCAATAGAGGTGGGCCTCCAAGCATACATAAATGAGGCCCAAGGACATCTTAGAAGAAAGTAATATCAAGTGCATAATCCACCCTTAATCTGGTGGGCCATGCTGCGCCAAAACAAACCATTAGGGGCGGCCAGTTTGGGTTTTTTGCTGAAATTTTAGCCCACCGATATTCTGGGCCTGTTGGGGCCCAACAAAAATCATAAAAGGGTAAGTATAAGTCCCCTGGTGGCCCACATATGTCTCTATGGGTCCCACCAGATGAAGCGACTGATTTATACACATAGAATAGGTGGACCATGCTGCTGGACCGAAAGTCCAGCAGTGGTCCAATGGACCTGGACTAACCAAGGGTAGGCAGTCCTATGGGCCAGAGTAATTGGCCCAAAACTCATCCAAATGGTTCCCAAATGGATGCTATTGAAGGGAGAAATGATCATGCCCCCTATGGACCCCACTTGGATGAATGGTGGGACACAAAATACATCAAGGTGGGCCCACAAGGTGACCTGGACGGCCAGCCAAGGCTGGATGCCCCAGCCTGGGCGTCCCAGCCTGGTAGGCCACTCCAGGCCGCACCATGGATGGTACAGAAGCCCGATGACCCTAAAAATTTGCAGGATGGTCCTTACATGGGTGGGCCACACCTATAAAAAATTTTAAGATTTTAAGATGATCAGAAGTATTTTAATTTAGTTTAGAAATACAATCTATCTAGAAATTCTGCTAAGTACAGAATTCTGGATAGACCATGATTGAGCATCCAATGGGATGGGCCCAGGGTGTCCAAAAATTGGAAATTTTGGATTTCAACCTTCCCATATATATGTAGTACAAGGTAGGGTCCACCAAGGTGGTCCACCTGATCAGAAACTATTTTAAAATTTTGAGTTTCCAAATTGCAACCTTACTGGAATTACAAGAGAAAATCCAACAATGTACCCATATTGGCCCTCCCTTTTGGGGACCCAAATGGGGTCAGTTAAGGCTAGAATTTGGCATGATTATAGGTGGGATATGTACCTTTAAAAATTATATTCCAATTAGTACAAAATTACCCACCAAAAGCCCCAAATCTTGTCCTTAAGTTAGCCCAAAATTTTGCCCAAATAGATTGCGACGGCAACAAGTAATTGAAGGAAATAAAATATAAACATCATTTTTCATAGGATTTAACCTTAGGAATTTATATTTTTAACCACCCTAGTGGGCCCCACAAATGTCCAGACCTTCACCATCATCAAATACCCTTTGCATGTGCCCCATTATGATGAATTTTAGGGCCACATGTTCAAGGATGGACCGCTATGGGCGTCCAAGCTTCATGGATGGTCTGGATTTTTGTTGACCCACAAGGTGGGCCACACATGTAAGATCAAAATTCTATCATAAAGGAAAAATGAAGAATCGGCCACAAGAGGAGGGGCTCCACCACATTGAGGCCCTCCCCTTCATCAATCACACCATACATTCCATTTGTTCATATGTTACAACAAAGATCCACCACATGCATGTCCTAGATTCAAGATCAATGGTTGGGATGTCATCCCAACCATGATTCTAAGGTCTAGATGACCTATCATGTGATGAAATACAAATAATCCTCCATGATGGGGCCCATAGAGGGGAAAACCCCATGCATGGGCATGTATGCACCAAAGAGGCCATTTGACCACAACTAAGGGATGGTGTAGGATCTCCACCATTGATTAGTGGGTCCTACACTTTCCATATGAAAGAAAAGAGATCTCAGAATGTAAAGATGAAAGTTCTAAATCCTAAGAACACACCCACCTTAGATTGCTCCAATCTTAGACCTCCTTGCTCCTAGTGCACCAAGGGTGATGGATTAAGGGATGAGATGGGATTTGGAAGGTTATATTTGGGGGAAAAGAGGGGGACTAGGGCTGGAATGGGGTGGACGTCCCACCCCTCTATTGCTTGGAAGAAGAAAATGAGAGGGAGAGAAGAGAGAGAAGTAGAGAGAATAAGAGAGAAAGAGAGAGAAATCTCTTTTAAGCTAGGTAATGATTGCTTTCTTACCTTGGTTAGAGAGGGGAGATGATTGCAAGTAGGGAGTTACAACCAAAGTTGTAAGTTTAGTAAGTTAGTAGGCTTGTGGCTAGTGTTTAAGGGTAGGTGGTGTGTGAGATGGAACTTTAGGTAGTGTGTGTAGTGTTTGTTAGAAATTGCACTAAAAAGGGAGTGGGCCACCTTGAAAAATGTGCTCTCCTCACTAAGTGGGCTACATGATCATGATCAAGGGCTAGAATTGAATTGCCTACATCTTATGATCTATATGCTAGATGGATGCACAAGATGCGAAATCGGAACTACAACGACGATGCAAACAAGATGACATAGGTTTCAGCTCAATCCGAGTCGAGTCTACGTGACCAGACTTAAGGATGACCACAAACACTATCCGATGGTCGCGGGTCACCGGGATTGGATCGGTAGGACCGCGGGATCAAGATGAACGAAATGCATACTCACACACACACATGCACACATGCAAACTCGGGTCGGGTCTCACAGTTGTGGTGCTCCCGGCTGCTGCTGCTAAGGGCAGAGACACTCCCAGATATGGTGCCCCGTCTCACCACACGCAAAACAAACACTGGTGAACTACCTTGGAGGTAGTGCTTGAGGTGTTGCTAGTGCTTGGAAGGCTGGTCGGCCTGTACGCCTCTGCTATGGTCGACGCTGCTGTGAGCCACCGGAGAGGGCCTGCCTCTTCTGGTCTCTCCCCTGATCACAGTCACTCTATGCGCCGACCCACTCAACCTGTAGATCTGGGCCCTCTATACTACCTCCTCAAAAGTCAGGAGCTCATGCCCCATAACACGGCCTTCGAGACCATAACATAAGCCGTTCTCAAAATGGTGGGCCTTCGGCCCATCCTCATCAATCAGGTAAGGTGCGAAGCTCTATAGCACGACGAAACAGGCCGCGTACTGCACCACAGACATGTCTCCCTGCACTAGGGCCTCGAACTCCAATGCTCACTGCCGTTGAATGTGGTCAGGAAAATATTATCGGTCAAACTGATCTACAAAATCCTCTTAGGTCGACTCAAAATCGGCTCCTATTGCTTGGACGACTGATGCCCACCAGTGCTCAACCTCACCATTGAGAAGAAATACAGCTAACGGGACCCATTGCTGGGTCGTACATCTCATGGTGTTAAAAATCTTCTCCACCTCAGAGCACCAACTCTCGGCTACTGTTATGTCTAGCTCGACCTGGAAGTGCGGGGAATCGAGTTGACAAAAGTTTCGAAAAAGGATGCTCATGCACTCCTACTCTGTTTGGGCTGACATAACAGTGGGGTGCCTGCAGGACTATCCCTAGAGGGTGGCTATCACAGCCTACAACATTTACTGTAGCTGGGGGGCACTCATGGGTACGGTCGGATCCGCACCAATCTCGGGTAGAGGAGCGGAATCCTTAGGCGGGGGAGCAGGAATCTTCGATGGTGGAGTGGGAGTCATAGGTGGTAGAGCGGGAGTCAAAGGTAGTGGAGCAGGAGTCGCTCGGGTCGCTCTCATGGGTGGCATGTCCTACAAGAAAGAATAAAGGCGTCTATCAACCTTGAAAACCCTCGATGGCTCAAATGTATCCATTCATGCAGCAATCCTACGCATATCGCACGCTCATGTGGGCAACTCCTCCTATCAAGGAGTCCCATAATAATCCACCCAGTGGCATGTGTCATGATCAATCACTCCTTATATCAAGCATACATATGATGTGTATGGGCATGAATCATGGAGCTATACTAAGCATGCTTTCGATGGGAAGTACTATCCTTATATCAAGGATGGGCCTAGATGGCCTACTCATATCAAGAATGAGACTAACAATTATGGGGGCCCAATGGTTTGAGTTAGCCCACTAAGGGAAGATGAGAATGGGCTTATTGATGGGCCTTAGAGAGGGTTACAATGTAGACATTTAACCATCATTGCTCTTACAATGTGGACATTCAACCATCATTGGTCCCAAGGCATGGCCCATTATAATACCAACTAGGAAGATAAATAGGCATCATAAACATCATGGTGGAAACACACATCACAATGGGCCTCATATACATCACATTGGGCCTCACATACTTCGCAATGGGCCTCATATAAGGGCCTCACATGCATCACATTGGGCCTCATACAAGGGCCTCATATACATCACATTGGGCCTCACTCATGAGCCTCAAATACATCACAATAGGCCACGTCCCATGGGCCTCAAATACATCTCAATGGGCCACATCCCATGGGCCTCATGGGGCAGCCCATGGCCCCAAAAAAAGAGGATGGATAGCATGTATATAACACATATCTTGGTGGGTCTCGTCCCCGTTGGACGGCACAGATAAAATACATACATTATGGTGGATCCCACCGTCCTGCTGGACGGTGCGGATACAACATATACATCAATGTGGGTCCCACGTCCACGTGGCTGGATGGTGCGGACAACACATACGTCACAGCAGGCCCCACATCTAAGGAGTGGATGGCTTGGATGAAACACTTGCATTGTGGTGGATCCCATCGACCAAGCAATGGACGGTGTGGATATTCACATACATCACGGTGGTCCACACAGATGGACGGTTGGGATATAACACATATGTCATGATCAGACCCATATAACCTATTAATGTCATACAGCAGCTATATGGCTAGTGTGGGGTCCATGTCCAGATAGATGGATGGTTAGGATATAACACATACTTCATGATCAGACCCACCTAGCTTGCTGACGTCAACAGTAGTTATATAGCTGGAGTGGGGTCCACGTCTAGATGAATGGACGGTTAGGATATAACACATACAATCATGGTAGTCCCACAGAACTTCCTAACGTAATACAGTAGTTGTTTATTGCATGAGGTACACCGACCAATCTGTTTTCTCCATCGTCCAATCCCTGGACGGTGTGGATATACATATCATCAAGGTAGGCCCCATGTGTGGGGTGGGTCCCACCATCCAAGTAATGGACGGTGTGGATATACACCGCATACATGATGGTGGGGGTCCACATGTGGCCACCTCACATAGATCAAGCTGATATATGTTATTTCCCTTCATCCAGGGTCTGCCCAAAATGGGTAGCAGTAAGGTGAGCCTCATGATCGAACAGTGTGGATCTAATCCATTCGTCAAGGTGGGCCGCAAGCAGGGAGAGAGAAAGAGAGGGAGAGAGAGACAGATCGACGTGATGGAGGGGAGGGGCTCCGCCACTATGAGCCCTCCCTATACATGATATGAAACATACATCAAATGGGTCCCATTACATGTGGGGCCACTAATCAAAATCAACGGTGGAGATTCCTTTTCCACCAAAAATGCAAGGTCTAGATGACCTTTCCTTTATGAAAAATAAACATCATGATAGGATACATGGAGAATGGCCCCATTATGGGATGAACATATGAATCATGGTGCGCCATCGGCCACACATAGGGTCCAAAGTGATATCCATACCATCAATCGGTAGGCCCCACTTGGCCCATCATCAAAATCACTACTCTAGTCCTATAATCACTCACCAATTACTCTTCTTCTTGGATCTTTTGAATGCTTAGCTCCTAGGCTTCTTCTTTGATAGTGGAAGATGAGAATTGAAGGGTTGGATTGGGAGGTTTCAAGGTAGGAAGTGGACCACACACTTGGTTATTTTCTCTCCTTAAGGTTACTTGGAAAAATAGTAGAGAATAGAGTGAAATCAGAAAGGAGTTGTGTTGTGTAAGAAGGATGGGATGAGAGGATGGGGTGGTGTAAGAGAGGGATGGGTGTGTGAAGAGAGAGTTAACTTGTAGGGGATGAGTTGGCATGGGGTATGGGTTACTTGTCTTTATTGGTAAGAAAGGGATGAGAGAGGCATGGGTTGTGTACTTGACTAGTGCTTGATTGATTGATGTGAAAGGTGGTAGAGATTCTCTCAGAATTTACAACGCAAGGCAT
This sequence comes from Magnolia sinica, assembly GCF_029962835.1. Classification (NCBI taxonomy): domain Eukaryota; kingdom Viridiplantae; phylum Streptophyta; class Magnoliopsida; order Magnoliales; family Magnoliaceae; genus Magnolia; species Magnolia sinica. Next base: position 33,252,095 of record NC_080580.1, read on the forward strand.
TTCCTCAAGATATACGTGGGCCCACAACTCTTAGCTCGGGTATCGCATTGGATTGTAAGACACGGCGTTAGAACCGCCGCGACAATGCGATCATTAGAGTACAAGTTTCGAGTCGAGTCGTCATAGATCTACAGGATGTGACTTAGGGTCGCATGCAAATGCCGATTACTAGGTGTGCACACAGGTCAGTTTGGTCCGGTTCTGGGGTGAAACTAAAACCGAACCATTCCTAATGGTTCTAGCATTTTTAGAACCAGAACCAAACCGTTGGTACCCTGGAACCAAACCGAAACTGGACTGTGAAAAATAGTTCGGTTCTGGATTGGTTCCACGGTTCTAGAGTGGTAAATCAGCGCAATCTTCAATGAGAAATCATCTTTCCTATCGTTTCCCTCTTACCTAACATGACAACATATATTCAGAAATCCTTACCAGCATGCTAAAATCACAAGAACACCCGCCCCCTTTGATAGATGCAACCACCCTTTCTACTTTTGGTAATAAAACAGTACAAAGATGCACCATTACATCACCAAAAGTACAAAAAGCTAAGGGTACACTTAGACCTGAATAACCCAAAACAATGCAAACAAAGAATTAAATTCTTACCTAGTCCTTTGGCCACCATTTCGAGACCAGCCCGCTCTCTAAAGGCCCGAACAGCAAGCTATCCTCAAACCCCTCATGCCACAGCTCACAAAACACCACCGTCTGCGACAAATACGCCATGCACGTCGTCGTCACTGCTGCCACATTACCGCTACTGCTTGCAGTCGGCGAGAGAGAGGGCAAGCAAGAGCGGCAGCAGTCGGGCTAAAGAGTAGAGAGATTAGATATTTAGGGTTTTTTATTTTAAAGTAAAGGTTCGAATCGATGGTTCGGGTCACGGTTCAGATCAACGGTTCGGTTCGGTTCTACATAGCCTTAAACCGGAACCGATCTGTATCCAACGGTTCTCGAATTTTGAAACCGGAACTGGTGTTGTCTAGAACCAGACCAAACCGGACTGATCCAATGGTTCCGATCCGGTTCCACGGTTCCGATAATTCGATGTGCACCCCTACCGATTACAGGTCGTGAGTTGCTGGAATTCGACGGGGAGGATCATGGGAGTCTAAGGAATGGTACCTGGTCATGGCATAGTAAGTTTGTGTTGATGCTCAACGGGAAATCATTCATAATCAACAAAGATTGCCTAAGATCACCTCATACATACTCACATTGTTGAAGAGGTGAATGTTTATGAAGATGAACTTGAAAATTGAAAAAATGATGCTTTTTCATTACCATGTCTTACCACGTCTTAGCAAGCCACCTCAGTTTGAACTTAGTGAATGAAGACAAGATAATAAAAGTAGTTACCAAAAATCCAACACAACTGTAACAATCATTAACATTAACAACACCCCAATTTCCCAAAAGCCATCCTCGATACTCCCTTCCATAACCTTTCATATTTACAAGCAATAGTAAAACACATCACTGAATCACTCTTTTTACAAGTATAATGCCCAAGTACCAATATTCTTAAAAAAATCTGCAATGAGTAAAGCTAACAGCAGCAAGGACCCATTATTTGTGTACATGGAAAGGAGACAGACATGGTACAAATGCACAATGAGGCTGTGATTTTACCAAGCTAAACTGTATAGAAAGAAGATCATGCCTATCTTGTTGACAAATTCACAGTTCCCTTGCTTTGACTTGGATGAGAGCTGCTCCCTTGCGACTATGGAACCATCTGAAAGAGCACCCTAGAATTGTACAACATACACATTAGGGTCAGATTTCACGAAGATTATGAAACTTGAAAGAAAAAATCTGATAAATGCAATATCGTGGAACATGTTAGCCAGGTTGATTAGTTAAGTTTATTCATTCAGCAAGTTGGGGAAACCGGAATACCCTAATGGAGTTATTGCCCTAACCCGATCGCGTGGCTCAAGGGTCGTGGTCATGTGACTCTCGCGACCCTTAGCCCTATATTGGGGTCGTCAATCCCGAAAAGTAATATGAACATAGACGAAATAGATTGAGACTAAAATGTCCTACTCGTGGTCACTGTAGTGAGGTCGTCACCCCAACACAAGCCGACAACATAGCTACAGTGTCCCAGACCACCGTTCCCGGCTCACGAGTCCAAATGCTCAATAGACACTGCGAGGAGGCTCGTCACCCCAGCATATGCCGACAACACGGGCATAGTGTCCCATACCACCATCCCCGGCTCATGAGACTTTGTGGGGCCGTAAATCATATTTTAAAATGGGCGCAATGGCCTTAGGGTACTTCCGGTTCATACAGGTGTGATCAAACAAGGTTAACATACCAGGATGGTCGACTAATGGTCAATATGCCTTGACGGGCTTAACTATAACTAATCGGCCTGAGAACATGATCTCATGTAGTCCAACTACGACTAACAACCTACAGTTCAACTATTCGAGCCAGATTCACTCATGAACAAGTCCAACAAGGAACGCCCAAGAACTTCCAGGTAATCGGCCGATCTATAAGGAAAATATGCAACAATGCACCATAAATATGGATTTCTTGGATACAATTCAAGTATGGAAAACAACATTTCAATGTGATCATTATAAGGACAGCAACATACAATATTCCACCAGAATTTTCAGATTCAACATGACATATTTCAGCCTATACGATCACATGGACAGCCATATAACAATTTACTAAAATAAATCTCCTATAGGCCAACCATACATCACATTATTCAGCCATAACTTGAAAATTCATACAAGTGACTCAACCAATCAGTAACTTACAATGTTTCATGCTTTCACCCAAGCAGGATTAATCATAAATCAGAAAATCAACCACTAATTACCATTCTATAGAAATCCATGTCATCATGTTAAGCATAGTTAACACTAAACCCAGAAAACAAGAATCAACTAACAGCAATTTGAGAAAACTTAAGATATTTGTACCCTACATGAGCATGCAAATGCACAAGTCACAATTTGGGATATTAGGGCCAAATCCCTTCCTAATATTTTGATAATTCCTAGTCCATTAACCTATATTTGAGTCCAAATGAAAATTCAACCATATGCACTAACAATACACCAACCACGTTCATTAAACCTACTTTAGGCATAATAACTAGCCACTTAAAGGTAATCACCCTCACCTAAACATAGCCGAAGGTTGCTGAGATTGTCCTAGTGTTGTCGGGTCCCCGAGTTCGAGGTGTCGGGGCCCTACATTGCATAGAACGGAGGTAAAACACATGCATGTTGCAAAAATTGAAGAAGATGAGGTTGGAAACCCTATCTTACCTTAGATGGGGCAGAATTTCACTCCAACAACGGTATGAGCCAGCTTTTTCCTGTGATAGGGAGGTGAAAGGGACTGGGTTTCTAAATCCCAAGCTCCAAGCTCACATGCACCCACCAAAAGCCCCTTCTCTCTCTCTCTCTCTCTCTCTCTCTCTCTCTCTCTCTCTCTCTCTCTCTCTCAGTTGCTAGAGTTATGGGAGTGAGAGAGAGAGGGATGGACTTTTATATGTCCAGAATATTTCAATTGGCCCTAACGTTTAAGAAACTTCTCATAATGGCCCTGTGGGGCCCATTTCAGGCTATTGGGACTGCCCTGATGGCCCCCTGGTCCATTTAATTTATGGGATAGGTGCCCCATGGCCTGATGAAGGGTTGGGCAAAGTTAATCATAAACAGATGCGGGGTTTTGCCGCAGTGGCCCGATTTGTGATCAATGGTCACTGTTCCACGATCAACGACCAGATTTTGTGGACGAGTGTAGAGAAATATCTTCAGCCTATGGTGCAAATTTGGGTGAAATCCGATGAGTGAAATATCCTAATTTATTGTCCTAAGTGGCGCGGCCATTTTTCTTAAAATTCAGATTTTTACCCTGTGCTAAGGCGAGTTGCACTTTACAAGTGCTAACTTGATAGCGTGAATCGTCTATTTTCGAGCATCGTCTGAGTCTGCTGTCTGCGATGGACCACAAGCCCAGTGGGATGGACATTACTCTACAATTTCAAAACTAGTGGTCCACTAACGAGCAGTCTAGAGCTTGTTAGGATAATTGGGGCATTTCTGGAATAAATTGGGTAGGAGGATTTCTTGGGCGCAGTTGTTGAGGTATGGATTAATTAATTTCACAGTATGGCATATTCAAAATTAGCGAAAATGGTGATTCGGTCATAATCACCCTGAACTGTCGGTTTGGGGCTAAAAGAGTAACTGGGTTGATTTGGTTCATTAGTTAAGATGCGGGCCTTATCTAAGGTAGATCTTTTAATTTAATTACGATTGTCTTGATTAATCAGTAGTAGGTCGGATAAATTTAGGCCCTATGTGAACAAATCATGGGGATGAACTTGATGTTTAAGTGATCGGTCGGGTTTATTAGTTTTCTACGATTGATCAATTTCATTTGTATGGTTCTTTATCAGTACCAGTCACGTATAAGCTCTCCTCAAGCGTCAATGGCCCGTAAGTGATGACGTGGCTAGTTATTAAAAAAATATTTGAAGGATTTTTGGCAAATCCCAAAATAGTAAAAATCCAGGGTGTTATACCAAGTTATACCACCCCGAAATTTGAGGGCCGAGTAGCTACTCGGCTCCCAAATTTCTGAGTGCCACATGTGTAATAATGAGTCCTCAATGCATGCATTTAACAGGTATTAATAAGCAACGATAAATTAATCTAAGCATATTCAATTTCTAATCAGGTAATTAAGATCCAAGTACCACTAATCAACTAGTTTCATAGAAAGTTCTTATCCACCATATTAACTTAATAAATTTAGTTTAACTATTATCCATGGATTAATCTTAAACACTCATCAATCCCCAAAATGACCTGAGCTTTGGCCCAGTCCCACCGACATCTACTGTGCTAATAAGGATCATCAAACTCCTGGTAGTACACCCGCTCCTCGTCGTCATCGGCACCAACACGTCCAATGCATGCTGCTCTAGAGTGCCTGCATCTATATCTGGTTCTGGTTGGTGTCTTAGAACACCGTCCCAGAGTGGGAGTGAGTAATCAACTCAGTGGTACCATTAGCAATAGGCATCAAATTATCATGCATAGAATACATTTAATGAACAGCAAACAACATAGATTCCTAAACACTATTGTTAATGCAAATGCATGGTTATGATATGATGCATGCTCCTCACAAAAACTAGCACTCCTTCAAGCAACAACATCTGACGTTCGCAATGAAATAGCACTCCCTCAAAAGCGACCTCAACTACATAATCACCAATAATATAAATGCAATGACATGGAACATGTTAGCCAGGTTGATTAATTAAGTCCATTCGTCCAAAAAATTAGGGAAACTGGAATTCCCTTAGTGGAGTCATTGCCCTAACTTAATCACGTGGCTCAAGAACCATGGTCATGTGACTCTCGCAATCCTTAGCCCTATATTGGGGTCGTCAATCCCGAACACATATAGCATGGACAAAATCAAATAGGAACTTAGATGTCCCACTCGCGGTCACTGTAGGGAGGTCGTCACCCCAATACAGGCCGACAGCACGGGTATAGTGTCCCATACCACTGTTCCCGGCTCACGAGTCCAAATGCTCAATAGACACTACGGGGAGGCTCGTCACCAGGCGTAAGCTGACAGCACGGGCATAGTGTCCCATACCACCATCCCCGACTCACGAAACTTTGTGGGCCGTAAATCATATTTTAAAATAGGCGCAATGTGTAAGTGTTATGTTTTCTAGCTCCTATGATTGTCAAATTTTATAGTGCCAAAACCTCTTGGAATCTGTGTCTTGTGTAGCGCATCTACATATTCAAGACTGTGTATCTCATGTACAAGAATAAAGGTTTTTACCTCAAGAACTTCAAATGTAAGATCAAGAGATATACAAATACATGTTCAAGTACAACACCATGTGATAGTTCACTCCTTCAAGCTTCAAAAGTTCAAGGTTTCAAAGCTTCATCTAAGGCAAGACTAGCCTTTACCTTAGTACTCAAAGCTCAAGGTGAAGTACAACACAAGTACCTCAAGCTCAAGCTTCAATGTATTACAAATTCAAGCTTGAAAATGTCTCAAGTTCAAGCTTCATCATATGTCAAGATCTCAAGCTTCGTGAACTTCAAAGAACAACTATCAACTGAAGCAAAAGAAGATTCAATGTTTATATATTGCTTACAAGGTATGAATGACCCTAGATTGACTATAGGATAGGTCATTTTGAATACATAATTTAATTGGATTAGTTTATAAGTGCATAGTCTATTTTTTGACTAGTCTTAGACTATGTTCGACTAGTCCTAATACTGGCTCGACTAGTCCAAGAAATCCTCGACCAGTCCTAAGTTTATTACTAATTTTTAAGATTTTTGTTATTGCCTCGACCAGTCCTGGAGACTGCTCGACCAGTCGAGTGAACAGTTCTCAACCAGTCCTACAGGCTTGACTTAAAGTCTGACAACTAAAAAGAGTCCCACATGACCAATCGTGGACAAGACTCGAGCAGGCCCTTCGACCAGTCGTGGAACGGTTTGATCTTATCGCGCCCAAATTTTCAAAAGTTTGGTGGTCCTTCGACTAGTTGAACCGACCTCTGGGCCAGTCGAATGATCGATTTCTGCATGTATAAATAAATCACGATTTTCAGAGTTTGATATCCAATTCAAGAAAAATCAAGACACCGTTCTAAGAGATAAGTTAGTGATATTCTTAAGCTATTTAGTGCTCATTTAATATTCTCTTTAATTAGCTTTGTTTGCATTTGATTTTGAGTTTCTACATTCTAATCTTATTTGAAAGAGGGATTGAAGTTTTCCCATTTCTTGGAATCAAAATCAAATCAAGCTAACCCAAGGTGATTTAATCTAAAATCAATTTAGAACTTGGAACCATTTCATAAGTGAGTGTGAACATTGAACATCTACGTTGAACTTCTACTCTGAATTGGTTCTTCCGGGCTGCAACTAAGGAGAATAGATAAGTATTTTATAGTTTTCGTAAATTCATTCTTTTAGTTTCTTTGATATTGTGCCAGAAAAATCTCTTTCTTTTGGTTTGTCTAAGGTGATCCAGAAATCTCAAAGTGTGGGGTTTTTGAATTATGTAAGTCTACTTGAAAGACACAATTGTGAGGGTTTTAGGTGAACCTTGAAAAACCTATTCCATAGTGAATGCTAATATCCACTGTGTGAGGATATTATGAGTGGAGTAGTTGTGTGGCTGTTTTTTTAAACAGTTGGTGTACACACAAGCGAACCACTATAATTTCTAGTCTTGTGGTGATTGATTGACTATTTCATTGTGTGGATGTTGTAATTTCCCTTTACGCATTTGTGGAGAATGTTGTAATCTTTTTATGTATGTGTGGGAATGTTGTAATAGCTTAGTTATTTTCTTTGCTATTTATTTCTTTATTCATCTGTATCAATTTAAGTTTTTGATACACAGACCGTTCTAGGAATCAGGTTGTCCTACCATAAGCCATTGGTTTTGGGTGTAAGGTTGTCCTTACAACAACATTTGTATCAACCTCTCAATACTTGTATAATTGAGGTTGTTATTCATTTCTGCATTGTGGGATTGTTTAGTGCTATATTTATTATATTTGTTTAAATTCCACATTTAATTTTTAATTTGGCATAGTCCTATTCACCCCCCCCCCCCCCCCTTCTCCCTCTAGGACTCTTAGCTCGGCCTTTTCACAATGGTCTTAGGGTACTTCAGGTTCATACAGGCATGATCAAACAAGGCTAACGTACAAGGATGGTTGACTAATGGTCAATGTGCCCCGATGGGCTGAACTATAACTAGTCAGCCTGAGAACAAGATCTCGTGAAGTCCAACTATGGCCAACAACCCACGGTTCAACTGTCGGGCCAGATTCACTAAGGGACAAGTCTAACAAGGACCGCCCAAGAACTTCCAGGTAATCGACTGATCCATAAGGAAAATATGCAACAATGCACCACAAACATGGGTTTCTTGGATAAAATTCAAGTATAGAAGACAAGATTTCAATGTGATCATTACAAGGACAACAACATACAATTTTCACCAAATTTACAGATTCAATCATGACATATTTCAACCTATATGATCGCATGGACAACCTTATAGCGATACACTAAAATAATTCTCCTATAGGAGAATTATACATCACATTATTCAGTCATAACTCGAAAATTTAGACAAGTGACTCAACTAATCAGCAATTTTCAGTGTTTCAAGCTTTCTCCCAAGAAGGATAAATCATAAAATCAAGAAATCAACCACCAACTACCATTGTACAACAATCCATGTCATCATGTTAAGTATAGTTAACACCAAACCAGGAAAACAAGATCAACTAGCAGTAATTTGGGAAAATTTAAACATTTGCACCCTACATGAGCATGCAAATGCGCAATTCACAATTTGGGATATTAGGGCCAAATCCCTTCCCAATATTTTGATAATTCCTAGTTAATTATCCTATATGCAATCCAAATAAAAAATTCAGTCACATGCACTAACAATTCATCAACCACGTTCATTAAACCTACTCTAGGCGCGATAACCGGCCACCTACAGGTAATGGTCCTCACCTAAATTTGGCTGGAAGTTGCTAAGATGATTCTAGCGACGTTGGGTCCGCAAGCTCGAGGTGTCGGGGCCCTGCATTACATTGGATAGATAAGAATTACATGAATGTTGTAAAAATTAGGGAAATGCAATGAGAAATCCTAAATTACCTTAGATGGGTTGAAATTTCTTCTTCTAACAATGGAGATTAACCAGAATTTCTAGCAGAGGAGGGGAGAGGTCGTCGGAATTGACAAAATCCAAGCACCGGGGCCACATGCAAGTGAAATGCCCTCCTTTTTCTCTCTCCACTTCTCACTCTCACTCTCTCTCTCTCCCTCTCTCTCAGTTGCTGGAAAATGGGCTGAGAGAGAAGGGCTCACCTGTAAGACCCATATCCTAGCCCGTACCATTCCATAGGCTTCCGCGGTCTTCCCGTTTGAATTCCGTCAACCCGCAATCTATAACCGGCTTTTACGCACAATCCTGAGTCGTATCCCATATTCTAGAGTCGGCTTGACCCGAGACTTGTACCCTTGTTACCGCGTCGTCGCTACGTCTCGCGTGCCGAGGCGATACCCGGACCAAGAGATATGGGCCCGCGTTCAGTTCGAGGAAAAATGTCGCACAAGAGAATTTCTACTAAATGTCAAATCAATCCCATCAAAGTATAACCCATCACTCCATCACATCCCTAAGTACACAAGCTATTCCCCAAGTCAACTCTCTCTTACACAACCCATACCACCCATCACCCATCATCCATCACCCATCTCTCTCCCTTACATCACTCCTCTTTCTCTCTCTCTTCACTCCATTTTCTCAAGCAACCCCATGAGAGCAATCGTCCAAGCTCCATGGATAGAGTTTGTGTGGCCCACTTTCTATCTCCCATCTCTACCATCCAAGTTTCATCTCAACCATTGAAGTTGTTCCTTTGGAACTCTAGCATGCATTGGCGGAGGAAGGAAGAAGAGATCAAAGGTGGGTGTTCATAGTGCCTCTTCTTTTGATTTAAGGCCCACATATGATGGGACCCATCTTGATGTATGTGTTGTATCAAAGAGGGACCCATAGTGGCGGGGTCCCTCCGCTACTCCAATCTCTCTCTCTCTCTCTCTCTCTCTCTCTCTCTCTCTCTCTCTCTCTCTCTCTCTCTCTCTCTCTTTGTGATACCGTGTGGCTCACCTGATTTATGTGTTTCATCCAGTCGTCCATCTGCTGGACCGTCTTGGACAAGTGCTATAGGGCCACACCGTGATGTATTTATTTCATCCACACCGTTCAGGCCATCTGGATGGTGTTGGACCGGCTAGGACGGTGGGGATTCATCCCACATGTGGGCCCCTTTTTTCAGAAATGGGAGTGGATTAGCTGGCATACCTCACCAATAGCCCTTGCTGCTGCTGCGTTTGACTTTAGCAAGCTCTGGTGGGACCCACATGAGGCGTGTGCTTCATCCAACTGTCCATTGATCGAGCAACAGCAGCAGCTACTATGTAACGTCTTTAAGTTCCATAGGTCTGACCATAAGATATGTATTATATCCTGGCCGTCCATTTCCTGGACAGTGGATCAGCAGCCCAGATAGATGGGTCTGATCTTGTGGCTCACGGTAAATCCAAACCGTCCATCCGCTGTACACAGCAAGCTCTGTGCGTCCGATCATGAGGTACGTGTTGTACCAGACTGTCCATCTAGCAGCATGTGGCTGCTGTCCTGATGGCAACAGGTCTATGGGTCCCACGCATGATGTATGTAAAACCTCACCATCAGTCCATCTGGTGGGACCCACTGCTGATATCTAGACCATCCGTCCAGACGTCCAGGGCCTGGACGCTAGACTTTGGACGATTAAAGGCTTTGGGCCATTTAAAATAATAATAATAATAATAATAATAAAATAATAATATATATAATATAATATATGCTATATACATAGGTGTATATGTGATGGGCCCGTGCGCTGACAGCAGCTACATTACTGTTGTCATGACGTCAGCATGTTGTGTGGGTCCCACCTGTCATGACGTCAACAAGTTCTATGGGGCCCACCATGTTGTATGTGTTGCATCCACACCATCCACATGTCTGGATAGTGCTAGACAATGTCTAGACGGTGTTGTCCAAATGTTGGTGCTAATTTACATGGGAAATATTTGGATGGTGCTGATTTACATAGGAAATGTTTAGACGGTGCTGATTTACCTGGACAATGTTTGGACGGTGCTGATTTACCTGGACAATGTTTGGACAGTGCTGATCATCATTAGTGGGCCATGCGCCCCATGGAATGCTAGTGTACAGTGATACGCATGTTACACCTACAACTATTGAAATGATTTTGGTGTGGTCCAAGTCCACTAGAGGCCCATCCATGCGACCCATCATGATATATATTTGAGGCCCATATGATGGGGCCCACCTGCTTGCATCTGAGGCCCATGGGTAAGGCCCATTGTGATGTATTCGTGGCCTATGGACAATGCCCAATGTGATGTAATAGGCCCATGATGTGCAGGGTCCATTTGATGTATATGAGACCCAGGCTTTGGGCCCACCTATTATGTATTTAAAGCCCATGGGTTATGGCCCATTATGATATATTCGAGGCCCACGGGCAAGGCCCAATGAGATGTACTTCCGGCCCATATGTCGTGGCCCATTGCGATGTATTTCCAGCCCATCTGATAAGACCCATTGTGATGTATATGTGGCCCAATATGATATTTGTGCAACCCATGACTTGCGGCCCAATTTGATGTATTTAAGGCCCACATGATGCGGCCTCATTTGATGTATTTGAGGCCCATCATGCGGCCCACTTGTTTTATATGAGGCCCCATTGGCGCAGCCCATTGATGTGGTCTACTTGATATATATGGAGCCCATTAGTGCGGCCCATTGTTGCGGCTCACTTGATGTATATGAGGCCCTTATGTAAGGCTATAGGCCCACTATATATTATATTAGCCTCTATGTGGGCCATTCCTTGGGGGCAACATTGGTTAAATGTCCACATTGTCGGGGTCGATTGTAGATGCCAATTATTGATACCGATTATGAGTATGTGACTGCATAGCATCATGATACATGCCCATAGGCATCATCTTCATGTTTGTTATGAGATGTGGTTGACCATTGCATATGTCATTGGGCAGGTTGTTATGAGACTCCCTGATAGGTGAAGGTTATCTCACATGAGCGTATGGTATGCGCAGGGTTGATGCATGACTGGATTATATGACTTATGCATCTTGCATTGTGTGTTGTGATTACTGTGCGCCTTAGCAACATCAGGGTCGTAGCCTCCACAGGCACATCGTGATGGCCAAATAGGACACTAGAAATCAGTTATTAGCATTGGGTTGCCATAGATGGCCCTGAGTGAAAATCCCTAAACCTCCTAGGCTAAGAGACGCCCCAACGTCGAGACCGAGTGGATATATGAGCGTCCGAGTGCCGAATACCAGGAGGCCGCATCTCCCACTGTATCGTGGTCGGTTGGGAGAGGGTATGGCCTTACCCGCCTGAGAGAAGGGGGCATAGCTAGGCTGAGTTTGACCAGCTCATGAATAGGTCCGCTATCGATGTACCGAATAGATATTAGCTGATTACTAGCCAGGCGGATAGTGAGGTCTCTTCCACTTGCATGGTCGCGCGTCAGTGGGTGGCTATTTGCATGTAGTGTACTAGACCCCGGTAATGATCCCAAATATGAACTATACTGATATGTAGACTAAATGAGCAGGAGTTACATATTCATTCATTCATTCATTCATTCACTATCCACTCGGGATGGTGGTGCGCAACTATTTGTTATGTGTACCTTCGTAATGACTAGGATTTCGGTTGGAGCGCACGACTAACCCGAGATCTGGAGTTTACCACATTGAGTTTAACTATTCAAATTTAGGTATGAGACTGGTTTGGATAGAAATCCTTTGTGGTGGACCCCGTAGCCTTAGATACTACGTACTATCATCCCAACTTCACACTCCAACTTGGTCATTTCATTCGCATCGCATATTGCATTGCATCCTCAGCATATAGTATTTGGCTTACTATCTCCGCATTGCATAGGTGATCTACATTGCTTCCTCAATATATGATATTGGTTTATTATATTTTTGCATCGCACAACCTGGATAAGGCTGATGGTATTTATAGGCCTATCAGCATGTTTTCGCATTATTCTGATATTGTATGATTTATGGGCTTGTCAGTATTTCCTCTTACTCTGATTACTCTGATATTACTTACTCGGCACTTACCTTGTGCACACACTTTCACCACCTACTAAGCTTTCTAAAAGCTTATGCATGGTAGATGCGTGCAGGTGGCATTAGGTTGTAGCAGCATTGAGCTTGGAGCATGCAGTGGACTTCTGGAGCTTTGATTTTAACATTTGTATTTTCCTTTTAGCATCTTATTCAAATGTTTATATTAGTGGATATGTGATGATGATGATGTTACCTTTGTGATTTGGGTAAACTTGTGATTATGCTTCTTACGAGATAAATGTACGTTGGAAAATCCTCCTTGTAGGATCCCAAGATGGAAACCTGGCGTATGGACGCTGGGAGCGAAGAATAGGGTACTACAAAGGCTGTCGGCACTGGATTCAGCGATTGAGAATCTTATGAGCCCGGTTTCCAAGTTTGGGGCATGACATCACCCTTTTTATATGCCTGAGGTTATTTCAATTAACCTCAACGTTTCAGAAATTCCCTAAATAGCCAAATGGGGCCCATTTTATGTTATTGGAGCTGCTCTGATGGACCTCTAGCCCATCAGACACATGAGATAGGTGCTTCATGGCCCGATGAAGGGTTGGGTGAAATTTAATCACAAACAGATGCGGGGTTCTGTCGTAACGGCCCGGTTCGCGATCAACGGTCATCGTTCCACGATCAACGGCCAAATTTTGTAGGTGCGGGCTGAGAATTATTTCCAACCTTCGATGTAAATTTAGAAGAGATCGGACGGCTGAAACGCCCGAATTTGCTGACTCAAGCAGCAAGGCTATTTGGATAAATTTCAGAATTTGATTGCCTTTGGCCAGGTGACTTGCGATTTGCAAGTGCCAGCAGGGAAGCATTGTTCGACCATCTCTGGGCATCTTCGAGGTCTGACGTCCACGTGGGACCACAAGCCCAGTAAGCCCAAGGATCTGACAAAGTTTTGAAATTTTTGAACCTTCCTCGGGCGATACACAACCCGTACGGACAGTCGCTAAGTATGACTCGGTCGACTGGCTTTACGGCTTATGCTCAGCCCGATCTTAATTTAATTTAAATTATATGAAAGGGTGATTTGGGGTTAATTAACCTATTCTAAGCCCACAAGTGGGATCGAATCACTCGGTCCTGAGTTGGTTCGCACGTGAGCGCTTTAGGATATTGTTCCCTTTTCGGACATGGCGTTACAATCTACCCCCCTTACAAGAAAAAATTTATCCTCAAAATTTGTACCCGTCATATTGCTTAAGAAGGTTGAGGTAGTGTTTACGAACTTCGACTTCCATTTCCCAAGTAGCTTCTTCTTCTCCGTGGTGCGTCCATATCTTCAGGGCAAATATGACTACGGCTAGTTCGAGGTCATGAGTGGGGTAATTTTTTTCATGTTTCCTTAATTGCCGAGAAGCATAAGCAATAACTGTCTTTCTACATAAGGACACAGCCTAGACCCACGCAAGATGCATTGATAAAAATGGTTTACTTAACCCCTTGTTTAGGTAGAATGAGAATTAGGGCCAAAGTTAACCTTTCCTTCAATTCCTTGAAGGCTGCTTCCGCCTTTTCATTCCAAGCAAACTTGAGATTCTTTCGGGTGAGCTGGGATAACAGTCGGGCAGTCTTTGAAAAATCTTTGATGAATCGGCAATAGTATCCCACCAATCCCAAAAATCTTTGACCATAGGCATATTAAGATATTTATTAACCCCTACCTTGGACATAAATTAAAACAAGGACTCTCTTGGACCAAGACCCAAAGGATAACTTTATAAATAGGAAATTTGAACTTTTCAATAACGGGCATTCCCTAAACATTTACATTAATCCGACTACAGAGTTATAGAAGTATAAAACTGCGAAGCATTCACAGCTTGACCCAATTCTCAATCCTAGGCGACTACCAATGGACTCACTACTATGACCGAGCGGAAGACCGGGATCCACCAAGACTAAGAAGGGATACAATGAGCCTTCTACCCTGGTCAGGTAGATGATCGATGTATCGGGTTCAAGCCCACTACAACCGTCTCTCCGTGTTGGTTGAACATTTAAAAACATATATTTTTACTCTAGATAGAGGGAAATTGTCGTCATGAATTTAAACCTTATACACACACACACACACACACACACACACACACACACACACACATAAATAAAATAAAATTTGTAATAAACCATCAGGGTGAAAAAGTTTTAAGGAGGTAGACTAAAATAAGCCAGACTAACATAGATAGTATGCACCCTACTACGTACATGAACGTGAAATCAACGGAACTTAGGCGTACAAAATTAAAATACTTTTACCTAATTATGTTAGGCAATTTTGAGGATGAAATTGTTTTTAAGGGGGGTAGATTGTAACAACCCAGATTTTCGCTATTTTGGGATTTGCCACAAATACTTTAAATATCTTTTTAATAACTAGCCACGTCATCACTTACAGACCATTGACGCTCGAGGAGAGCTTATACACGACTGGTACTGATAAAGAACCATATAAATGAAATTGATCAACCGTAGAAAACCAATGAACCCAACCGATCACTTAAACATCAAGTTTATCCGTATGATTTGTTCACATAGACCCCAAATTTAACCGACCTACCACTAATTAAATAAGACAATCGTAACTAAATTAAAAGATCTACCCGAAGCCAAGTCAGATAAGGCCCGAATCTTGACTAATGGACCAAATTAACCCAGTTACTCTTTTAGCCCCAAACCGACAGTTAAGGGTGATCATGACTGAATCACTATTTTCGTTCATTTCAAATAGGTCATACTGTGAACTTATTTAATCCATACCTCAACAACTGCACCCAAGAAATCCCCCCACCCAATTTATTCCAGAAATGCACCGATTACTCGAATAAGCTCTAGACCGCTCGTTAATGGACCACTAGTTCTGAAATTGTATAGTAATGTGCATCCCACTGGGCTTGTGATCCATCGCGAACAACAAACTCAGATGATGCTCAGAAATAGACGATTCACGCTGTCAGGTCAGCACTTGTAAAATGCAACTCGCCCTATGATAGGCCAAAAATCTCAATTTTATGGCAAATGGCCCCATCAGTTATGACAATAAATTAAGACATTTCACCCATCAGATTTCACCTAAATTTGCACCATAGGCTGAAGATATTTCTCTGCACTCGTCCATAAAATCTGGTCATTGATCGTGAAATGGTGACCGTTGATCATGAATCGGACCGCTACGGCAAAACCCCGCATCCGTTTGCGATCAAACTTTGCCCAACCCTTCATCAGGCCATGGGGCACCTATTCCATAAATTAGATGGGCCAGGGGGGCATCAAGGCAGCCCCAATAGCCTGAAATGGGCCCCATATGGCCATTATAGGAATTTCCTTAAACGTTAGGGCCAATTGAAATAATTCTGGATATATAAAAGTTCATCCCTCTCTCTCACTCCCATAAATCCAGCAGTTGAGAGAGAGAGAGCAAGGGAGGAGAGAGAAAAGGGGCTTTTAGTGGGTGCAAGTGAGCTTGGAGCTTGGGATTTGGAAATCCCAGCCCCTTTCACCTCCCTATCACCGAAAAACACCGGCTCATACCGTTGTTAGAGTGATATTCTGTCCCATCTAAGGTAAGATAGAGGTCCCAACCTCATCTTCTTCGATTTTTGCAACATGTAAGTGTTTTACCTCTGTTTTATGCAATGTAAGGCCCCGACACCTCGAACTTGTGGACTCGGCGGCGCTAGGGCAATCTCAGCAACCTCCGACTACGTTTAGGTGAGGACCATTACCTTTAGGTGGCCGGTTATCGTGCCTAGAGTAGGTTTAATGAACGTGGTTGGTGTATTGTTACTGCATGTGGCTGAATTTTTATTTAGACTACATATATAGGTTAATGGACTAGGAATTATCAAAATATTAGAAAGGGATTTGGCCCTAATATCCTAAATTGTGACTTGTGCATTTGCAGGCTCATGTAGGGTGCAAATATCTAAATTTTCCCAAATTCTTGTTAGTTGATTCTTGTTTTCCTGGTTTGGTGTTAACTATGCTTAACATGATGACATGGATTGCTGTAGAATGGTAATTGGTGGTTGATTTCTTTATTTTATAATTAATCCTGCTTGGGTGAAAGCATGAAACATTGTAAGTTGCTGATTGGTTGAGTCACTTGTCTGAATTTTCAAGTTATGGCTGGATAATATGATGCATGATTGGCCTATAGGAGATTTATTTCAATATATTGTTATGTGGCTGTCCATGTGATTGTATAGGCTGAAATATGTCGTGTTGATTCTGTAACTTCAGGTGGAATATTATATGTTGTTGTCCTTGTAATGATCACACTGAAATCTTGTCTTTCATACTTGAATTATAACCAAGAAATCCATGTTTGTGGTACATTGTTGCATATTTTCCTTATGGATCGGCCGATTACCTAGAAGTTCTTGGGTGGTCCTTATTGGACTTGTCCATGAGTGAATCTGGCCCAAATAGTTGAACTGTAGGTTGTTGGCTACAATTGGACTACACGAGATCATGTTCTCAGGCCGATTAGTTATAGTTCAGCCTGTCGGGGCATATTGACCATTAGTCAACCATCCTGGTATGTTAACATTGTTTAATCACACCTGTATAAACCCGAAGTACCCTAAGACCATTGCGCCCATTTTAAAATATGATTTATGAGCCACAAAGTCTCATGAGCCGAGTATGGTGGTATGAGACACTATGCCCGTGCTGCCGGCCTACGCTGGGGAGACGAGCCTCCCCGTAGTGTCCATTGAGCATTTGGACTCGTGAGCTGGGAATGGTGTATGGGACACTGTACCTGTGTTGTCGGCCTGTGTTGGGGTGACGACCTCCCTGCAGTGACCGCGAGTAGGATATTTAAGTCTTAATCTATTTCGTCTATGTTCATACTACTTTTCAGGATTGATGACCCTAATATAGGGTTAAGGGTCGCGAGAGTCACATGACCACGGCCCTTGAGCCGCGCGATCTGGTTAGGGCAATAACTCCATTAGGGTATTTTAGTTTTCCCAACCTGCTAAATGAATGAACTTAACTAATCAACCTGGCTAACATGTTCCACGGCATTGCATTTATTATTGTTGGTGATTATGCAGTCGAGGTCACTTTTGAGGGAGTGTTGGTTCATTGCGAACGTTGGGTGTCGTCATTGAGGGAGAGCTGGTTTTTGTGAGGAGCATGCATCATATCATAATCATGCATTTGCATTAACAACAGTGTTTTATGATTCGATGTTGTTTACTGTTCATTAAATGTATCCTATGTATGATAAATTATGCGCCCATTGCTAACGGTACCACTGAGTTAGCTACTCACTCCCACTCTGGGATGGTGTTCTAAAACACCAACCAGAACACGTTATAGATGCAGGGTTGATGGAGCTGGACGTGCTGGAGGAGGCCGGCATGGACGATAAAGAAGAGCGAGTGCACTACCAGACTTATGGTGGATCTTTCTGAACTGAGCTTGGCGATCGCGGGGATTGGGCCAGGGCCCTAGTCACTTTGGGACATATGTATGGGTGGGACTAGTTCCTTGTTTGGATACTTTTAAACTTGTGGTTTGAATATTTTTTTCATTTAGTGGTACTTGATACTGTCTTATGACTTATTTATGCTTCATGCCTTGCTAAACTCTCCATTGCTTATGAAATCACCCAAATGCATTGAAATATGGAGCCCATAAGGGCATAGGTGGTGTAACGCCCCAACTTTTCAGGACCCGAGTATATAACCTGTTTTCCAAAAACCTGAGTGTTAACCTATGGTCAAATTCGAGTATATATATTTTTTTATTCATTCAGAGTAAGCAAATGAGCGTGTAGAGTGGACAAATCAGCATAAAGGAAAATTTTCATTTACATTTGGAATATATAAGAAGTTGTCCATAATGACTTATACAAACCAATGCCCTCATTCTTACAATTACAAAATGAAATAATATTAAATGTAAAGTAAAAAAAACAACAACAACATTGGGATATGAAATCCAATAGCAACCTTGTGAACAGCATCGGCTTGCTCTACTCCTGCATAAACTGTTACAGTTTGATAGCGTCAATGGCTATCACAGTGAGGAGCACCCTCTAAGATTGCACAGTCATCATTCATAATCCAATATATATCGCAAGTCATGAAAATGGATATATTAAATAGGGCAATTCATAATTATGAACATATACTCAAAAACTTAGCAAATCAACAGAATCTCATCATAAGCAGAATATAATAGCAATCGCAACAAAAGGAAATACATCCAGAAAGTCAAACACTCAATTATACGACCTTCTATTGCACCCGAAATCACATTGTACGTGAACTCCGCAAGATGGCTAGAAAATTGATAAGCGAACTTCAGCTCCACCCGGAAATCATGGTACAAGTGAAAAAGCTGAATAGAAAATCAACCTTCAAACCTCTTCTTCATCCGGAGATCAAATCGTACGTGAACACCGCAAGATGGCTAGGAAATCGCTAAGCGAACACCCGCTCCACCCGAAAATCATGGTACGACTGAACACCGCAAGATGAAGAGACAAACAACACACAAACTCTAGACCACCCGAAAATCATATCGTCCGTGAACACCGCAAAATGGGTAGAAAATCGCTAAGTGAACACCCGCTCCACCCAAAAATAATGGTACGACTGAACACCGCAAGATGGCTAGAAAACCAACATATACACTCTAAACCACCTGAAAATCGTATCGTATGTGAACACCTCAAGATGGCTAGGAAATCGCCAAGCGAACACCCGCTCAATCCAGAAATCACAATACGACCGAACACCGCAAGATAGCTAGGAAACAACAAGATATGCGAATATAACCATCAAGCCACACAAGGGCATCAACGACCCATCAAAGCCACGAAAGGCAAATAAACAATCCAAGCCACGTGGGGTAAATATGCGGTCCAAGATATGTAAGGATGCGCAATCCAAGTCGCGTAAGTATGGACCGCAAGATGGTGAGTTCATGACAAGTCTTATTCATTACATCACTCGATCACAAACGACAGACATACAGTTAATTTATAATAGACGACTAAAGATAGCATGTTATCACCAAATCATTTATGCATGTTATAATTAAAGAGAGATGTCTACCATCTAATACAACAATTTGGCTTATTCAATAGTAAGGTAAGTAATTCAATTAGAGGAATCATGTCGTCATCTATATCCAGATTGATGAAATTAAGTGGGAAGCTCAAAGGGTGAGTCCTCACCTTATGTTTGAACCGCCTGCACCATTGCTAAGAAGTGCGTGCGTCCTTGGAATCAATTCCTACCATCAATTGCAAAGTTGTACAATTAGACCCAAGCTTACACACTATTTAGGGTCTTAACCTAGCGGTTGGATTACCCAGGTCTAGGGTTTTGTGTAGGGCTTAGGGTTTTCACCATAGGGTTTAGTTCTAGGCTTTAGATTTAGGATTTAAATCCTAGATTAGTATTGTTGTTGTTATTATTATTATTAACATTGTACAATGGATCGAATAATATTCATAGTAGGAGTACTAATCCATTATCAATGATGGTTTCTAGGTTCCTACGTAAATGTACCAATACTATCTAATATTTCTATATCGACTAACAATCTTTTAAATGATGCAAGTAATAATAATAGAATTTCTACAAATAGTGCTATAATAAGGACTAATGCCAATGATACTAAAAATATCAAAATGATCGCTAATATTAACAATATACTTAATGTTAGCTAATCAAGGTACTACTAGTTATTGTAATAAAATGAATAGCACGCTTTAATCACTAATGATAGTATTTAAGGTAGACAAAACAAAACCTAATATTTAATAATGATGATTTTTTTTACATGTAACAACTAATATAGATAACCTACTACTGGCCAATCAAATATAACATTAACAATTCTAATGATGATTGTGATAATAACAATATACCCGAAATAATTTCTATATGGAAAGAGAATGTGGGCTCACCTTAAGATGCGGCTTATTGAGTGTGACCTGAACTCAGCTGGACTCGGTTCCAGCCGAGTCAACTCAGCCACCAACCCGATCTCCCTCTCCTTCTTCTTCCTCTCTCTCTCTCTCTCTCTCTCTCTCTCTCTCTCTCTCTCTCTCTCTCTCTCTCTACTTCTTCTCCCTATTTCTTTTTCTGGAACTCCAGTGAGGACTGGAGGTGACCCAAACCAAGCTCGACTCGGCTGGTTGACCCAGCAACTCTGGCGGTCACATCAGTGACTCGGTTGGGCCGAGTTCAGTGCAACACGCACACAACACTCCCTCTCAAACTCTTTCTCTCTCTTCCCTTTCTTTCTTCTCCTTTCCTTCCCATTTCTTTCTTCCTTTCCCATCTCCCTGCTGGAAACGGCCCACAGTGGCCACCAAGTGCAACACGACTCGGTCCAGCGACTCGTCACCACACAGTTCACCTGTCTCTCCCTGTTTTTCTCCCTCATTCTTTCTCTTCTTTCTATTTCTTCTTCCATTTCCTCTTCTCCTTTTTCTCCTTCCTGTCTGGGAGCTCAGGAGGGCCAAAGAGAACCCCACTTCGGACGGACGACGTCCGTAGCTCAGTGCAGCCCGATAAGTGCAGTAGCGGTCTCCAACCTCTCTGTCCTTCCCTTCTCTCTCTTTTTTTTTCCTTTCTTTTTCTTCTTAGAGCTTCGTGGAGCTCTGGACTGAGTCCCGGCCTGCCCATCAAGATCTGGCTCGGTCTAGGCGCTTGGTGTAGTAGAACGGTAATGAAGAGGACGATCATGGCAGATTGCAGAAGGGGAGGTTTTCTTCAGATTTGATCCTAGTGGAGGCTTTCATTTAGTGGTAGGGAGCTACTGGAATGGAGAAACCAGAGCTTGGAGAGTGTTTAGTTGGTGGGTTCGGAGATGGGAGGAAAACGGCGATTTTCGAGTCACGGCTGCTAGAATGGAAGGCGAGCTGCTGTTGCTCGATCTAACTCCTACTATTCACTAACCCTAGCCTCACAGAGCCGTCCGTGTAATAGTAAACGAACCAGATCTGATCTGGTGGAAACCGTCCATCAAAACAATGGGTAGGGCCGAAACCGGCCGTTTTATGTTCTCTGGTACGGAGAGAAATCTAAACTGACTTCTTATGAATGGACGGCTAGGATTTCCCAGCCTTGAACGGTGGAGATGCAGAGATCGGACGTTACACGGATCGTCCCGCCTGCAACACAGCAGGTTTCCGTTTTTCGGAGACAACTGTGCTTGTGGGTCTTGCTTTGCTCGGCTCTCGTGTGCATGAGAATGCACTCCAGCAGGCGAAATCACCTATATTTTGTTCCATTCTTGATCTCCGACAAGATGAACGGTTCCGATCACCCAAAACGATCCTAATGGTGGGCCCCATCTTGTTCAGAAGATCAGGCGTCCGTCCGTTTGCTGTTAATAGCAGCGAGAGAGAGAAATCTCTCTTTTTTAAGGAAAGGGCGGGTCAGCGCTGGTCGGCCGGGCTGGCATGTCTGGTGCACAGCGGGTGTGCACCAGATGTGCACACGCACGCCCCAAAGCGGGGTCTACGATGACGTTTGTCATAAATCCACACCGTCCATTATATTTAGTGGTCCCTACCATAGCCCTTTACCAAAGGTGGGACAGATCTAGAGTCCAGGTGGGCCATAAGAGTTGATTTCCTAGCTCTAACAGTGGCTTCCATTGATCTAACGGCCGGATCTTTCCGAAATCAAACGTCAACGGTTAAAAGAACCTAGTGGGCCATTTTCAAGTCTTTCTTCCTATATCGTTAGCTCAAATACTAATATTAACATAGATTTTATTACTATGGTGTATTACTTATAATTATAATGATTTAAAACCCTACACACACACACACACATATATATATGTATAAAATGATATGTATAAAACGTATAGGGTAGTATGTTAGTATTTAAAATTTTATATATATATATATATGAATTGGAAATTGTACCATATCATTTAAAATCACCTTGTTAAATAATACACCACTTTATTAAAATATCTAGAAATTTCTTGTATTCATATCTGTAAAATATGTTTAATACTTCATTAATATTTAAAACTAAATTATATATTGAAGAATTTTCACTCATTGTGTAGTTTATATTCACTAAATATATACATATCATTCTATTACAATACATTTTCGTACATTCTTCATTATAGATTAATTATCAAAACACATTTATATTTTCTTTCTACCTATGTTTGTGTAAAATTTATAATATAATAAATAGATAAGATAATACACTTAGTGGATATTATTTGACTACTGGGTGGTTTGATATGTGAATAGGGGTCACCTTTGACGGTCAAATTTAAACTGGGATGCACATGAATGTTCACTAAGCTAGGTTTGCATCCAACTGTGTCAGTTTATATAGTAACACTCGAGTACGGGAAAGTACGGGGTGTTACGATCTACCCTCCTTAACAGAAATCTCGTCCCGAGATTTGTCACGTGCATCCCTAAGTAATTTCATTTTAATAGTGTACTCTATTTTACATTTGTGCAATCACATCTTGCACTGTTAACAAGCTACATTTAAACGTACCACATCCCTTAAGAATCTAGTCTAACATATCAATCTCTACCAATCGTTTGAAACTGTTCTAATTAACATTAACCAATACTAAGAATTTATTTAAAGGTTTATCTTTGTCTAGTGTCCTATCACCTTTACTAAGATTACAAGTTTACTTAGGCGACCGCTATTAACAATATCTTGTCTTTTCCTTCCTTTTTTTCTACCCTTAATGATAATCCCCAGTATCTAAAGTGCAGTATGTTTTCTGGTTTTCTGTGCTCGAGCTGTCACGGATAGATGGTCGTAGTGGGTTTGAGCCCGATACCTCGATCATTTTCCTACGTATAACAGAAGATTTGGGTATTAATTCGTAATCGTATTAAATCTCGTTCCTTTGCTTGATCAGAGCATTGAAATCATTGAGATTAGCTAGGGCTTAGAATCTGAGCCACACCACGAACACATCATGTAAACATAGTTCCATTGGTCCGTGATCCCGATTGTTCTAGACTCCTAAGGAATATCATGTAATCTTCTATTTTCATAGCAGCTAAATTTACGTGGCCCCTTATGCTTCCACTACGCACTCTGATTAGATAAGTGCTATGTGAAAATTTTAGGATTTTAGTTTCTACATGAAGTTTGAGTTGGAAATTTCTAAACTCACTTAGGATTTCAAATCTAATCCTGATATGCACAGCCTAGGGTTGAGAACTTACTCAAAATCCCATAACTTCACCTCTAATTAATTTCATGTGCTAGAATTTATAGGAAATATTAGTTTTAAGTAAAGAGACGTGTTAAGGAATTCAAATTACATTTCCCATTGCGATTTCTCAAGTTCAGGGAGTGCTAATGTCCAACCTAATGTACAACGTAGTGGGTAATGAATTATTCATGAAGTCTAAGTTTGCTTCATATGCTAAATATTGTGACGCCATTATTTCTAACTAATGAAATTTCTAAAAGAGTTCAAAATCTGGGTCTCTAAGGATTATATTTTGGGAGTCAAGTTTAGAGAATGTTTTCATTTCCAAATTTGAATGACTAAACCTAAAATTTTCAAGGGAGCCTAGGATCATTTCTAAGTTCTATGATCGTCCAAGCAATTTTTCGAGGGAGCCTACATTTGAGTTTCTATATTCTCATTTCCTACTTATTCTAAGGGATTTCTACATAAGTTAACATCTAAGGGTCTATCCTGAAAACTTCGAGGGGCCTAAAGTTTGAAGTATCTATGTTCTTCAAATTTCTAAAGGGAACTTTTCATAAGTTCAAATGACTATTCTAAAAATCTCTAAGGGAGCCTAAGTTTGGGTTTCTATATTCTCCTTCATTCTCTGACATAAGGAGGCCGAGTTCATCTTAAGAGAAATATATGAAGGAATTTGCGGTAACCATTCTAACAGCCGTGCCCTTGCTCATAAGGTCATCGACAAGGGTACTTTTGGCCGACCATCCGAGAAGACGCTAAGAAGTATTCTCGAAAATGTGATAAGTGTCAGAGATTCGCAGTGATACCTCGCCAAGCACTAGAGCAACTGACCCCCATGACTGGACCATGGTCGTTCGCTTAATGGGGGATAGACATCATCGGCCCATTACCAATGGGCAAGGGTCAGACCAAGTGTGATGTCATCGTAGTTAACTACTTCACCAAATGGGTCGAAATCGAGCCATTAGCCAAGATTACCGAGCAGAAGATCACCAACTTCGTTTGAAAAAATATCATATATCGATACCGGATCCCACATACAATCGTCTTAGATAACGATAAGCAGTTCGACAATGATCGGTTTTGAGGCATGTGTGGAGAGTTCGGAATCCATAACGCTTATTCGTTACCTCAGCATCCCCAAGCTAATGGCCAAGTAGAGGCAGTTAATAAGATTATCAAAAACCACCTCATAACTAAGCTCGAAAAGGCTAAAGCCTTGTCACACTCCAAATTTGGGGACAGACAGCTTTCGTTATGCTCCGAATCCGGCACTCGGCTTCCATACACCAAGTCCCAAGTTCGACGCACGACAAGGAAGATTTTTGACTGAATTATATATATATATATATATATATATATATATATATATATATATATAAAATACCTGAGCATGAAGATCCATGATCAAAATACCAAGCCACACTCTCCATTATAAATCCTGATGGTTACAAGTATAATGCTTTACAAAAGGTACATAACGTCAATATTGCTAAATCGAAAAATAGATACAATGCATCGAGAAAGCTAAGTCTTCCAAGCTACTCCTACCCTGAAAAAAATGGGAAATAGAAAGCTTAGGTAAAAATCTTAGTGAGTACACTCGTGTGTGCAGTGTGTCCTACATGTAAGCAAGATAAATATGCCATGAAGAAATCATGTATGGTGAAAGGTGTGTAGTATGTAAGGTATGATGTCAATGCCAATGCAATGCATATGCAACATAGGAACACTCTGAGTCAATGCTACCAGCATCACTAAGTCATATTTTCATTGCAGATCTTCCTCGATCTTCGCACCTACCACCCTTCTCTACAGTAATGATGAACTGACTCGACCTCTCATTCACAAGATATCATTGATATGACCTCGCAACATCGACTTACTTCTCGAGCTTACGCAGTCAGCTCGGAAGTAGGGGACTACTGTTATGAGTAGAAATGAACTGGTTAAAAGCAAGAGGCTGGATCGGATGCCTGAGCATGTCGTGTGGTCAGCTAGTGCCAATCATGACCGAGGACCTCCTCAATGGATAAAAGGTGGTAATTTATTGTGCAAAATATATGTATTTCCGCTTCCTTTGGAAGACAGAGGGCTCCCATGGCCCTGTCCATGTCCGAGCTGCTGTTCAGATCTCCTGAAGAAGCCTCTGAAGCACGATCTCGTACAGGACCGAGCACAGACTACTCGAAGACCTGCAAAGGAGTCCTTACACCATATGATAAGATGAAGAGGATAGTCATCCCCGATGTCATCTATGCTCCACTAAGGAAGGGAGCTCGCCCTCAGTGCTCAGACACTACCTTCAAGGGCAGGTTAGTATGGTTAAGGCGTAGGGATTCAATGCAGAAGATATGGTCCCGTGGCATGAACTACAAATATTGGAAGGAAGCTCGACCATAGCCCACTAAAGAGCCCATCTCAGGGAGTTCTCCCTCAGGACGACTGTAAAGGTTAGCTTGGATGCTCGATCTCGGTGTGCCTTTCGATCCTGACCACTTGATCTTATCGTCACCAAGGATCTCACAAAACGGTTAAGAGATAGCTGCTAGACGCATGCTTATGATTCAGGAAGCATCTCTCTCCACATAATTGGCTCCTTATCTATAAATAGAGGCTCTATTTATAGTGAAAGGTATGCACCCCAGTGAACCATCAATTTTATTGCACCTAATTTGGTTGATTCTTACTTAGGCATCGGAGGGTCCTCCTGCTAGAGTTAGGGTCTCTATCTTCTTCATGTGTAGGTACTCGAGCTCCAGAGAAGGTCAACCAAGTTTCTGCATCAACAAGTACATCATGACACTACATAGGTGAGGACCCAACTCAGCCTGGAAAGTTGGCATGGATGTAAGGTGTGAGCCCGCTGAACCCCTCGGAATTGGGTGAGTAAATGAGTTGTGCTAGAGCTGGCAAACATCCTGGGCCATCTGTAGGCCCATAAGTTCCACATAGGGTAAGAGAGACCCAGGCCCGAACAAAAGCTTCAATCCAAGCTACTTGTATTTAGTCTTCTTGGGTCGTACTGTCCTGCACTAGCCTATTTGCTTATCATGCCTCTGCCCGTTTGATTGGTAATACGAACAGAAGGATGGCCATTTTCGTAATTCCATCCTCATTTCTCTTTAGGGAGTTAAATAATTCTCTGGCTGCATATGACACTTGATACACAATCATTAGTAAACAATACACTTGGGGAAATGTTAACTCAAACTAAAACCACTAAATTATGGAACCCACAATTGATGAGTTGCAATTAACCAAACCTCTAATTCTTCTACACTTGTTTATTAATATAAAACCATTGAATTTTTCCTTTTTAACATCCAATAAATTCCTAAGAATCAAATAGATAAAATAGTCAAACAAAAAGAATTTTTGGTTCATTGCATATCTAAATCGGTGCCCATAATTGGTGATTCGAAGTAGTTTTTTTTTTACCCTTGCAATCCCACGCTAAGGGGAATGATTCTCATGAGGGTAGAGTGAGGAGATGACTTGAGAGATCCCATACAACACAATATCACACGTGTGCTGGATTGGAGCCACTCATCAGGAAGGATCACTATATCCATGTGCGATACAAAAAATCAAAATGTCCACCCATGAGGTGGTTCACATAAGTATATTTCGTATGAACCATTGATCATGTCTGCCATACTTGTCTGGCCCATATTACAAGTGGACGACCAGTGGTGGGGTTGTTGACAGGTCATGTCTGAGTACGTTCCTGTAAAACTTGTACCTGGCGTCTTGCCCCGAACCGAGGTCCCATTAGGTAGGGTACACCATTTAGGTATCCTTATTGGGAGCAAATTAGGTGTTACTCGAGTAACACCCACTAAGGTGTTACCCTACCCTACGGCCCACCTTGATGATGTGTTGTATATCCATGTCGTCCATCCGTTTCTCTAGCACATTTTGGAAAGCGGTCCCAAAAATTAAGCAGATCCAAATCTCATGTGGACCACACTACAGGAAACAGTGATGTTTGAGTGCTTCACCATTAAAAATTCTAAAGGGCCCATCGTAAGATCTTCATAATGTTTATTTGCAATCCAACCTCTTGATAATGTCAAAGAAGACTTGGATAAATGGAAAATACAAAGATTAGATTGATCCAATACTTTTGTGGCCCATAAAATGATTTTAATGGTAATTCATCATTATTTCTAGTGGTATGGTCCACATGAGATTTGGATCTTCTTTAAGGTTTGAGATAACGTTAAAAAATGAGATGAAAAAATAGATGGACGGTACATATATACAACAAATACATCAAGGTGGGCCCCCACGCAGTTAGGATAACACCCACTAAGGTAAATCCCAGTAACAGCAAATACACTTCTGTCCCTATTGGATTTGTAGACTAGACTTTTGTGAGTTGGGCTGGTTGTAACCACCTAATGATGGATGGATCACATATGTATCTGCCTTTTCGGATGAACCGGCGTGCAAATAGGCCCTAACGTGTATGAACCCTTGTTGCATAACTAATTAATATAATATTTAATAAGAACGTCTCAAGTCCAACTGGTTAGACCACAAGGAATGGTCCATCCATTAGTACTTTGATATAATATTTTATAAGAACGTCGGTCCATACAATGGATACTTTTAGTCTACTAAGTGCTTGCGATGTCCGACCTTTCCGTATCCGTTAGCCCTAACAGAAGGATCTCATCCACTACAAAAATTAGTAGTATCTATGATTAATTTAGCTATGACAGATCCAATGGCTAATAAGGCGGCAGGTAGCAACACCACTATTTTGAAGATCAAAACATTATCCTCACAACCTATTAGATTGGTAAGACAAGATTGTGAAGACCAAGATAAATTGTTGCCCTAAGATACATGTCATTGCATCTGTGTAAAAGTTATTACATGACACATGGCAAAATGAAAAGGGCCATATGCTTTGTAATGGCTTAAACAGGACATGTGTTGTTGTTATTTTAGCTTTTAGTGATTTTTCCATATAGCCAGAAGTGGAAAGTTCAACTATGCACTCTTAGTTGAAGCAGCGACTAACTATGGCACATGGTGTGACATGATTGGCCACACACGTCCAAAAGCAAGTTGATTATGTGAAGATCACGAAGGCATATTTCGAGATTTAAATGCAATCAGTTATGCTTGTTAAACGATTGCCCAATTAGAGTAAGTTCTCACAAATTCATCTTAAGTTAAAGGTATAATCGGTCACATATGTTAATTGGTCAATCAATCAAAAGAAAATATGAGAGGTCAATTCTACTATGAGTTTTTAGTAAATCGCCTTACACCTCTATAAATTTAGTAAAAAATGAAGAACTTGAAGCCCGCATTACTCCAATACAACACAAAACAATACAAAACTACTATTTTCAGTTCAATGTTTTCTGTCATTTATTCACCATGACAATTATTATTATTATTATTATTATTCAATCTAAATCCTCCACTGTTAGTCAACAATGTTACAAACTAGTCTGGATTGGTTATATTAGAATATGACAGTTAAACATTCTATATCCACGATCACATCATTGGAACTAAGAAGATTTTTTAGTCTTAAACTAATGGCTGACGGGGCCATTACACCACTTGCTTAGAGATTACACTCAACCATCTTGCCATGAAGTTTGATCAAAGTTACAACACAAGTCACTATTTAACTATACTTGTCCTACCTTAAAGCCTAGTCGAGCAACAAATGGGTGGTTGTCCCATGATGGCCTTTCCCAAGGAGTCTGGTTTCAGGTAATGAATAGTTGGTCATCACGGTTACTATCTTTCCACGAAATGAGAACCTGAGGCGATGAACAAGTTATTACCCCCATCAACCTTCCCGCTACAAAGTACGTGGTTCAGTGACAAATGATCAATCGTTTAACAATGACAAACTTGTTCGTAAAGTTTAGCCGTGCAAGACAATGAATGGACTATCATTTCCAACAATAATCTTACCATGAAGCCTAGCTATACAACAAATGGATTGTTTAAGATCCACTCAGCATCAACCATCTCACCACGAAACTCAGTCCTGCGTGACAAACAAATAGTCGCCATAACGACTGTCCAGCCAAAAAGTCAACCTTATGACAAACAAATGTCCACCCTACACGCGAACCGCAATTGTCTCACTTAACGAAGACGGGCCCATGTCAATCAAATTGTCATCCATAAGAACTGTCCAACTACAAAACTAGTTAAGCAGGCGACGTAACTTTTATGCTCGACATTCTTCTTGCTATGAACATACAATCGTTTCCAACATCTGTCTTGTTATGGATAAATTGTCATTAATTATCTTTTTCTTTTTTATATCATTTACTTTTTCACTTAACTATAGTTAAAATTTTTTTATTTAATTGCTCGACTTCGGCTTAGTTCTTTGTTTATTATTATTATTATTATTATTATTATTATTATTATTATTTTTTAACGTTATATTATGTAAGCTATCACATGCTTAATTGAAAGTCATATATATATTTATATATAATTTACTAAAAGAAATAACTCTATCCCTTGTGAATTGCTTGATTCTACATAGTCGATGGTTGGATATTCAATCGAGATCTTCAAGATCCGATCTTAATTTATCTATTTCAGCACTTAGGGTCACAAGGTGTTCGATTCGAGTTGAGTTGTTATTGGCTCTGGCATGCCCAATGGTAGAGTTTTATTTATTATTTATTTATTTAAGGAGAACTTTTTATCAGCTAGATGTGGCCCACTTTTCTTTCGTGTCCCTATACTGTGCCGTATTTCAACATGCGTGAACTATGTTTTTATATGCGCGTTATAGTAATATCATAGGGATTTGATCTCTCTCTCTCTCTCTCTCTCTCTCTCTTTTGTTTCTATAAAAGGGGTATTCATTTCTTGAGTTTTGACGCAACATCTCAAAAAAGGCCGAGCTCAAAGTCTTGGGGGGGGGGGGGGGGGGAATAGGACTATGACAAATAAAAAATAAATACGGAATACAAAATAGATAGTATAATTAAATAGCAACTTCAAATGCACTAATCTTGAAAGGTTGATACAAACTAAATTCTAAGGACAACCTTTCACCAAAAACTAAAGTTTATGGTAGGACAACCTGATATCTAGAACATTGGTAAGTATCAAAAACTCAAACTGAGAATGAGGCAAAGGAAATAAACTAAATTATTACAACATTCACTACAAGTGCATAAAGTAAATTATAACATTTATTACCACATACACATCACAATCATCATCCAAACTCGAAGAATTATAGTGGTTCGTTTGTGTGTATACCAACTGTTCGCAAACAACCACACAACTACTCTACTCCCAATATCCACATCCACGGGGTATTGGCTTTCACTAAGAAATAAGGTTTTCCAAGGTTCACCTTAAAAAATTCATAATTGTGTTTTTCAAATGGGCTTATACAATCACAAAAATCTCACAATGAGTTTTTCTTGGCTGAATCTCACAAACCAAAAATGCAGAAATTGAAATTGTACTTATCTGAAGATTTTTCTTCTGATGAAGTCCGGTAGAATCAATTTGATGTAAATGTAGATGTTCAATGTCCAATCTCATAAATGAAATGATTATAGGTCTAAATGATTTTTAAATTAAATTAACCTGGGGCTAGCTTGATTTGATTTTGATCTCAAAATGGTAAATCACAATTCCCCCTTTTAATACAATAGAGTTGAATAAAGAGATTACAAAATCAAATACAAAAAGCTATAAAAAGAATCTAAAATGAATAAGTAATATCTTCACAATTATAAGAACTTATCTCTCAGAGTGATAGCTTGATTAGACTTAGAATGAATAAAAAACTCTGAGATTCGTCCTCTATTTATAAGTAAAAATTTTGTTCCCTCGACTAGTCTAAGGGTCGGTTCAATTGGTCGAAGCACCAACCAATTTTCAAAATTTCTGACTCAATAAGATAAACTCGTTACTCGACTGGTCGAGTGGGACCAGATGAGCTTGCTAGACTTCGAGTCGAGCCCTGTTCGATTGGTCGAGACTATTCACTCGACTGGTCGAGTAGTGTGCACGACTAGTCAAGCCACAACTAAAAATTCTTAACAAATTGGACTGGTCGAGAAACTTCTTGGACTGGTTGAGCCAGTGCCTGAACTAGTTGAACAATGATTTATACTAGTTGAAGAAAAGCCTATAAACATATATAATGACCCAAATTCAATATGCAATTAACATGACCTAGCCTATGGTCAATTTAGGGTCATTCATACCTTAAATGTGAGTTGAAACATCGTTCGCTTCGGTAGAAAGCACATGAAGCTTGACCTCGAAGTCTTAAACTTAAGTTTGAGCTAGAGCTTGTGTTCATAAGACTTTAAGCTTGAGGTAGTGATTTTATAATATGAGCTTGAGTACTTAAAACTTGAGGTAGAGGTAATGAACTTGAACCTGAGCTTTGAGCTTGAAATAGACTTTGTGTTCTTGTATTTGAACTTGTATTCGATCTTTGGCAAAATTCTTCAACTTGAAAATGTAGAAGAGTTGACGATGACTTGAAGGT
The DNA here is from genome assembly GCF_029962835.1 of Magnolia sinica. NCBI lineage: Eukaryota > Viridiplantae > Streptophyta > Magnoliopsida > Magnoliales > Magnoliaceae > Magnolia > Magnolia sinica. Next base: position 33,284,672 of record NC_080580.1, read on the forward strand.
GAACTTTCCATCTTATCATAACGAGATACTAACTCCAAGATGTTTGGCACAACAAAATTTGACAAAACCGATTGCTAAAATTATAACATAGCACCTACAATCTCCTCATTTTTTTAAAAAAAATTTAAATTTCTCTTTTTCTTTTTCTCCCTAGCCATATGAAGAAGGTGTGGTGGTGCTTTTGCCGTTGGATTTCGCTCGAAGCGTGCACATTGATGAGATCGTATGTTGGGCGATTATATTATAGGGATATCACGTTGCAAATGTTCTGCACTGGAGAAATTTTACCAAGCGACACTATCTTAAAGAGAAGAACATAATCCACACATCATCTAACAAGAAAAATGGGGTCTACATTGGCTAAGATTATTGCATTTGTGATCTTCCAAATAGGTGTGAAGTTCTATATCTTTTTATTTATTCTATTTTACATATTTTCCTTTACCATTGTTTCCAACACCTCGGCACACAAACATAACATGTGCAATTGAATTTGACACCAACATCTACCCATCAAGTGGACTACATCATAGAAAATGATGTCTAGCCATTGATATTTACATGAGTGGTTCAATAACTGAGTGGATATGTCTAAGTTTTATAAAAGGTGATCTCATGATAGGCCCAACTTATTGGATTTGTTAGAAGTCGCAAAAAGTGAAAGGTTCGAAAGTTATCCACTGGGTGGACTATAAGTCATAGTGCAAACTTAATAGATTTTCATCTGGGTCCACGGTGTTGGCTAGATTGCCATTTGATAAACTAAAAAAATAAGATCTGAAAATTAATTGAAGTATTAAAAACTTATAATGCTAAATTGTAATTTTAAAATAATTTTAGAAATATTTTAATCAAAAGTAAAATGAAATTTTAACACATCACTAATTTCAGCATTTTGGCTTGGAGGGGTTGTTAAAAAATGAGCTATATTTTTGGGTGAAAATTAATTTAAAAATATAAATTTTGAGTAACAGTGGTCTAAATAGGTTTTATCAACTAACCCTAAAAAAAAAAAAAAGAAACCAATTAAAAATGGGGTCCAAAATGGGTAGACCTGAACCTGACTTGATTTCAGATAATTTTCCTAGAAAATTGGACCTGGATATGTTAGAGTTGAGTCGGGTCCGTCTGAAAAGACAATGGCCCGGCCAGAACGGCCCATCTGTTACACGTTTGACTTTGGACATGTCTTCACGCGAGTCGAGTGAGGCACGTGCGGTTCTCTCTCACCGAGGTGGGGGGAAGTAGCGAGGGTGCGGGGCGCACCGTCAAAAGTGACGGGAATTTTCCGCTTCCAATGGCAGTTGAGAGAACGCAATACTGAAACCCAGGCGACCTTCCCCTTCGATAGAGATCCCACACCAACAACACCTTCTTATTGGAAGCGATCCCTCAGATCTGAAGCTGAAGATCTTCTATGATATCTTTCTCCATTTGATATAAGATGCAGATACTGGAGAGATTGCCAGCCATGGATTATCTCCGGTCCGAGAAGATGAGCTTCGTCCAACTCATCATGCCCGTCGAATCTTCCCACCGTGCCATCTCTTACCTCGGCGACCTCGGCCTCCTCCAATTCAAAGACGTAAGATCCACTTCTCCCCAGATCTCATTCTCTCATTCCATGCCTTCTCTCTCCCTCTCATATCGATTCCACGTCACTTCTTTTGGATTCCCGTTGAGATTGGGATCTTTTCAGGTTCGTATTTCCTTAGGTTTGATAAACGGATCTTGAATTTGTTTTTGGTTTATATTATTCGGTGTCGTCTGTGTGTGTGTTGAGGGATGATCCTGTTTGGTAGATCTGCTGCTGGATCACGGCGAGAGCGTGCTTATGCTCTTTGCTTACACAAGAATTCGACATGTGGAGTTCGAGATCTTTGATGTTTGCTGTGTTGATTCCAATGTAGATCCACCATACTAGTCTAGTGTCACTGATCGGTTGGTTTTAACTGTCTGGCTGGTGACCATCAAATGGCGATGGCAGGAACCAATAGTGACATTTTCAACTGGAAAGGTCCAATAATTTGATGGTTTGGATTGCCCAAAATTTGTGAGTTGAGGATAGTTGTCCTTCCATGGTGGGATGCATCTAATGAATGGTCTGGATCTTCAACCATTTTGCCACGTTTCCAATTGTAGAAGAGTGCACCAGATGGTGAAATTGGTATTCTGCGATCAGGTTATATTTTTGTAGTCTTAAGTACCCCAATTTTAGGGTCTCGGGTTGTGAGGTTATAGTGATTTGCATTGAGATCTACATTAATGTTTATTGTTAAAGCTTACAGAAATATGCAGACTGAGGCGAGTGGAGATAAAAATGAAGACCAAGGGTGTGTTTGATGACTGCCCAAATCCCCATTTGGTCAGATCCAGTAAATTGGAATGTGGAAAATGTTGTTTGGGATGAAGTCCATTTGTAGATATTCATTTTGATAAGCGTGCAGATATATATATTTTTTCCTTGTTGGGATTCGTCCAATTCTTGCAATTTGAGGGCAGTGGTTCATTCATGGTGGAGTGAACCTGATGAATGGTCCGGATCTTGGACCATGCTGCCACTTTTCAAATTGTGGTGCAGTGCACCAGATGATGAAATTTATGTTCTCACTCAGGTTATCTTTCCACAGTATCCTCTACCTGAATTTTAGGGGCTGGGATTGTTAGGTTATCGCGTCTTTCTTTGAGATTTACATGGACGTTTATTCTAATAGCTCAAGAGAAGTATGTAGACTGAGGTGCTATTTGATAAAACTTATTTTCAGCACTTATACGATTCAGATTGTTTGGCAAATCCAGATTATTAAGTGCTTAATTAATTTTCAATGAAAATATGAGTCTTTTTTTTGGCTCCTCTCTCTTCACTCTCAGGCTGAATGCTGAAAATGGTGGCGCATTCCATTTATTTGGAATCGAACTCGACTTGTGAATCGAGGGCGGTAGCTTCCTTTCCCAGTGAAGAGGGAAGCAAGCTTGGGACGGATACAAAAAAAGAAAAAAAAAAGAGGATAAGCAAGTCGTGTAGTCAAAGGTTGTGATGCTTCACCGATTGAGAACACAGGCCTCACCGCTTGAGAGTACCTAGAAATAGGATGTCCGAAGAACTCATTAGTTTGGTTGTTACTAGGAGTGAATGAACAGAGTGATAGCTCAATGATGCGAGGACATGTGATGACCTAATCCTAGATGTATGTATAATCAGGTTAAAGAATGTTCAAGTAAATACACGAATCAACTAACCCTTTCCAATCAAAGGGATTAGGTAAATTTCAACACAAAGATGAGGTCATTCCATCAGGATCATGCCCCTTAGCATAAAATCGCGTAAATAGTAAAAATGGAGGACCTGAAGATATGAGGATATCCCAGATCTAGCATAAGTCGGTCCATGGTGAAGTTTGGATATGATTTTATTGACTGACCATCCCTCTTTTCCGTTCAAACTAGAAATGAGGTATCCAGAGGAACGGAATGGGTGAAGAATGAAGGGTTCAAGATGAAGAAAGTACGGGTCCTTTTGTTGTCAAAAGAAAAGGAGGATGATTCTTACATTTTCTTGCACCTCGAAGATCTAAAAAGAAGGAAACTTGAAATCAGGGTGGAATCCTCAACACCCAAGGGCCAATCCTGAAACCCTAATCTCTTGAATAAAGAGGAAGAAAAAATACGAATTTCTATTCATTTAATAATAATGAAAATAGGGTTTCTCACAACGTATATATAAGCTATGGAAAAAGTAAAAGTTCACTAAAGCCCCTAAAAACAAGAAAAATAATAAAAAGACGAAAAAATAAAGAAAGTGCAATAAAGCCCTTGAAACAAGGAAAAAGAACAAAAAGGCCTAAAACTAAAACACCCGTGTGGTAGGGTGTGAAAATCCGACCTATGGATATATGGTCAGGCTGTGGTCATGCCGCTCTTGCACTAGTAGCGCGTCAGAAAATGGATCTGATGGACCCAACGTCCATCCACATCTACTCTTTCGCTCCGGTACTCTGTCGGCGACGCCTCCTTTGGTACACTTTAAAGGGTGCACCACTGATGTCTGCATCACTCAACTCCTGTAGCAAAAACATGCTCCGGTTTTCCATTCTTATATGAGACCGGAAAGTTTATTTGCAACAAGTCGACACACCATTTTGAAAATTTCTTATCACTTTTGACTAAAAATCCCTTAAAGTATTTCAAAATTACAATTCAACACTTTAAGCTTTTAGAGCTTCTTCTTCTTATTTTTTTAAATTTTTTTTTTTTAAATTTTTACCTTCAGTTTATTAAACGGCACCTGAGGAGAGCACATAAATATGCAAAGGGTGTGTTTTATGTACATCCAAAGTGCTATTTGGCTAGATCAATAAATTGGAATATGGCAAAGCTGTTTGGGAGGAGACCTTTTTTAGATATTCTTTTTCATCACTTCAAAACTTTCTTTTTAATTTCATGATTTGAAGCCAAAAAGGGCTTATTTCTACTTCAAACAATCTCTATACTAGAAATGATGACCCGAATTGGCAATTATGCTGCTCATATTTTGGTGGAAAGCTTTTGTTCTGCCTATCAATTGATGACTGCCTAGATGGGCCTAACATAATTCAAAAGATCACCATATAGGATATATAGATCAATAATTCATAATAATGTAGAGATTTAGAAGGAACTCGCTGATTGTAATCAACCTATATACTAGATTATCAGATGGCACTCGATTGTAATAAACCTATGTACTAGATTATTAGATGACACTCGATTGTAATCAACCTATGTACTAGATTATTAGATGGCACTCAATTGTAATAAACCTATTTAATAGTCTATTACATTGCCTTTGTGGGAGTTTCGTGCTCTAATTGCTGGTCCCAAGCTCGGATAAAGGAGGGTTCGGTCAGGTTAGTCAACGTCAAACTTATGCCATAACTTCCATCATGATTCCAAACAATATGATGATGTAGAGATTGAGAAGGATGTTGCTTGGTGAATTAGACTTGGATGGATAAAGTGGAGATGTGCCTTTTGAGTTTTATGTGATTGTTGCATACCAATCAAATTGAAGGGTAAGATCAGCCATGCTTTATGAGATAGAATGTTGGGCAATCAAAGAACCATGTGTTCATAGAATGACTGTAGCTGAGCTGAGGTTGTTAAGATAGATGAGTGGCAGGACGAGGAATGATAAACTTAGAAATGAATACATATAAGGGAACTTAGGAATAGCCCCAATAGGTAATAAGATGGGGCAAGTGTACTAAAGATGGTTTGTCATTGTGTGTCAGAGACCAAGAATTGCACCAAGAATTCCATCATTACCAGATTAAATTCAATCTTGTAAGTTGGCATCTTTGACGATATGAAATACTAATGCATTTTTCTAGGTATTGAAATTGGACTCTACTGGTAGTTATTTTGAGAACATAGGGCCAAAACGTATTGGGAATGTACTCAGAAATGAAATGGGGAGGTTATGTATTCTTTTCTGATCCAATTAGAATAAAGGAATCCATGAGAGCGGAAGCTAGAGCTCTCCACAGGACATCAACTATCCTCTTGTACTCCGCAACAACTTCTGTGCATATAGTAGAAGGGCCTTTTTCTAAAAAAATCTAACAGGGATTGTAATGTAGGGGCATTTTCACATTGGGCTTGAGTGGGGTGGCTTGTGGGATGCGGGGTCACACTCGGGGTGGGCGGCCTGTGTGAGGCGGAACCCATGCGACGTGGGGTTCATGAGGGTGGTTTGGTTGAGGACCTAACCCATGGGATGCGGGGCGCGGGCTATGAGATAAAGGAATTGATTTGCCACGCTCTATCAGTTCAAGCTTTTAAAGCAAGTGATTAGTTGTCCTGCATCAAAGTAGTATTAGAGTAGGAGGTCTTGTGTTCTAGACTCCTCACCGGGAGTGATTAATGTAGGGGCATTTTCACATGGGGCTTGAGTGGGGTGGCCTGTGGAATGCGGGAGCACATTTGGGGTGGGTGGCCCGTGTAAGGTGGGCCCCATTCATGGGAGGTGGGTGGCTCATGTAAGGCGGAACCCATGTGATGTGGGGCCCACGAGGGGAGTTCGGCCGAGGACCTAACCCATGGGATGTGGGGCTTGGGCTATGAGATAAATGAATTAATTCGCCACGCTCTATTAGTTCGAGCTTTTGGAGCAAGTGGTTAGTTGTCCTGCGTCAGATTGTAGAGAAATCTAGAAGATCTAAAAGACTCTAGGAAGGTCTAAAAGGGGTATAGAAGACTCTAGAAGATCTACAAGGTATAAAAAACTCTAAAAGGGAATAAAAGAGTGTATTAGTGTGCAAAGCCCTCTAGAAGCTTCTAGAATGCTCTTATAATTACATGTATGTAAAATTGAGTTGAGACCTCTAGAATATGGAGTTTAAGTATGAAAGATTCTTAGTAGGATGTTACATAGCAGTATCTACTGTCGTATTGACTAGCTTGCTGGCTAAATATGATATGGGCCTTATCGGTCAATACGACCCTATAACGACTAAAAATTTTCTTGGGAAAAAAATCTAAAAAAACATTGGTAAAATTCTAAAACATGTGAGGATCTCAAATATGTTATTAATTTTTTATTGTTGTTTTGGACATGTATTTGATGGTTCAACCAGCGATTTTTTAGTAAGAATGCTATTTGTTGGGCAATTTCGGCTTGACTTGCTATAATTTGGCTAAAAGGGCCCTGATCAAACAACTAATGGATGTACTTATTTGGTAAGAATGCAGCATGATTTGGTAATTTAGGGCTTGTTACATATAAATACAACAAAAAAAGATGGTAGAATGAACAGAAGTGATGGTTTACCCTTATGATATTCTCTAAAATGGGCCACTTAGCTTTGATTCATTGAATCCTACTCAAAATTTGTGTTTTAATCATCAAAATAGGCCTTAATTTAGTTTAAAATTGGTTTTTAAGCTTCCTTCATGGTTGAAATGAAGAAAGAAGTGGAAAACGAGAGAAACTGATATAAATTTTTTTTTTTTCAAAATGGGCCCTTTATAGCCATATTGGCCTTTAATAGTCGTATCCTCTCGGTAATTGCACTGATACAACCCATTTTTTCATAATGGATCAACTTAACCTTGTATTGTGTAACAAGGCTAACCGTTTCCTTTACATATCGGCTGATATGTAACTGTTTTTCAATACCATGATTCTTAGGCCATTGGATAAGTACAATTTGGCAAAATCTACATCATTCACAAAGTCCATGAACTTATAGATATTTGGGGATCTGCTCTTTAGTGTTGTAACATTCTCCTCATTAGCATTATGTAGTTTTGTAGATTAAGAATAGAAGAGAGAGAGAGAGAGAGAGAGAGAGAGAGAGAGAGGGTTGAATTGAGGTTGGACGTCCTTCCCTCCCCTTTTATATTATTCAATAAAATGATTAAGACAAAAATATCCTTAAGTGGAAAAAGTTAGAATCTCCACTAAGTCCTAACAACTAATTAACAAAAGGAAAAGACTAGGTGGGTTGTATAGTGTTACGACTCACATTCACATGTCAACACTATCCCTTAAGTTGGAGCATAGATGTTGTCGATGTCAAGCTTGGAGTTTATGCGTATAGATTGACTATGATTAAGGGCCTTGGTGAACATATTAGCAAGCTGATCTTGAGACTGAATATGTGGCGCAGAGATTTCACCACTAGAGACTTTTTTCATGTATGAAGTGACAGTCGACTTCAATATGTTTTGTTCTTTCATGATAGATTGGATTATTTGCAATGTGGGACGCTGCTTGGTCATCACATAACAACTACGTTGGTAAATTCCCTTCAAACCCCTTTTCTTGCAATGGCTTCTTGATCCACATCAACTCACAAATAGTATGAGAAATTGCTCTATATTTTGCTTCAACACTTAATTGGGCCACAACACTCCACTTCTTACTCTTTGACATGACTAGATTTCCTCCCACAAACGTGCAGTACCACTAATAGATCACTTATCTGTTAAAGAACCTGCCCAATCTGTATCATAGCCATCATCTCCTATGTATGAATCCTTTCAAGAGCTATCATCTACTCCTCTATAGCTCAACCTTGGTGCCATAGAGGAAAAATAAGAACCTCCTTCAAATTTTTAGAAATGGTGGATTAAGAACACTTAATGGTCGAAACAAAGGACTAATGCTGAGGGGACATGGAATGAAGGAAACAAACCTTTGAATAAGGTGATACGTACATTGTCTTTTTTGCTTTTCTGACAATAAGAGGTAAATATAAGACATGTTCTAAATAAGAATCATCATAAATAGGCAATCGAGTAGGAACACTATCAGTACTTGTAGCCGAAGGGGCATGCTTTGTGGTGTCCTGGGAAATACTGGGTTCACTAACATTCCCGCGTTCATATACTATCAAGTTTGACTTAGTGGAATCAGTAAGAACCTTATTTCTAACATTGTCAGGTTCAGAAGACAGACACTATCTAATCAGACTTGAGCAGGAATAGGAAGAATCATAGAATGTGTCACCCCTTTTCTATCAGAAAAGTATGGAGCATCTTCTACAAATTAACATCCATAGAGACAACTTTTTAGTAAGAGGATCAAGACATTTTACCACTTTTGTGAAGACACATATTCCAAGAAAATGCATTTGACAACTTAATGCAGGGGCATTTTCATACTGAGCTCAAGTGGGGTAGCTTGTGGGATGCAGAGGCACGCTCGGGGTGGGCGGCCCGTGTGAGGCGGGTGGCTCGTGTGAAGTGGAACCCATGTGAAGTGGGGCCCGCGAGGGGGGTTCGGCCTAGGTTCTAACTCATGGGATGTGGGGCCTGGACTATGAAATAAAGGGATTAATTCGCCATGCTCTATCAGTTCGAGCTTTTAGAGCAAATGGTTAATTGTCCTGCAACACAACTCTATTTGGCAATTTGTTTCTAAGAGGATCAATGTTATAGACAACTCTATCTGACAATTTACCTCTTTACGATACGGGCTGTAATGGACGTTGCAGCCAAATTGAAAAAAAACCAAAATACCTATGTTGGTCCCGTAATGGACTGTTATAACCTTTACGGAGGGTGTAACGGGCCATTACGGGGGTTGTAACGGGATAAGTCATTTTTTCTGTAACAACCATTATGGTTGTTACACGTGTAACGGTTGCCGCCATTACCTTTACATAACGGCTGCCACCATTACCTTTACGTAATAGCCGTTACGACATACCATGCATAACATATACATGCGAAGGCATGTAAGGGAATGCCATATATTGGATAAGAGTCCAAAAAATATGGAATAGTAGACTCTCCAATAAGAACTTTAGTGAGAAGACGATTGATCGGATATTAGGCTATAATAATAACATTTGACAAAAAAGATTTAAGAATAGACATTCCAACCAGAAGAGCATTAGTTTGAGTGACTTCAAAAAGTTGTCTATTCTTCCTTTCAGTCACGCCATTATATGCACGTGGTCTAAGAGTTGATACCTCCTAAAGATAAGATATAATAGTATGGGAAATGTATTTTTTTGCATTATCTGTACAAAGAGTACCAACACTCACATTAAATTGATTTTTAACCCAACTATGAAATGCTTCGAAAATAGAGTTAACCACATCTCTAGATTCTATCAAATGAATCAATGTCATATAAGATGCATCATTAATAAACAAGATAAAGTATTTGAACCATTAGAAACAATAGGAATTGGACTCCAAACATTCAAATGAACTAAAAAAGGAAAAAAAAAATCCACTGGAACATTTCTCCATAGGGGGATAGACAAATTTATGGTGTTTGACTAAAACATAAGCCTCACACTTTAAAATTTTAACATCACTAAACTTGACTAATGCTGGTAATAAAGATTGGAATACAAGACTTGAAAGATGACCAAACCTTTATTGTTCGTTATAAAAGTCTTCCTTTTGGACACCAAGACACTCACTTGAAGTATTTAAACGAAAAAGGTATAAACCATCCTCCTCATGTCCACCACGAAGCAACTTGTTCGTCTTCAGATCCTAGAAAATACAATGATCAAGATAAAATGTCACATTACAATGCAAGTCATTAGTTACCTTACTAATTGATAACAAATTAGGCGTAATCTTAGGCACCAACAAGATAGATGACAACGAAAAAAAATGGGGAAATAGATATAGTATCCTTAACCCCCAATAGGAGTTAAGACTACCATCTGCCAATTTAACACGACCTAAACTTGAATTGGGAGTAAATGAAGAAAAAGAGCCAAATGTACATGTCATATGATCGGTAGCCCTTGAATCAATGACCCAAGGGCTTGATGTAGAGGTAGTATGAAGAGTAGTAGATGTATTACCTGTCTGACACAAGGAAGTGGATGAGGAGGCCTTATTTTGAGTGGTGTATCTTAACAAAGCATTATACTTAAAAGTTTGAGACGTGAACAACATCATCAGCAGATGGAACCGCAAGCGAAGTTGAGTGTAAGGAACTGTGTCCCCGGTAGTAATCTGAGAATCTCTGCCATATGATGTTGCAGAGTTAGCAGCTTGGCTTGGAGGTCTACCATGAAGAATCCAACAATTATCCACACTATGTCCCCGTTTACCACAATGAGTAGGTAATCGATCGATGCCATGACCACAACCAATACTACGGCCACCATCATTTCCTTCTCTTCTTGACCCTCTACCACGACCAACATTAGCATTATTGAAGTTTCAAAAACTTGTCATTAGAGCAAATTTCTCAACTACAACCAATCCCATAGCAGTGCAGCGCTTCTCAACATGCAACAATAGTGCATAGACGCTATTTAGTGATGGTGAAGAGGGTGAGCCAAGAATCTGGGTATGAATTAGTTCAAACTCTGTATTAAGGCTTGTCAAAACTCAAAAATTCGTTTCTTCTCGATGCTCATCTTATATGCCTTAGCATTTGTGGAACACACAAAATAAAGATTATCTAGAAAGGATAATTCCTGCTTCAGATCATAATAATCAGGCACTGATCGTTCCCCATCTTAGATTTCCAATCTCCTTATAAATATTATAAATCCGAGCCTTATTATTTTGATATGTATACAATTCATGGGCAGTTTGCTAGATGTTACGAGTAGTAGATAACAAAAGAGGCCTTTGCTGAGGGCTCTATGTGAACATACCATTTCTAAATGTGCCTTCACAAGCTTCCTCACGTGTTCTTCATGCGTGTTTTCCTTATCACCTCTGGTTTTATGGTGCTCCTCCTTGAGTTGCCGCTTTTGTATGGTTAGTGGGTAAGAAACGAATATTAATAGTGGACAATTTACAACGGTAGGCCTTTATTCTTCCAAATGTATGTTTGTTGTTTATGGGGGATGCGGAAACAATTGATCATTTATTCATCCATTGTAATTATGCAAGACGAATCTGGGACCATTATTTTGCTGCTCTTTGTACAAAGTGGGTGATGCCAAGTTCAGTTTTTGATCTTTTATGGGCCTGGCATGGTGGGGGGCTAGTAAATCTACAAAGGCATTATGGCGATTACTCATCATGGCTATATTTTGGATAATATGGAGAGCTTGAAATGATCGTTGCTTTAACAATGGGGAGGTTGCAGTGCTGGACTGTGTACATAAGATCAATGTCTGCGTGTTGGGATGGACTCCTTATGTAACTATGATAGACTTTGACCAGCTTCATTCAGTATTCCATTTGTAATTTTATTTGTGTTTTTGTTTCTTTGTATTTTTAGCTTGCTTCTTGCGAGTTTTTAATAAAATTTTGTGGTTAATTAAAAAAAAAACCATTTCTAAAGATATGCTGGTTAACTCATAAGGTGAGCCATGTGTACTATGAATACAAGGCTGTTTGTGATTTTCCTTCTGTCCATTTTCCTCATGTGAGTGTGACCCAACTCATGACTATATTGGCATAGTCCGTGGGCAAGGGCCAAGGCTTGTAGTCACCAAATCTCACATACTTTTGCAGTGATTCGCTCATCAGCCTCTCCTCTCATGAATGACTGTAGCATTTCTCATTACACGGTGCTCAAGCCAAAGTTCGTATAGAACCGTCTTGGTTTTAAGTGTACAAGTGTGGTCCATGGTTGAATGATTCAAACCATTGATATCATGGGTGCCATTTAGGACAGCCTCTGCACCAAAATTCCCGTGGAAGGAAAAATCTAACCCTCCTAGGTGACCAACAAAAAGAAGGCTAAAAAGAAATTACAAGATTGGTTCTTTTCGAACCAACAATAGAGGGCCAAATATCCTATTGCTAAGATCTTCTAGTTGGGTTTCTTTTGACACATTGACCATCCACAGCGAGTCCCATCATATCAACAATTTGGATCAATGAACCACAGGCCCTACTTGTACAAATTAAACACTGGATGGTGCTTTACGGACTTTTGGTGTGAGCATATTTTAATGATAAATGCTGTGGTCACTCTTTAGGAAAAAAAGAAAGATAAATGCTATGCTCACTTCACAGGAGTGGTTGAACAAGCAAGTCACTGCACATACGTGAACCTGGCAGACATGTAAGATCTGGCCATTCATTAAGGTTAGGGCTGTCTGTGGACATGCGCTGGCCGATAAACCATGCCAATCATGTAAGATCTGGCCATTCATTAAGGTTAAGGCTGTCTGTGGACATGCGCTGGCCGATAAACCATGCCAATAATGTCATCAGGTGACCACCCTTGTATGATGAAAATGGATGGTTAGAAAGAAATCATGAATGGCCTTTATGCAATGTACATGTGTGGCTCACTTGATGAGTGTGCCAGACTGGCTTTTGGGACAGGGCATTTTCGCATAGTACCAACCTGGTACATTGACAGCATCTTGCACACACTTGCCATGTATAGCCCAATTGGAAAGAGGATTCTATAAAGTCTTAACCTAGTTCTTTTAAGTTGATATGACTTATCCTATTCCTCCCAAGCTAGGTCATGTTGGCTGCTTTAGAAGATCTAGGTAGTAGAAATAAAAGTGAGGTCTAAGATTTAGTAGAAAGTTCTATGTTAGTGGTCAAAAATAAAAATGAGCATCATTGGGTCTACAAGGATTCGACTGACTGTGCAAATAAACTTACATATCATGTGTTTGCAAGAGGAAAGATAAAATTTTAAATTTCTTGACACACAAAAGAATTCATTGAAGACATGGAGAGAAGGAATTCCGAAGCAGTAAGGGAAAATGAGGTACTCTTGAGAAGGAAGAAGATGAAGAAGAAGAAGAAGAAAACTCGTGTAAACCAATGATAGCAGACCTACCTGGTAATATACACTAAGCATGTGAGTTGACTTCTTATCTATTTTCTTGGTAGTGTCGCTGTTGCATAAGAGTTTTGTCTTACTGTGATTTCTCTGACTATCATCTGATTAAAATCCCAGCATAAGCTTGTAATTACCAATAAATTGCATGGAGCTGTCCAGATAAACTTGTATTATTGTGTCCCTTGCCTGGACAAACTCGAACACTAGATACACATATTTTGATCCTTGAACTATATATATATATGTTTATATATATATATATATATATATATATATATATATATATATATATATGTATATATATATATATATATATATATATATATATGTATATACTTTTTGATTTACCTTTTATTTTCCAAAGTACTTTCCAAAGTACTCTTCCTGATGCATTTTACATTTTCTTTAAACATTAAATTGCATTCTGAACTTATTTGGTTGCTTTTTTACATTTTCTTTAAACATTAAATTGTATTATTAACTTATGAGTTAATTTATCCAATGTCCTCACTTTCTTTTCTCTTGCCAGTTAAACGCTGATAAAAGTCCTTTTCAACGAACATTTGTCAATCAGGTACACACTGTTCATAATTTTCTATGCTTGCTGAAAGGTTGTCCTTTTTAATTGAGAAACTAGTGGAAAGGCTTTCACTAATTGGATGTAAACGCGATGTTCATTAAAGTAGTTCCATCAGTAGCTACATTTCTGATTCCTCAGTTGCTACCTGATCTTAATGCTCATCATGCAACATGTATTGTTTGTTCCTTTACAGTAGCTTTCTCATCAGTAAAACTCTATTGTTTGATCATTGCTGGAAAGAGCAGCTTAGCTTGTGATAGTCGTTCTTAGTTTCTAGAAATGGCAGGTAGCAGAAGCATGGGTGGCATGAAAATAATCATTAGCTATGTTAGAACCCTAAATGCCTAAGAATCATGGCATTCCAAAGCAAGTGCTAGGTAGAAGTTATGTGCAACTTTAGATACACATACACCAAGGTGTTCCAAAACAGTTACGGCGGCCGTAACGGCCACCACCGTTACTGTTATGATATGGGCTGTAACGGCCCTTGTATCGGCTGTTACAGCCCTCTTTAATTTTTTGAAAAAACTGTTACATGACCATTATGGGACCGTTACGGGGCTGTTACAGGGCCGTTATGGGGCATTATGGGACCATTACAGGGCATTTATGGCCGTTACAGCCCTCTTTTATTTTTTGAAAAAACTGTTACATGACCATTATGGGACCGTTACGGGGCTGTTACAGGGCCGTTATGGGGCATTATGGGACCATTACAGGGCATTAACGGCCCGTTTTTTCTGTAGCGGCCGTTTCGACCCTGTAATGCGTAACAGTTATGACCGTTACCATTACGTAATGGCTATTACATAACCGATTTTGAATACCTTGACATGCACATTAAATATGTGCTGTTTCCTGATTTGTCCAGCCAAGTGGGACTGAGAAAGTCTGTAATTTTTTCATGTCTACCATCTTTGATTCGTGAGATGCATCTTTGACTTTATAGTCACATGCCTTCTTTTGAGTCTCTATGGTTCTTCCCCCAAAAAAAAAAAAAAAAAAAATGACGACATTTTCATGTCATTACAAGTATCTCAAACAAGAGTTAAACCAACAGCCTTGTCCATATGGCCTTGATGCAAAGCAGTATTTTGGTGAAAAAAGAAAAAAAAAAAACAACGCACCCTTAGAATTTATGAGCTTTAAAATGTCATAGTATGCATCAAAGTTGATTGAGTCTTTCCAATTTGATTTGCCATTTCCTGTAGAAACTTTACAGTATTTATTTTATTTTATTTTTTTGTGTTGAACTAATGTAGCATGTGTTTACGGTACTTGATTAGGTCTCTCCATGTTTAATATGTATGTGATTTAGCATTCAAGCCTTCTATTTGTAGTTATTCTTGAGTTCTTTCTTTTTCTTTTGGGTTTTTTAAGAAACGAAAAAAGATCTCTAAATGGTTCAAGTTGCAACTATGGTACATCTTTTCTGGAATTCATCTGTGGGACTTTTGTCAGCTGCTTTCATTGTTTCACTAGAGATTTGCTGATAGCTGTTCCTCAGGTTAAACGATGTGCGGAGATGTCACGGAAGCTACGGTATTTCAAAGATCAAATAAGTAAGGCCGGTCTATTATCTTCCGCTCGTCCTGCGTTGCAACCAAATATTGACTTGGAGGCTCTAGAGGTGCATATGTATATGATTTACTCTAGAAAGATGTTTACGAAATCTTTATCTCTGTAAGAACAGTTGAATTCAAAATGCCACTGCAGATTAATGTTGTAGACTTTCTTGATTTCAGATACAACTTGCTGAGCATGAAACTGAACTTCTTGAAATGAATGCAAATAGTGAGAAGCTGCGGCATACCTACAACGAGCTACTGGAATTCAAGCTAGTATTGCTGAAGGTACTTTTTTATGTGTACTATTTCCTTGTTTTGTGTTTCTGCTTGCTGCTGCTTGATGTATTACTCATGTGATTTCACCTTTACCCATTGTTATTCTATAAGATTTGTGATATTTACCGCTTAATTGAGAGCTGTCATCTTTAGTATGTGGGGTTATTATGATTTAGAGACTGCTATATGAATCTAAAAGTGCTTCTTGCTATCCTTAATGTACCATTTCTAATTACTACTACTAATTAATAAAGAACAAGAGAGCAAGTTAATTCAAGGAGAGTTTGTCCAATCCCAACTCCCAAGAGAGGTGCAGGAAACCTCCTCTTTATCTAAATAGTTGGCTAAGCTACTAACATCTTGGAGCTACAAATGTCTTTCTTCAGATCCTGGTCCCTCTTTCTATGTAAATGGCGTGCGTGCTGTATTCACTTATTTTGGGAAATTCTCATCTTAAACATTGGAACATTTTCTTGTATGAGTTTTATTTTTAATCACCTTTTCCATAACTCCAACTGGATTTATTTAGAAAATCAAGTGCTGTCTACAATTAGTGCAACTGATGTAGGATTTTATCTAGGTGTTTGTTCCAATATAGGGAGTCATGTAGGATTTTGTATCCTTTGATCAACAATGACATTACTTGGAAAGAAGAGGATGTAGAAGCATAAAAAGAATGGTCAGAATTACAAGAATGGAAGCTGAACCTTTAGGTGCAGTAACTCCATCTTCATCAAGTTAATCAGCCTCCAATTAGCTTCTCAGTGGATGTGGTGCATCAGGCCCCCCTAGTAGGTCACTATCTCATGAATTTTCTCAAAGACACATGGCAGCCTGTAAGGGATCCTCTTATGGACAGATACCCCCAACCTCTGATGGCTTCAAATTTTGTGATAATTTCATAACCTGCAATAGGGCAGGCACTTCAATAATTCATGAATTCTTTATACCAAATGGCCCGATTGGTATTCTTAACTTGTCCCAAATCATCTTTGACAACGCCTCCGATGCCTGCAGGGATCTGGTTGCAAAAGGAACTAGCAACAAAGTTGAGGTCCACAGACCCATCATTGGAGGTCTGCAAGAATCAGCCAGAGACTTAGAAGGCCCTAAGTTTCTCAGGCTCAGGAATGACCCAATCCCCCAAAGAAATTTCTTACCTGTTTATGCTGGACATGTTAGTTATTCATCTCTTTTTATATTTTATTACAACTTTCTGAATAAGTTCTCAACAAATTAGGCAAGGAAAAAGGTTGGAACAAAAGGCTTCAGCATTCGCATCTTTAAGTAGGATTTTGTAAACACGACCATGAATGGCCATACATGTGGAACATTTTGGGGGCATGCTTACATTTAAATTGATATTGAATATTTATTTTCCTTTTCCTTTTATGGTTTCTTGAGACTATGGCATAATTTCGACACTGGCTGCCAACCTGACGCAACCCTCCTTTATCCAGTCTGGGGACTGGCTATGAGAGCATAAAATTCTTGCAGGCGCAATGTAATTGACTATTACATATGTTGATTACAGTCAAGTGCTACCTAATAGTCTATTACATAGGTTGATTACAGTCAATAAATTGATTACAATCAATGAGTTGATGACCAAGTTATGGCCCTTATCGAGTGGAATGGCTGACAAGGATTCATGTAGCTGAGCCCAATTAGTTGGGATAAGGCTCCTTTAAAACAAAATTACTTGGGGTAAGGCTTAAATGATGATGATGATGGTTTCTTGTGATTAGAAACTATCTTCAAGAGGTGTGATTCTTCTACAAACCTAGGAGGGAGATCTCTTTAGGGTTTTGTGTGGCAAGACTTTAGTTATTTATCCTGTTTAAAAATTGTTTTATTTGTTTATTTTCTGCTGCAATTACTGTTATTGAAGAGATTTGAATCATCTAAGTTGGAATTATATCAGTAAAGTGGTACCTTTTCTTGTCCCAATTAAGTAGATTCAATTCTGTAATAGTTGCTTCTTCAATTTTTGGTAAGTTCCATCTTATGGAATTTTTTCATTGTCTTTCCCTGTTCCCCTTTACCCTTGATCTGTCCAACATCCTACTCCTAAACCCAAAATTTTCCAATTTTCCCTAAATTAACCCTATCCCTGAACAGCAAAATTCTTCAACTTTCCCAAAACCGAATCCTGACCCGAGTTTATTAAACTTTCCCTGATTTGAGAACCAACACCCTAATTCCCGCCCAAAACATAATCCTGACCTTCTATATCCCAGCTGAAACTGCAGCTCTTATTCTTCCTAAACCCTAACCGAAACCTAATTCCATCTCTTAGCTTTGAACCATAATCCCCATGCTCAATCATAGCATATATACAAATCTCATACACAACTGTTTGCCTGGTACTTCAAGCTATCTTATTATGTAGCACCTTAACACCCTTGGAAATTCAACTTTACACCAAATAACCCCTTCATTTTACACCCTAGGCTTCCTTAGCCTCTATGCAACCCCCTCTTTTAAAGACTAGACTACATAGTCTTTAAATTCACTTGCAACCTATCACTACTACTACTAATGACTCAAAAGCAGTCTCCCATAACCCAGATCTTTGCTTTAAAATCAATCTTATTTACAATCAAGGTATTACATGATGGTATCGGTTGGTGTTGGCTGATATGATATGGGCTGTATTGGCCAATATGGTCTTTTAATGGTCAGTTTTTGAGAAAAATCATCATTACCATCATCATCTAAGCCTTAACCCAACTAATTGGGGTTGGCTACATGAATCCTTTTTCATTATTCCATTTTATCAAGGGCCATAACTTCAGTTAGACCATAGGTCATCTAGTATTTTCTTACTACCTCTACCTACGTCCTTTTTGGGCCTACCCCTTGCCCTTTTAGAGCCTTCATAATGCATGGGCATTTTCACACCGGGCTTGAGTGGGGTAGCCTATGGGATGTGGGGACACTCGGGGTGGGCGGTTCGTGTGAGGTGGATCCCACCCGTGTGAGGTGGGTGGCTCGTGTGAGGAGGTACCCATGTGAAGTGGGGCCCACGAGGAGGGTTAGGACCCACGAGGAGGGTTCGGCCGATGTCCTAACCCATGCGATGTGGGGCGTGGGCTATGAGATAAAGGGATTAATTCACCATGCTCTATCAGTTCGAGCTTTTAGAGCAAGTGATTAATTGTCCTACATCACTTCAACTTGTACCAACTCACTCTCAAGTTCTAACCAGAATAGTTCTTGGTCTCTGTTGCACATGACCAAACCATCTAAACTCTAAAGTCTACTTCACTCATCTTGTTACCTACTGGCGCTACTCCTAAATTCCCTTGAATGCATTCTTTTCTTAGTCTATTTTTTCTTGTCTTGCCACTTATCCATCTCAACATCCTCATTTCAGTTACATTCATCCGGTGGACATGTTTTTCCTTAATTGCCAAACATTCTATCCTATAAAGCATGTCTGGTCTTGTAGCCATCTTGTAAAATTTCCCTTTCAATTTAAGTTGTACATGCCAATCACATAAAACTCCAAAGGGACGTCTCCATTTTTGCTTGAATTCTATAGGCATCATCCTTCTCAATCTCTCCACCCATGAATTATCGGTCTAGGATATTGAAAGTGGTCTTTTTGGGAAACTCCTTGGTCAACAATCTTTATCGATTCCATGTTCCCTATGCTTCTTTCTTTGGGAAATTTCTTGGTCAACAATCTTTACGAATTCCACGTTCTCTATGCTTCTTTTCTTTGGGAAACTTCTTGGTCAACAATCTTTACCAATTCACCGTTCCCTATGCTTCTTTTTCATTTGTTAAGGTGAATAACATCTAGAAGCTAGTTCTTGTCTTGTAAGTTGTAAGCAACCGTGCTTATATTATATGCTTGAATTCTTCTTACCAAATTGGTCCTACTAAAAGGAAACTAAGCTTACAGTTCCATTCCAAGTGACATGAGGGGAGAATTTTCCCATGTGAAGAGTCATTCATATGACGAGAGGGCATAATGACTAGTTTTCAGAGGAGGTTTGTTCGTGGGTGAAGGGGAGTTTTGAAGGCGAGTAAGAGATCCATTTTAGGGGCTATTCCCAGAGCCCCTCCTATCGCCCCTAGAAGCCTTGCAAACGTCTTTGATAGTAGATCCCTTCTCTGGCCTCTCCGCAAAGGCAACTTCCAACGTTCATATCCTCATCCCACTCTCAGTCTGCTAATCATGAATGTGCCCTGGTGGTAGTTGACCCAACCACTCAAACTGTTGTCTCCTTTTCCCACCTTAACTTCAATATTCCTTGTTCTTTTACTGCTTCGTTTCCTATTACCAAGGTCCCTCCTCTTCAATCCTTTCCGGATTCCCAACCTCTTCAGGAGCCCCATGATCTCTCTCATCCGGTTGATCTCTATGGTCCAGGCTCAATCCTATCTACATGCAAGAACCCCTAACGTATTATTGTAGCCTTCATGGAAGTTGGGACCTCAATGGGTATGTCATTTGGAGATAAGGAGGATGATTATATTACTTTACTCCCGTTTATTAAACAATGTGAAGCCATGATAACTTTGGAGACCAGGAAACATGCGAAATCCCCAAGAGGATGGAGGGAATTAGTGAGCCTAGAGTCCTTGGTCAACTACAAAGCAGGTTCTATCTCGCGTTCCACCAAGAAAGGTAGAAGGGGCAAGTTAGTTGTCTAGTGATCTCCTGGAATGTTAGAGGCCTTGGGTCCGGAAGGAAGAGAACTCAGGTCAAGGACATGCTCTGCAAATATAAACCTCATATCGTCGCTATTTAGGAATCCAAGCTCTCGTCAGTAAGTCATTCTGATTTAGACTCCATTTGGGGTTTAAGGAATAAGGATTGGATCTCCCTAGATGTGGAGGGCTCTTCGGGGGCTATTCTCTTAGTCTGGGACTCCTGAGCTTGGGTCAAAGAAGACTCTCTGGTTGACTCTTTCGCTATCTCAGTGGTTCTCAGGAGTCCCTCCTCTCACTTCAAATGGGTCTTCTCCTCTATTTATGGCCCATGCTATGCTTCTATGAGACATCTGTTATGGCATGATTTGAATTCTATTTAGGATAAGTGGTCCCTTCCTTTGGTGATTTCAACATTGTTAGGTTTTCTTTCAAAAAAGTGAACAGCGGTAGAATTACCAGGAGCACGGGAATGTTTTCCGAATTGGGGGTCGTTAGATTTTTAGATATGGAATTAGAATTTGAGTAGAAATGTGTTTTAGCTTGATTAAAAAAAAAAACATATTTTTGCTTATTTTCTGTTTGTTTGATGGTTTTGATTTAGATCCTAAACATGAAATTGAGGAGAAAATCATATCAGTGGGGGAGAAGAGCTAAAATCTCAAAGAACTTCTTGGTTTCTCAATGTTGTCTCAAATCTTTGAGTTCTTTCCCCCTCTCTCTTTGAAAGGCCGGGCATGGGCCAGACCTTGAATTTGTATCTCGGGCTCGAGTTGGACTATTTTGGCCTGTCACGGGCTTGGGCCAGGTTTGGGTATATATTGAAGAAGGCGGGGCCAGGCTTGGACAGAGCTTGGCCCAGCCCATTGACACCCCTACAAGTGACACTTGAGTTGCATGTGAATATAGGTGATTGGCATTAGTTATGAAATTTGGTCCGTTGTTTACAATTTCAGCAACCACCAAATGCTGGTTTCACGTAATATAGTGCTTTTCCCAAAGGAAGAATTTGATCCCAAACATGAGATTAGATGGTCAAAATACCATGGTATTGCTAGACATCTAGTCCTTGTGTAATAATGGTGTTAATTCCATCTAATGTAATGCAATACCACCTAATCAGCCCAATCCATCAACATTTGGTCGTCCATGTCCCCATCAAATACCAAATGGGGCTATAGCCATACATATGGAACTTTGGTGGCGTGGTTATGATTGATTCGAATGAAATATTTCTCATTCTTAGTTTCTCAATACTATCTTTTAGATGTGAGATCTTCTATAAACCAATTGAAGAAATTCCTGTAGGAGGCTTTTGTTTGTTGTGTCTCGAAATATTTATCCCATATACAATATAATTCTTTGTTTTCTGTTGCAATTGGTGTTTTATTGAAGAGTTTTGAACATCTAAGTTCGAATCATATCATGAAATTCATACATTTTCCATATCCTAATTGAGTAGATTCGAGTCCACAATACTTGCTTCTTCAAACCAGTTCCAAATGGTAAGTGAGCTCAATGCAGGAAAGAACCGAATTGAGCACAATGGTAATTTACACTAATGGCCATTCCACTCAATACAAATATGGTAACTTCCAAAAGCCTTAATGTACTTATGCAACTTGGAAGATTGCTAGTGTATGTGGTCTTCAGCATGTATTTTTTCTTTCAATTATCTTATTTTTGTTAGCTAATGTGCTAATCTATGTGAATGTATAGTATCTGAGGAAATTCTCTCTATGCGCAATCTAATCACTTTTTGAAATTTCTAGTGGCCATGTTGTCTAATCTGCTTGTTATTACGACATGCATTATTCTAAATTGTTAACCTCTTTTTCTTGGATGATGATACTTTCATGCCATTTATGGTTTTCTAGTGTAAGCATTTGTTCTGACTTTTTGAATACCTGTTTTGAGCTGCTTGTCCTTTGCCTTCTCATATTTTTTTTATTCCAGGCAGGTGGCTTCCTTGATTCAGCACAGAACCATGCAGTTGCACAGGAGAGAGAATTAGATGAAAATGTGTACTCCAAAGACGATTATGTGGAGACTGCATCATTACTTGAGCAGGTCCTTTTCCTATATTTCACTTGAATGGTTAGTTTCATCAATCTGTCATTATGATTTCTATTTTCATTCAACCTTTTTCTGTTTTATAGGAAATGCAGCATGAGCCTTCGAACAAAGCTGGCTTGAGATTTGTAAGTGGGATTATTTGCAAGTCAAAGGCTTTAAGATTTGAGAGGATGCTCTTCCGTGCTACTAGGGGTAATATGCTTTTCAATCAGGCACCTGCTGGGGAACCCGTCATGGATCCAGTCTCCACAGAAATGGTTTGGTTCCCTTATTGTCCTTACATGTTCGATTATCCCTTTTACTGTCTAATCTAGAAGCTATTCTTCTCTCTTATTTTATCTATTTATTTATTATTATTATTTTTGTGGTTGCAACGCAGGCCTTTTGCTTTTGTGTGTGCGCTTGTGCTTGTGTCTTTTACTTCTCAAACAATCTGGACGCTATTCTCTCTTTTCTTCGCATGCAGCTCATGTGTGTGTGTATGCGCATGTGCGCCCATTGATTTCAATGGTGTCGCCCACCTTTTGAGTTAATCAACCAGATTTTCCCACCAAGTGGCCTGTAGGGAGTGACCACCTTGTGCATGGGTCTGATGATGACATGCTGTGTGATTTTCTCTTCGCTTCCATCCTCTGACTACACACATGCATACACACATACATTTATATTGGGGGTGATCACATGAACTCAACTCCACAATTGTGGTGGATTTGTGTCCAATCTGAAGATTCTGGACCCTTGGATATACCATCATAAGATTATATGGTTGATTAGCTCCAGCTTGTTTCATGGGCTACAGTGAGAAAACGACACTGATCAGAACATTCTAACATCTGATCAATAGTCCATAAAAGGGATAGTTAATATCATTTATAGAAATTAGGTCCACTCAACAATTTGATATTTCTATTTAATGGGCCTCATCTTGGATTGCTTATGATTTTAAAGCATCCCTGTCATCAGCTCATCCTAACTACCCACCCATTGCTTGGAATGACTTTAAAATCGAAGGCCATGTTATGGATGGATTTGATCATCCAATTGGTGTAATTTTTTCATGGTACCCCATAAAATGTGTATGTTTCACCTTATGGGCAGTCTGGACCGGTTGATTAGTCCAAGTGTCCTCATTAAACTCAACTACACCATAGTTGTGGAGTCGATTCCATGTGATCATCCCAACCACACCCTGATGCAACCAAATCGAAAGGAAATCTCAATTCGGATACCTATCTTTCTGGAATATCAAACCAGAAAGTTTTGTCACAGATGCAATGAAAAGATGAAAATAAGGGTTGTGGATGAATTTCCAAAACCTACTGGCCAGTATGGTAGTAATCATAATAATCCTTTCTTTTACCATAAGGTAATACACGCCTAATGAATGCAACTCATGCTTTAAACCTAAGAGAAATAGTTTTATTTTATTTTATTTTATTTGGTATAATCATCATAACTCTTTAGAAAAGACTCTTCACATGTATATATAATAATTCTCGGAGCAAAGGAAACCCGAATATGATCCTAACCATCCATCACTTCTAATCCTAACCATTTGTTTAAAATATTAAAATGAATACCCTTGAATCCCGTCACAAGACTCACAACCCTCCCTATAGTCTCTCACTCAAATGGTGCCAGAATTGCAATATCTTGGACTTGTCTAAAAGTTAACTCAGTTGGCTTTCGAATGGACCAATTTCGCATTATTCAGACATTGTTTGATATCCGAAAAATGACCCACAAAAGAGGTGACGAAAATACAAAGGGAAACATTAAACAAGTCATAGACTAACTCTAAATATCTAACAACTAATTGAATAATTGCTAATATGATCTGGAATACATGTAAGGACTTTTGATCTTTCATTGGATAAATTAGACTCTGTGGTTCAAAACTTCAATCTTGCTGTTTGGATGGTCTATATTGACCTTGATCATGACACTTGGATGGGCCTGATCTTTGACCAACCAGCCTGTGTGGGTCAAATGTATCATTTCCCCCGGCTTTGGAAAGAAAAAACTCATCTGCAAGTTTCGGTGGTGGTAGTTGGTGAAGGCCCCCACATCATATCGGGATCTTTCATGTGGTGGTGTTGTATATCATGTTGTTCCTTCTTTTGTGTCTTCATGTTCCTCCACGTGTTAGGTGTCAACTTCCACTTCTTCTGCAAGATTGGATTTGTGAACTTGGACTGCTGGAAGGTTGACTGTGGCTTCATTCCCCTTTGTAGATTGGTTCTTTGATTTGTGTCCTCCCATTGTCACTGAGACATGACCAAAGCATCCATCACAGCTTTGATATTCACTGTAGAATTCACTGATTTCATCATTGAGGGACTTATCCTTTTGGTCACCTCAATGCATGAGTTTTCTGCCACTTCATACTTTGAGTCAGATCCACTTGCTCCTGTCAATTTATCTGTTAGTTCTTCTGTTTCAGTTGATTCCTCATTTGATCCTGTTGTGGTTTTTTTTTTTTTTTTTTGGTTGAAAGGTAACGATGCTATTATAAAGAAACTGCTGAAGGCAGGAAACAACACAGCCAAAAGCAACTACAACCCAAAAAGAGAAGGAAATTTATAAATGTCTATAAACTAAGAAGAAGAGGCCCAATCCACAATGTGACATTTTACAGACCCAATGGCCTTGAGGAGCGAGTTTTTGATCCCGTTGTTGATCCATCAATGAGGCTATTTGTGGATCCGTTGATCAATCCAATGCGGATTAATCATGAGCATCGCCTTAGATTAAGATGTTGATAGTAATCCAATTATGTTCTTCTTGCCAGTTCTTCCTTTGACAATTTAGAGGATGACTAAAGCTCTCTAGACATTGGGCTCATTGTGAATTTTATTCCATCACAAATTTATAGGTATTTCTTTTATCATCATGGATGGCCTTTTGATGTTGTATCCATGGTGTTCCAAGTTGATGTGACAATGTTCCATGGGAGTGACTTTACACCACAGATCTTCATATTACTTTTCTTGGAAGGAATATGTCAAAAGATATTGTTGAAGGGGCCTTCTTCATACTCAGAAAAATATCCCAACTGCAGCAATCTTGCAATCACTCTCTCTGATACAAAGTTCTCACTACTATTTCCATTGATTATCATCTGAACAGTGTTTCCAATTTCCATTCACTGCTAATTTCATTTTAAATACTTCACTTAGTGGAGTTTTACCAGGCACCGACCCACCATGGCATTAAAATTTTCAATCATCTATTGAGTCATTTTTACCATGTTACTTGATTTTCTAAAATTGAGTTTGTGTGATGGTATAGGGCTGATTTTGGATGTAGGGCTAAAATTGAGTTTCTAATTTGGCGAAGATGGGAATTTAGGATTGGGATTTGCGGATATTGACAAATTGGGTATTTATGAGAGAAATTGGGAACTTTGCAAAATTGTATTTTTAGGGTTTTGAAAATTGGCATTAAAATTTTCTATCATCTATTGAATCATATTTACCATGTTACTTGATTTTCTAAAATTGAGTTTGGTGATGGTAAAGGGCTGATTTTGGATTTAGGGTTAAAATTGGGTTTATAATTTGGGGAATTTTTGGGAATGGGAATTTAGGTTTGGGATTTGGGGATTTTGACAAATTGGGTGTTCAGGTTGAGAGAAAATTGGAAAACTTCGCAAGATTGGATTTATAGGGTTTGGAAATTTTGGGGATTTTGGCATAATTGCGATGATGGGTTGAAATTTGGGGAAATTGAGAAAATTAGGGTTTGGGAATGGTGAAATTTGGGGGTTTTATTAAATTAGGGTTTGGGTGAAGGAACTTGGGAAAATTTGTAAACCCTTGTTTAGGGAATTGGGGAATTTTGGGTATTGGGAAACTTTTAGGATTTCGTGATGGGGAAGAATTGGAGAATAAAAAGGAAACGAAAAGAAAACAAATCCTAAGGAATGGAACTCTCTTTGATACTGAAATTGATGTAACCAAATGGAAAAGGAAGAATCTCAATTTGGGATTGTACCTTTTCTTGAATATCAAACCACATACTTTTCTTCATAGGTGTAATGAAAAGATGAAAATAAGGGTTGTGGATTAGTATCCAACCATGTACTAACCACTAGGCTAGTAACTGTAATAATCCCATGTATGTGCCCAACATGGTATGCCGTAAAGGCCGTTACGTAAAGGTAACGGTGGCAACCGTTACACGTTACGAGGTCGTACAGCCGTTGTGGAAAAAAATGACCGTAATTGCCATTAACGGTGTGTTATGTCCCCCATAAAGGCCATAACAGCCCCGTAATTGTCTATTATGGGGCAGATACAGGTTTTCCATACTCTTTAATCAACATTACGGGGCAAATACAGGTTTTTTAGGAATTTTTTTAATAAAAAAAGAGACCGTAAAGGCCATTACGGCCCCCCGTAATGGCTGTTACAACCTGTATCGTAAAGGTAACGGTAGTGGCCATTATGGCCACCGTTACTGTTACAGAACACCTTGGTGCCCAAAGAAAGCAACTCATTCTCTAAATCCAAGGGAAGTAGTTTTAGGGCTTGTTTGGATTGTGAGAAAAGAAAAGAAAATTTTGTAATTACCCAATAATGTTTTTTGTGAGCATTATTTGATATCGATTCCCATGGATTCCATTTTTAGGGGTCTTGTTTGGATCGCAAATGATTTTTGTGAGACATGCTTGTATTGTATTTTGGGTGAGGGAGTTGACTATGCAAAAGTATAATTGTTGCTATGTGAAATGTCTCATCATGGGAAAAGTTCTTCATTTTACTTTCATTTCCATTCTTTTCCTCCAATCCAAACAGGTCCTTGCTCAAATAACCATCATAAGTATTTAGAAAAGAGTCTTTACATGTATATATACCAATTCTCAAAGCAAAGAAAACCCAATATAATCCTAACCATCCATCAGTTATAATGTTAACCATATATTTAGATAAAACGTTAAAATGACTAAAATACTCTTGAATCTCATCACAACCTATTGGCTCTATGTAAATTTGCTGTAATTCATTTAAATGGTATCATAATTGTATGATCTTGGGCTCATTTGATAGTAACTCAATAGGAGGCTTTGAAATGAGACCAATTTTGTGTTACTTGGGCATCATTTGATACCTGAAAAATGGCCCTACAAAATAAATGACAAAAATTTAATGGGAAACTTATTGAGCTGGTCATAGGCTAACCCTAACAACTAATTAAATAACTGTTGGTATGATCTAGAATGCACATCAGGACCATTGATTTTTCATTGGGTTAAATAGACCCTCAAAATGGTTCCACTCTTCAATATAGATGGTTGGGTAATCTACATTTTCCTTGATCAGCACCCGTGGATGGGCCCGATCTTTTTGATTGGCTAGCTTGTGTGACCCAAAAACATTACACTCCCTCCTGCCCACACACTCATATCATAGTTAAACTTGCGCTAGTAGTTAACCTTGCGCCATCCTATCTTCAGCCTAGGTTAAGGGGTGTTAATGTCAGATAGTAGCTAGTCGTTGAACTTTTGCCAAAATCATGAGAATGCTTGTCTGGGGAAACATGATTCATAAAGCTGATGCCAAATAGCTTGGACAGTGCTATGGTGATGGTGATTTTACTCAGCAGAAAGCTTCTATTTCTTTATTCTCTCCACGTACCAAGTTTTTGTAGTACACATGGAACTTGATAAATATTTGAGCTCATGCAACCTCATAGTAGTATTAACAGCTTCTTGTTTTCATAGTCCATTTCTATGGATCTTTAAATCTAGATAGCATCTATGAATTATTGCTAGACCAACTCTTTTCTTTCCTATTGCAGGTTGAGAAAACTGTCTTTGTAGTTTTCTTTTCTGGGGAGCAGGCTAAATCGAAAATCCTGAAAATTTGTGAAGCATTTGGTGCAAATTGCTACCCTGTTCCTGAGGCTTCCGATAAGCAAAGGCAAATAACTCGAGAGGTATGGGGGCTCTTAAGGAGGTTAACTATTGCTCTTATGCATTGTGAAAAAGTTTTCGGCATGATATTTTCTTTCTATATTCGTTCTCTCATCATCATCATCATCATCATCATCATCATCTTCTCCTCCTCCTTTCCCTTTTGAAGAAACAATGAATGTTGAGTGTGGCATATGAATTTCTGCCTAGATATTGTTAGCTTTTACACCATGAGTAAAAAAGGGCAGATTTTAGTGTGTGTGTGTGTGTGTGGTTTTTATTTATTTATTTTTATCTATAAGGTTAATATCGGATCACAGGGAGGATGTTTAAAGAATGATCAGGATGGAGCATATCTTGCTTGGATATGGTGATTCATTTATCTGGGGTGTGCCACATGTAACACTGGACTCTGTTTGATCACAAAATGGATGTGTGAACTCAAAATCTTCCAAACATTCTCCAGGCTGTTTTCTTTTCTTTTCTTCTCTCTCTCTCCCCGTGGATAGGCAACCAAAACTTTATTAGGAGAAAAGAAGTATGGTAAAAAATGAGGAATCCATGCCCCCTGTGAAAACAACTAACAAGACCAAAGTGAAACAAAAGACTCAAGAGTTCAATTGGCAAATTGCCTAAGTGACATCAGGCCACCACGTCCAATTTGGTTCTCAAACACCTCATTGGGGCATTGGTGATGGTTGTGGAAGCATATGTTCTCTTATACCAAACTGACTAAAGACCTAGTACCAGAGAGCAAAATTCTCACCTTCCTGTGCCATGCGAAGAAGAATGAATTGATTGGAGAAGGCATCACCCAGGTGCACTAAAACAAATCAAAGACCCTTCCCCACATGGCTCTAGCGAAGATGCAATGCAAGAGTAGGTGATCCACGGACTTTGCGTCGTGAAAACACATATTAGAATTGATCATGTTTTTTCCGAAGGTTATCAATTGTCAACACCTTGTCTCGCTAGCCAAGGCTGACCCTTATATGACCAACTGGACTGTTCGATCGCGGTAAGCCCAATAGAATGGAAAGTGAATTGCTGCATTGAAAGAACAAAGATAGATCTACATCTTTGATATCTCTCCAACGTACAAATCAAACCATCCTTGTCGAGCATGAGAGTCCACACTGCAAAAGATTCAACAATCTCATCATAACATCTAGCTCCTCATCGGATAAGTCCTTGCCACAAGGTGCCCGAACTGCTTGGTCCCTCAAGAGTGAGCAACATTGGGAGATAGATACCTCCCGCTCAGAAGCAATGTTAATGAATCCCAAGCAAAGAGACATTTCTGAGCACTGGACATCCTGTCAAAATTGGATACGAGAGCCATCACCCACTGCGTATACAATATTCTTCTTGAATAGGTTAGTGACTCTAAAAATTGCCTTACATAGACGAGGGATTTTGAACCAACACCCCTCTGTCATCCCAAATTTGCAGGAAATAACTTGTTTCCTTAAGCTGCCTTCTTTTGTCCCTAATCTCCACAACCATTCCCCAATAATGCTTTGCTCATAGATTTCAAGTCTCTGATGCTGACTCCAACATAGCCAATAGATCCACACATACCGCTCCATTGCATGGGAGATGGAATTTATGCTCGCCTTCCTTTACTTTCAAAAGAAATCCCTTTGGGTCTTTTCTAGCTTGCTGAGGACACTTGCTGGCATTGAAACAGAACACGAAGTAGAAAGGCATATTAGGCGTGACTCCCTTGATCAACATAATTCTTCCTCCCAAACAACAACTACATGCTCTTCCAGCTAAGAGAGTTTCCTCTCTAACCTCTTGACCACCTTATCTGGAAGATGTTTGGCAGGCTTATGGGAGACCCAAATTTGATGAGGGAAGTCTACCAGTCTTGCAACCAGACATCCTGGCCAATCTCTCAACTTTTGCCAAGCCCAAATTTGATGCCTAAAGTCTGGCTTTTATGGATGTTGATCTTTAGACCTGAAACAACTTTAAATCACTAAATAATCTTCTTGAGGTTATCGATCCAAGCTATGCCAGCATCATAGAAGAGTGTGTCATCAACAAATTGAAGATGAGAAATATGAAGAAACTAGCAATTTCTACCTTGAACCCAATAACCAAGCCAACTAATCCTGCTTTCTCCAGCATCATGTAAGAGCCTCAGGCATAGCCATAGAGAAATGGGGAAAGTGGTTCGCCTTGACACAGACCTCTCAGATGCTTGAAGGATCCTTTGAGCCATTAACCAGACGAAAATATTTGGTGGCTCACACACTTCTAACCCATTTTATCCATCTACTTCCACACCCCATCAACGCCAAAATGTAATCAAGAAACTTCCAATCAACGTGATCATTAGCCTTATCCATATCCAGTTTGCAGATAACTCATTTTTCCCTATACATCGAATGAATGCATTTATTCATGATCATGCCTCCATCTGAAATTTGCTTGCATATGTGAATGATTGGGCATATCTGTACCTAGGATTTAGGAAGTAACCTGCTGCATGAAGATCGTGAAGGAGTTGTTTTGTCCATCTCCTGTCGATCATCCTCCAATAAGACTTACAGCTTATACAATCACGTTGAATTGCAACTTTGACTTATCCATGACATTGTATAGGAAGCTCATGGTAGGTGCTTCGTCGGTTTCAACAAGACGGAGTATCCTCATTAGTGGCTCCATCACCTTTAGGATCGACTTGACCCTCTTCCAATATTTGTTGTCCTGTATAGTGTTCGCAACTTCAACTGGTGTCCCTGATGTCTTCTGCCCATGTTTTGTGTTGAGCGATTCTCGGGAAGCGAAGATCTCACTCAACTCTCCCCTATGTTGGAATAAACTCTCTAATGCTATAAAGTTTGTTGCGAATCTAGTCGCCGCAGGCCTCAACAACTCTTATCCTTTTGTGAACTTTCTCATTATTGCGGTTACTTGATTATTCTTGTAAATAAATGTTGTCACTTCTCTTGCCCTTTCGACCATTTCCTTAACATTCTTCTTCTTCCCAATATCTTCCAATATAAGATTAATACAATGAGCAACACATGGTGACAAAAAAAGATGTCGTCTCTTATTCATCAACTTATGTCCTGCAAGCTTATATGATGCTTCACTATCTATCACAATTTGCACTACATTCTCCTCTCCAATCTCTTCCACAACATTATTCATTAGTCTAGTAATATAATTAGAATCTTTTGTTACCTCTGAGGCATCAATTGACTTGTGGTATATAGTTCCTAAGTGGCAGTACACCATGAAGTTGATTATGCTACGTTTGGTTGGGCTAGTCCAACTATCACACATGATCGTGCATTGTCTGGCTTGCCATACAGGTTTAAAGGTAGAGACGTATGCTTTCACATCCGCATACTCTACATCTGTTCATTTCCCTCTAATCTCCTTAGTCGTGGGAGCTTTTATTCCTTCACCTGCTTCTGCTGCTGCATCAATTACCACCTGCCAATAAGGTATGTTGGCATGTATAAATAACTTTGTTGCTGCTCTACCTAGCTTCTCAACGGAAGTTCTATTCCACATTTGTTTAATCTTCTTTTGTTTAGTTGATTCTTTCCTAAATAGGATTGGATCAATAGAGAGTCTCCTAGGCTCATTTACTTCTTCATCCAAACGTATTAGGGGCATCACGTGAAGATGGTCGGCTCCCAAACACACGTCGTATTGATCCATGCGCACCAAACATGCGGCGACGTTTTTCCTCTTCACGAGCTAGATGCAAGCTCTCTCTCCTAGCTATAATTAATTTCTGATTTGAATCTTCGTCAGAATCAATAATATCTTCATCACGAACGCCCATATATTCAGGACCAAACACCTCCTGTCGAGCTGCATCCAAAATCTCATCTTTCTTCTTTTATACAGTAGCACGTTTATCCTTCAACTCATCTAGACTAGCTTGCATTAAAATCACTATCTCGTTTGATACTCTAGTACATCCCGCAACTTGACCCTTTCGATGTGCCAAATGTTGTTTAAGACGGGTAATTCCACCAGTCATTAGTCTATCACAATAGTTGTACTTCATTTGGTGCCTAGTACCACCGACCCTCTGAGAATGTTGCCATCCAATATCCTCACTTGTTGGCCAGACCCAGACATTTCTTTAGGTTTAGGTAGATACTAGATAATTAGTTATAAATTAGATATGAGTACGAGTGTATGACCTATGTCTATGTGAGATTGTGAGTCCGGTCTACTCGGCACTC
The DNA here is from genome assembly GCF_029962835.1 of Magnolia sinica. Taxonomy (NCBI): domain Eukaryota; kingdom Viridiplantae; phylum Streptophyta; class Magnoliopsida; order Magnoliales; family Magnoliaceae; genus Magnolia; species Magnolia sinica. Next base: position 33,317,205 of record NC_080580.1, read on the forward strand.
GCTATTCTAAATTTATATACAGTTTTAGAATCTAATCAATAAAGATGATTTTATATTCTAAACCCTAAGAAGCTCCAAAACCTGTCCAATATAAGAAAATAAAAACATAAAGTCACTAATTCGAAAATAGAATTTTTTTTTTTAATTTTATAAATATAAAATGACAACAACAATCTGTAAAATGCACATTAACATATTCTACTATGATTAACACCATATTCTACCATTAAAACAACAAAACATTTAATAAAAAATGATTTTTCGAATTTTAAAAAAAAAGGGCCAAAAATAATGCGTAAATAGAAAAAATTTAAAAATATATAAAATGACATCAACAATCTGTAAAATGCACATTAACATGTTCTACTATGATTAACATATCATATTCTATCATTAAAATAACAAAATATTAAATAAAAAATGATTTTTCGAATTAAAAAAAAGGGCTGAAAATAATGCGTAAATAGAAAAAAATATAAAATGACATCAACAATCTGTAAAATGCACATTAATATGTTCTACTATGATTAACACATCATATTCTATCATCAAAACAGTAAAACATTCAATAAAAAATGATTTTTCGAATTTTCAAAAAAAGGGTCGAAAAGAGTGTGTAAATAGATTTTTTTTTTTTTTTTTTAATATATAAAATGACATCGACAATTTGTAAAATGCACATTAACTTGTTTTACTATAATTAACACATCATAGTCTACCATTAAAACAATAAAACACTCGATAAAAAATGATTTTTCGAATTTTCGAAAAAAGGGCTGAAAATAGTGTGTAAATAGAAAAAAATTAAAAAAATATATAAAATGACATCAAGAATCTGTAAAATGCACAGTAACATGTTCTACTATGATTAACACATCATATTCTATCATTAAAACAACAAAACATTCAATAAAAAATAATTTTTCGAATTTTCAAAAAAAGGGCTGAAAATAGTGCGTAAATAGAAAATTTTTTTAAAAAACTATAAAATGACATCAAGAATCTGTAAAATGCACATTAACATGTTCTACTATGATTAACACATCATATTCTACCATTAAAACAGTGAAACATTTAATAAAAAGTATAAATACCTAATTTTGAGGAATTTCTAGAACATGGCCCATGAAGCTTCGAATCAAGAAAATCCTTAATATAAGTTGTTTTTATCTGAAATATTAAGCTAAGATTGGTCGAAAATAGTAATAGAATGATTTACGAAGAGTTTGGAAGAAAGAAGTTTCAAAAAAAGTGAAAAAACGGGCCTTAAAGAGCCAAAAAAAAAGTTACCGTTTTCTGACCGTTGCGCCCTGGCCGTTACTGGGTAGTAACAATATCAGTGGGGTGCCCGTTACGGCCTCGTATCGCATAATGGCATCTGCCGTTACCGATATGTATCGGCTGATACGCCCGTATTGTAACTGATACGGGACACCCTGGCCAGCCCCCCACCATGCCAAGCCCATAAAAGATCGAAAACGGAACTCGGCATCATTCCACTATTGACACGATCTTATTGAAGATCACAGGTTCTGATCAGAGTTTCCCTTCAAAAATTGTTTTTTTTCCTTTCCAACTGTAACCAACAAAGGGAAGCCTTTGGGACTGGCTATCATGGCAGTTTGCCAATTGGATCCCAACCCAACACCCTCTTGACCTTGATCAAAGGTCCACTTGGCATCACCCAACTGATTCTGAAGTTAGAACTGTTGCTCAAATCTTACCAGCAAATTTGGAATGAATTCGGAGAGGCTAGCATTTTCTTCCACCTGTCCATGCATTTCATATCCATTTGGCATCATGAACCACTTCTTTGGAGCTGGATTATCATAAGAATCCTGCTTTGGCATGCCAGTCAAGAGAAGACGTTAACCTTCATGGTTAGACCACTTCTCAAAATAGACGGAGTCTACTCCACATTGTTCCCACTACTCATGGTAAATATCTTACAATACAAACGAACTGGGAACATATGATTTGCTTCAAGGGTTCACAACCGACAGTCAGCGGCGATCCTCTCCACATCCGGATCCTCTAGTAAGGACAATAACTGAACCCAAACCAGGATCTCTTCGCCTTTCAAAGCTTGACTGAATTCTGGCCTTGATCTGTGAAAACATTGAGAGATCAGACCGTTCTTCTATTTGGCAATGTGAAGAAACTTCTGTGAATTAGCTGTCCTTCCAAAATTACGTTGAACACCCATCTCCAACCTCTTGCTGAATGTGGAAAATGAAATTGCTGTACACCTTGGATATCACCTTCCAAGCTGTTGAACCTCTGTTGCTACTGCATGCTTGGATATCTCAGCCGTTTTCTGACAATTCGTATTTGCTCACCAAGATTTCTTTTAGGCTAGGGGAGTTTCCACGCCCAATATGCCCCTACCACTTCACTAGCATAGCTGAATTCGTCTCTCTCAACAGCCTAATTCCAAGACTGCCATCTTTGGTAGGCTTACATACCTCCTTATTGCCATTAGATGAAGTTTTCTGTTACCTTACCGATTATTCTAGAGAAGTTTCTTCTTAAGCGACTCTAACTTGGTTAGCATCTTGGCAAGGCACCTGAATAATGAGAAACATGTAGATTGGAAAACTCTCTAGAACTGATTTTATAGGCGTGAAGCGGCCTCCAAGTTCCATCTCCCTTTCCACACTCCAACTTTTGACTGCATTTTTTGAGCGCTTCATCCCTAGCAACTATAGTGGGTATACCAACTCCAACTAGCATACCCAGTAGTCGAATAGGTAGCTGAGTGACTACATACATCCCGCAAGCCTGATTACTTCCCCTTCGTCAAGGTTAATGCCGGATAAGCTACTTTTTAAGCGTGGTTCAACCACCGATTGGTAGCCATCTCCCTTTCTATGACGCTAGCTTCTGGTTTCACTTTCTGACCACTTCATCCATAGGTAGCCATAGTGATGTAGGACAATGCCACCCCACTCGAGCCTGGTGTGAAAATGCCCCTACATCAATCATCCCCGGTGAGGAGTCTCGAACACGAGACTTCCCGCTCTGATACCAATTTGATGCAAGACAATTAACCACTTGCTGTAAAAGCTCGAACTGATAGAGCATGGCGAATTAATTCATCTCATAGCCCGGGCCCCACATCCCATGGGTTAGGACCTCGGTCGAACCACCCCCCCCACATGGGCCCCACATCACATGGGTTCCGCCTCATACGAGCTACCGCCTCACATGGGCCGCCCACCCCGAGTGTGCCCCTGCATCCCATAGGCCACCCCTCTCGAGCCCCGTGTGAAAATGACCTTGCATTACATAGTGGGTTTACCACCTCCTACTAGCATACCCAACAGTTGAATAAGTAGATGCATGACTCCACAACCAACAAATTCTACGAGCCTGATAATTTCCCACTCATCAAGGTTAACGCTAGATAAGCAACTTTTTAACAAGTTAATTTTGAGCCCAAACACAACTTAAAACATTTGATAATTTTCCTAAAGCCTATTGCAAGGTGACCCATTGCAGTAATTGTGGGCATAACGGTGCCCAACGTTACCGATATGTGTAATGGCCGTTACACCCTTGCATTGGTCGATTTTTATTTATTTATTTATTTTTTGGCTTCAAAAAATCTGAAAAAATATCCAAAAAATTGTAAATATTCCAAATATGCAATGATTTATAATTTGAAAAAGTTTATGGTAGTGTAATGGTCTACTCTTTGGTAAGAATATTGTATTGGGTTGTCTGATGAATTTATGAAACTGACAATATGGAATTGACAACAAAACTCTTGGATTTAATTTTCTAACTATCTAATACCAATGATTAATATATTAGAATGAATGTAATACTAAAATATTTCACATTTGTTGGTACTTGCTATTATTTACCAGAATTTAGTGTATATTACGGATCTGCTTTCGCCTGATAAATGGGGTAGACTGACCATGGATAATGTTCCATTTAGGTAGGGAGGAAGCAACTGGGTACTTTGAGAAGCCCAATCTTGAAGAAGAGGTTCAAGCAGCTTTGCGATTGATGTGTCGAGAAAAAGCCCCTAGCCTTGATGGCTTCCGCATTTTGTTTTTTTCAAAAACTCCGGCATGTCGTCGGGAATGATGTGATGGACTTTTTATCGGAATTTTTTTGAGCGGAGACGCTCATCTACTAAATTGGGAGCCACTTTCATCGTTCTGATTCCTAAAGTTGAAGGAGCCGAGTAGGTGAAAGACTATATAGGCTAATTAGTCTCAACGGAGCGCCTTAAAAGATTCTAGCTAAGATCCTGTCGTCTAGATTCAAGGAAGTTCTATCCAGTGTTTAAATTATCAGCGATAATATCGAATTGTCGCCGATATTTTCGGTATTGCTGGGTCGTTGATACCAAACACCACATATTTCATTTCTCTTCCGGATATTGGCAAATTTTCGTTGATTTTTTCGGATTTTTCGACAATTTAAAATTATCGCCGCTAAGTTTCTATTTCTATCCAACAACCACCCTATTATCGTTGACAGAAAGGGAAAATTTTTGGCATTTTCATCTAGTAACAAATTCGAGCAAGGTCCAGATTAAATACTCGAAAAAATAAAATAAAATACCCCACTCCAGCATCGCCGCCCCCCTCCCCCTTTTTTTCCCTTTTGGAGGTGCTTGGATTGCGATTGATAGTTCGATCTTCAAAGGAATGAAAAAACTTGAAAATTTGGGAATTTCGACGAGGGTGTAGGAGATTTTCCGTCGAAATTTCCTTCTATTGCAATGAATCAGCGATTTTTGCATTGAATGGGCTTGAAAATGCTCAGATTGAAAAGAGAGAATCTAATTTAGGGTTTTGAAATGGGGGTTAAAAAAGGTCGGCTTCGACGATTCGACCCTCACTTTCCCTTTCGTTTTTATTTCTTATGGATGCAACAACCGTGATGTGTGTGACTGTGGGGCTCACATCAATGTATGCATCGTATATCTACACCTTCTATTAGTTTTTCCATGTAATTTTAGGGCATGGGCCGAAAAACGAAAGTAGATCTAGAAATCAGGTGGACCACACCACAAGAAACAATGGTCGTTGAACACCCGCCATTAAAAACTTCTTAGGGGTAGGGTCCACCATAATGTTTATTTCCCATCCAAGTTGTTCATAAGGTCACACATAACTGAATGTAGGAAAAACATAAATATTAGCTTGACCCAAAACTTTTGTGGCCCACAAAAAGATTTTAATGGTCAGTTACCATTGTTTCTTGTGGTGCGGTCAGTGGTCCACTTGAGTGTTGGATCTTCTTCATTTTTTTGGACCATGCCTTAAAATGATCTGGTAAAATAGATGGACGATGTGGATATACATGTACATTGAGGTGGGCCCCAAGGACAGGTCCCGTCCCACCCACCTAGCTGGAAAAGGACGCGGATTGGCTTACGACATAGCGAATAGAAAATGACTACTTGTCAGCTTTCTGTGGGCCCCACCATGATATGTGTTTCATCCAGGCCATCCATCTATTTTTCATATCATTTTATGATATGATCCCAAAAATGAGGTAGATCCAAATATCGAGTGGATCCCCACCAAAATCATTTTATCACCGCTGCTTCCTATGGTGTGGTCCACTTGAGCCTTGGATCTGCCTCATTTTGGGGCTTATATCCTAAAATGATATGGCAAAATGAAATGGACAGTGTTGATAAACTCATACATCACAGTCGGCCCCTCAAATAAAATGTCATTTTGCCACGTGTATTGGAGGGGCTGCAAATCATAAAACTCCCGAGAAGAGTGCACCCTTGTAGGGTTTCTTTTGCCCATGGAGCCTTGCTAAGCCACACGCACGTGCAATAAAGCTCATGTACGGTTATGTACGTGCCTACATGGCATGATACGTCCAAGATCTAACTATCATAAAAACGACACCACTGCATTGATGCCATTGTCCAAGAATCAGTTTGATCTACTGGTCGAGTGGGCCACATTTTGCAAAACAAATGTATAGCTCTGACAACTAGGGTGAAGCTTTTTAACTATCCACCTATTTCCCATATTGGGGCTCGCATGTTGATTTGATCATAATTATTTTTGAAAAACATGTATAAGGTTGGATCAACCAGATGAATGGATTGCATCTTGTACTTATGTGCCATGCTAACACGTGTATTGTGTACGTCAATTTTTTCACGAGCAGATTAGTATTAATATTACCTAGGTAACACCGTAGTAGGTGTTTCCCTAACCATGGGGCCCACCTTGATGTATGTGTGTTGTATATCCATGTCATTCATCAATTTTTTGAGCTCATTTTAGGGCGTAGTCACAAAAATTGAAACAGATCCAAATCTCATGTGGACCACATGGTAGCGATTGAATGTACACCATTTTTAATTCAATGGTTTAAATAAAGCACCGTAGCTGATCAACATGGTTGATCTTATGAAAGTTGCACCATTTGTACACCATGTGTACATTGTGGCACTCTTAGTGGCCGCATGACTATATGTGGAGATAAGGGGTGGCCAGAAAGGTGTATTTTTTTAGTTCATTTACTTTGACATGTCTTAATTATTATATAGTGGTTGCATTTGTATTATATAAAACCATTTTGATTACTATTGGAATGATATCTTATGATAGTGCATGCTTTTAGGCCCCATTAAATGTAAACTTATTGTGTATGCATTCTTTGTGCAAATTTTTAATTGCTAAATATGCAAATATGTGTATTTAGGCATCTCTTGAAGTTTCATTGAAAAAAAATCCACCGTTTCCCTCATGTTTCCCCTTTTTTTCCCACATTTCCGGTTATCGGCGATAACGATATTATATCTTTATCTCTGGCCAGCGAAACTTGTAGCGATACCGACAACTCGAACATTGGTTCTATCCAATGTGATCTCTGACAATCAAGGAGCTTTTGTTGCTGGCAGACAAATTCTAGATAGTGCGCTGATAGCCCATGAACACGCATAGATGCAAGATTTAAAGAGAAGAAAAGTAGCTTAGTTTGCAAACTTGACTTCGAAAATGCCTACGACCATGTGGATTGGAAATTCCTGGATTACATGCTTATGAGGTTGTGTTGCGGCCAAAAGTGGAAGCGCCGGATTAGGTCTTGTGTCCTTTCTTCGTCTTTCTCCATTTTGGTGAATGGGTTGCCTAAAGGTTTTTTTCGAGCTTCTATAGGATTGAAGGCAGGGGAACCCTCTATCCCCTTATTTGTGGTTGTTGGGGAAGCACTTAGTGGTATGCTTTAGAGAGGTGAGGAGTGGGCTTTTCCAGGGATTCAAGATAGCCAACGATGGGCCTCGGATTTCTCACCTTCAATATGCACAGATGATATGCTCCTATTCTGTGAGGCAGATGCAAGTGCAGTGGACAATATTCGGAAATTGCCCGTTTGTTTTGAGGCAGTATCAGGTTTCAATATTAATGTAGCTAAATTTGAACTTCTTGGCATTCACATCGATGAGGAAGAGGTTTGGTCCTTGGCTGATGTTTTTGGGTGTAAAGCTGGTTCGTTCCCATCCACCTATCTCAGTTTGCCCCTTTGTGTTGGAAAACTTCCTATCCATTCTTGGAACAAAGTGATAGAGAGAGTTCAGAGAAAGTTTGCTTGTTGGAAGGACCATCGCATGACTTTGGGGGGGGCAGCATTTTCTAACATGCTCATCTATTTCCTATCTTTATTCCGCTACCCAAAGTCGGTCCTCTCTGGGATTGAAAAGTTGAGGAGACAATATTTGTGGAATGGTGCTAGTGAGGGGAAAAAATTTGACCTCCTAAAGTGGGGAGAGGTGTGTAAGTTGATAAATGAAGGGGGGCCTAGCATTAAGCCTTGGGGTGATATGAACACCACTCTATTGGGGAAATGGATTTGGAGGTTTGGAGTGGAGTAAGGGAAGTTGTGGAGAAAGGTGGTGGAAAGCAAGTACAATATGCAGACAAGTGGTTGGTTCATGAAATCTTCATCCTTTTGCAGGTTGTTTACCATTTGGAAAGGGGTGGCGGCTACTGAGCATTTTATCCGCAGGGGCACGGCCTCTTCTTTGGGAAAAGGGTCTCGGATTTGTTTTTGGGTTGATGCTTGGTGTTAGGATCAGCAATTGCAATCTTTGTTCCCTAGGATTGCTCGGCTAGCTCTAGACATATTCATCTCTGTTGCTGACTGCGTCTCTTTTAGGGGACGGGACGATTTGGACGCCCCCCTGCCGTAGAGATCTCTTGGACATAGAGATCGGCGAATATACTAGCCTCCAAAAGATGCTGAGGAATGTGAGGTTTGATCCTCAAGAGGACTCTTTGGTGTGGTGTATAAGCGCTTCCGAGAAGTTTTCTATTAAATCATTATTTGGTGCGGTTTCGGAATCTTTGCATAGTCTCCTTGGGCATCCGTTCCATCATTGGTTTTATGAGGCTCCTTGTGTGGCTGGTATGTCGAAAGCGAATCCTCACAATAGATAATTCATAGAGAGGTCAATGATTATTCATAATATTTGCTTCATGTGCATGAATAATGAGGAGACAACTGACCTCATCTTTAGCCACTGCCCCATAGGCTATATGGTGTGGAGCTATTTCCTCTCCTCGGTCCACTTGTCTCGGGTGATGCCGAAGTTGGTGGACGACCTCCTTTGGGCTTGGCATGGGGGAGGAGTTGGGAGGACCGACAAATCTAGGTCGAGGCTCCTCATTATGGCAGTTTTCTGGGCTATTTGGAGAGCAAGGAATAGATGTTGTTTTAACAATATTTGGGTGAGGTTATTAGTAGAACCTATTTGTATTTAGAGTCTTGGGTGTGAAATGCGAATGCATTTTGGGCTTTGTTTTCGTTGCTCATCTTTGGCGAGTTAATTTAGTTATCTCCTAGAAAAAAAATGCATATTACATACTTGAAGACCACATTCATTATAATGTGCATTCCATTTAAAGTTTTCAATATACCAAAGACTTTTGTGTCCTATCCTGTGATTCCTATCCTGTCATCCACAAGAAAAAAATAGTATTGTTTGATTAACTCCCTTGCACCGTGATCATGGAGAACTTGAGTCTTTGTCAGTGAAGTTATTTTAAGCACAAGTTCAGTAGTGTCTAGTTTGTGCTTGCTTAATGAATGTGTGGGTGTAGAAAGACTTACCTTAAATGTTAATAATATTAAAAAACAAAAAAAAAAAAATACTTAATAAAACTCACTAGTCAATCACCCCCACCAAAATGAAAATATGCTTTGTTGTGGTTGCTCGACCTTGATGTCCTCATTTTCATCTGGCGGCAGCTATGAAATGGGTATTGCATATTCATAATATCTAGTGGTAAAGGAAAAGATCGGGTCAACGCAAGGTATCCCAAATCGGTTACGTATCGGCCGTAACAGCCGATACGTAACGGTAATGGTGGGACCCGTTACACGATACGGGGTCGAAACGGCCGTTACGGAATTCTATGACCGTAACGGCCGTTACAGGGCCTTGAAAAACACAAAAAAACCTCACCTTTTTTCCTTTCTTTTCTTCTTCTTCTTCTTGTTCTTCTTCTTCTCAGGCAGCTGCGGCTTCTTCCTGTTCTTCTTCTTCTTCTTCTTCTCTCTCTCTCTCTCTCTCTCTCTCTCTCTCTCAATCTCTTCTTTCCCCCTTTCCCTCTTTTTTCTTCTCTCTCCTTTCCCTCTTTTTTTCTTTTTGGTTTCCCTCTCTCTTCATTTTTTTTTTATTTGCAGCAGCTAGTTGCTGTAGGTACGTGTCATGCAAAGACGAGCGCTGACACTCCTCGAGCTCCGAGTTGTATGAACGGTTCAAAGGAGATCAAAGTTATATGGGCTCCATAGTGATGTATTTATTACATCTACACCGTTCATCTATTTTCAGAGATCATTTTAGAGCACCACCCAAAAAATGAATTATATTTAGAGATCATCTGGACCACACCAAAAATAGCAGCGGAGAAAATGATTTTCATGGTTAAACAATTCGTAGGGTGCACAGTAACATTTATTTTCCATCCAATCTGATCAAATCCGAGTGGGCCCCACCATGATGTATATATTTTATCCATATCGTCCATCCATTTTGCCACGTCATTTTAGGTCAGGATCCAAAAAATTAGTAATATCCAAATCTCAGGTGGACCACACCATTGGAAATAGTGGTTATAGAATGCTCACCATTAAAAATTTCTTAAGGTCCACTGTAATGTTTATTTTCAGTCTAACCTATTAATTGGGTTACACTGACGTGGATGAAGGGAAAACACACATGTCAGCTTGATCTAAAACTTTTCTAGCCCCTAATAAATTTTTAATGGTGAACGTTTAATTATTGTTGTTTCTTATGGTGCAGTCCACCTGAGCTTTGGATGTGCCCCATTTTTGGGCTCATGCCCTAAAATTATTTAGCAAAATGGATGGACGGTGTGGATATAACACATTCACCCAAAAAACTTTGACACGTGTGCTGCACTTTACAATCCGAGTCCCTCCTAATTCAAGCCTTAAAAAATTGTACACGAGACATATATTAACTTAAAATTTGGCAATTAAATTATGGACTGCAATTGCTAACTCACAATGCCAAAATCAAATTGTTTGAATAGTTTTAATTGTTAATTTGTGGACTTTTATTTTTTAAAATAGGGCTTTTTGATTTATTTATTTATTTATTTTTTTAATGATTCACTATCCAATAAATGTCCACCAATTTATAAGTGGGATAATGACAATAAATGACATGAATTTGAGGTTGATTTGGAGAATAGATTGGTCCTCCAAGTCAGCCCCAAATTGGCAACGCCATCTACCTGAATTTAATTTCATTTTTTTAAAGAACTATTGGGAGAAATGATATCAAGTTGTTAAGTATAAATTACATATTTAGAAAATTAAATATATGAATTTTGTAGTCAAATTCAAGTTACCTGGTTAAAAAATTAATCAGACAATTCGATACAACTTCTCACCAAAGAGTGGATCGTTACACCACCATAAACATGTTCCAATTTATAAATGAATGCATGTTTGGAATGCTTAGAATATTCCGGATTTAATCCATATTTTTTCATATTTTTTTGGCAAAAAAAAAATATTTGCGCTGTTACGGGCCGTTATGCCCCCGTATCGCCGTTATGTCCCCATATCCGCATCGGTTTCGGAGGGCACCATTACGCCAACCGATACAGATACGGGACACCTTGGGTCAACGAAACCAGAGGACTGATCCTGAGTAGGTAATGACTCCAACCCCGAGTAAGGATATCCACTAGTGCCAGACGAATAGTCGTACTGCTGCTTGTACTGTTGAGACTGAGATCGTGTCTGTGATGAATAACTTGGATCTAGATCTAGATATTTGCATTTATATGGAACATGTGGATTGGGAGGACTACTCCAACATGAATGTGGCGTAACAAGCTTTGTATATTGCCATTGGCCATAAGAATATCTATAAATGTCCACGACTGTAAGCTTGATGATGTCCTTGTGCTTCACTAGTGCCAACCTTCCCTTAATGCTCCTCCCCCTTGGTTGGTTGTGTTATGACTCAATGGACTCAAAAGTTCGACATCGTGTATCCTGTCGATGCTCATCGGCTTCGCAATCTGTAGACGACTGTATAGTGTGTTGAGCAACACCAAAAGTGGGACCAACATCAAGTGCACCACCACCATGACCATCTATCCTTGTCTCGCTACTACTAATTCTCATACTCTTATGCCAAACTAGTCTCTAGATGAAATCTGCCCCCCTTTGTGGGTCCAAGATAGTTGCATGACTCTCTTACTATGTCGTGCATACCATTGGGTCATCCACTTTTAATTTTTCATTGCCCTCTTTTATACGTTTCTCCCATTCTCCAACCAAGGCATTAACATGCTGTCTTCATCATAAATGTTGTTTAAGTTTATTGGACAGTAGTCGGTATCATCGTCGGCTGCTGTAATGCTCTTATGATGTCTTCGCATTCTTAGCCTTATATTGTAGTGCATGATGATGGGTCGATCCAATGTCCCAATCTGCAATATATACTACTTGATTGTGGTTGTAAATGAATGTCGTTGCTTCTCTTGTCCCTTTGACTAATGTCATAACACTCTTTTTCTTCCTAATATCTTCTAATATAAAATCAATATAATGTGCAACATATGGTGACCAAATTGTATGTGGTCTCTTCAGCATCAACATATTACCTGTAGCTTTATATGTTGCTTCGTTATCGGTCATAATCTGCACCACATTCTCCTCTCCAATCTCATCCGCCACTTTATCCATTAGGGAGAATATAATTAGCATTTTTTGTTTCATCTAATGCATCGGTTGACTTATGCAACACTGTTCCCAAGTGGCGGTACACTGTGAAATTGATCATGCTGCATCTGGTTGGGTCAGTCCAACCATTGCAAATGATTGTGCATCGTACGGCATGCAACACAGGTCTAAAGGTAGCCATACCTTCACATTCTCATACTTTGAATTTGTCTATTTCCCCTTAATCTCCCTAGTCGTGGGGTGCCTGAATTCGTTCATGTACTTGCGCTGTTACATTGATTACCACCTGTTAATATGGATAGTTGGCCGCATTTGCGGGTATGTTGGCATGTATAAATAACGTAGTTGTTGCCTTACCTAGATTCTTAATGGAAGTTTTACTCCATATTTGTTTGATCTTCTTTTGTTTACTTGACTGATTCCTAAACAAGATTGGATCAGCAGGGGTCTCTTGGGCTCCACATCTACGTTCATAAGGGCATCATGCGAAGATGTCTCCCGTTGGCTGCCAATCATACTCCGTAATCCACTAAACCAACCCACACTTGTAGTCGCACTCTCAGCTATACTCTCCCCCCCCCCCCCCCCCCCCATCACGTACGGACCTCCTCCCGCCAAAAATGCATTGACGTTCTTTATCTTCATGTGCAACATGCACGCTCTCTCTTAGCCATAGTCACGTCTCTATCTGAATCTTCATCTGATTCAACATTCTCTTCATCATGAAGTCCTACATAATCAGGACCAAACACCTGCTAGGCTGCTTCCAGAACCTCACTTTTCTTCTGTATAACAGCTTGTTTCCCCTTCAACTCATATAAACTATCGCGCATCAAGAGCATTATCTCCCTTGACACTATTGTACACCCCACGACTTAGCCCTTTCAATGTGCCAGATGTTATTTAAGTTGCGTGATTCCACCAGTAATTAATCTGTCATGATAGTTGTGCTTTATTTTGTGCCTAGTACTACACACCTACTGTCGATATTGCTATCCGATACCCTCATTTCCTTGTTGGCTAGCTATTTTCTTACTAGTTATATAGCCTATGAGAGCCTAAGTCTAAAATCCAAATATAATATGGGAGTCTTAAGTCCAAAAAGATTATGACTTATGAGAGGCCAATTAAAGTCCAAATGGGAATCCAAGTACTCAAGTCTAAAAGAATAATCAATAACCCTAACCAACTAATCAATTCTAAAATCCAAATGCTAAAGTGAAAGACTAAAGTAAATAAGTATTTCTTAATTAAGAATGAATCAACCATGATTTATGAAGCTCCAAAACCTATTCAAAATGACAAAATATAAATGTATAATCATTATTCACGTGAAAATAGATATATAAGTAGAAAAATATCAAACAAACTGATTAATATACAAAAACAACATGGTAATAAACAATATTAATTATGAAATAACAAAAACAACATGCATCTAATGTATACACATGATAATGAACCATCACAACTACAAATTGGAAAAAAAAAATATTTTTCATTTTTTTTAAAATTTTTTTAAATTTTTTTAAATTTTTATTTTTATTTTGTTTTCAGCATATTAGTTCCAAAAATAGAAAAAATACAAAAAAAAGGAAAATAAAATAAAATAAAAAACTGATTAATACACAAAGACAACACTATTATATGCCTCTAGTGTATGCACATGATAATCAACCATCACAACTACAAATCAGAGAAAAAATATTTTAATTTTTTTTCATTTTCAGCATTATTTTTTAGACGTAACAACAATTTATTAAGAAACCCGCAAACAGGGGGAACGAATACAAAGTAAAACTAAGCCAAAAAAGAAGAAATAGTTGCAACATTAGCTGCCTTTACATGAGGAGTCCATCCTGATAGAAGCCATTTGACCCTACAAAAAATTTCATCCACCAAGCAACTCTTATTAGAGAAGCATCAATCTTTCCACTCCTTCCAAATGGCCCAAAAGATAGCCATGTTAAGAAGCCAACATAATGCTTTTTCGGCTTTGCCAACTCCTCTCCTATGCCACATCCATAAGAGATACTCGACTGACTTCGACATAACCCACGGCATGCATCGCGACGAAGAAGAAGTTCCACACTCCTCAAGTGAAAAGGCAATGAATGAATAGGTGATCAATAGACTCTGCATCACTCATACACATCAAACAAATATTAGGAAGGATGAGGGATCTCCCTTGGAGATTGTCAATCGTTAGAACTCTCTTTCTTCCCATCAAACAGTTAAAAGACCGCCACGGAGCCCCATAAAACGAATGGTGGAAAGGATGGGGAGGCCAGAAACTCTATTTAACGATTGCAGACTGGAGAAAAAAGATCACATAGAAATTTCCCAGAAGGGTGGCCTTTCCAAAGGAGGGAGTCCTCTTCCAAGGAAGAAGGGATCAGTAACTTCAAACGGTTCAAAAGATCTAAAAACTCGCAAACTTGAACATCGGTCAGATTCCTATGGCAAGGAGAATTCCAAACCATGGCTCCACTGACAATAGAGAAGCATCTAGTGATCGTAATGGAATGATCTAGAGTGAGGAGGGCTAATCTAGGAAAGACCTCTTGGAAAGCCACATCACCATGCCATACATCCATCAAAAAATGAATGTGGGTCCTACTGCCATACTGCCAAGAGCATAAGCAATCCTACTCCGCATAAGGTGTTTTGTTGTTGTTACACCTTTCCAAATACCCAAGGCATGGTATAGAGATGACCTCTTCACAAACCATCCACCTTCAACTACTCCATATTTAGCCACCACAACCTCCCTCCACAGTCTTCCGTGCTCTGTCCCGAATCTCCAATGCTAGTTGCTAAGAAGAGCAATATTCATGAGGCCCAGGCTCTTGATTTTGGCACCCCCCTTTTCCACTAGCCTACATACCTTCCCCCAACAAAGAAGATGAAATTTCCTACCCTTGTTTGCCCCTTTCCAAAAGAAATCTTGTCTCATCTTTTCAAGCTTATCAACCACCGAACTTGGACACTTAAATAGTGACATGAAATAAATTGGCATGTTGGCGAGGATTGCTTTTATAAGAGTCAGCTTCCCCCCATAAGATAAGTAACGACATTTCCAACTAGACAGCTTCCGCCTGATTTTTTCAATGATCTTGTCCCACAAATGTTTGGCTGGCTTCCCAATACAAAGAGGCACACTGAAATATGTAGAGGGAAAAGCTCTTGTCCTGCATCCGAATACTCTCGCAAGAGAGAGAAGCTTGGCATTAGGAACATGGACTCGGCATTAGGAACATGGACTCCTAGCATCTAATTTTGTCGACATTAATCTTTAGCCTCGACATGGCTTCAAAACAAATGATGATTTTATGTAGATTATCCACTGAAGACGTGTTTGCATTGCAAAATAACAAAGTGTCGTCCGCATACTAAAGATGAATGATTTGAGTCTCGTTTTCTGATACTTTGAAACCCTTTACCAGGCCTACAACCTCTGCTGTAAACATCATTTTGCTAAACACCTTATCGACAACCACAAAAAGATAAGGGGAGAGGGGATTGCTCTGTCTGAGGCCCCAAGAAGCCTTGAAAAGCCCTTGCGGCAAACTGTTGACCAATGTAGAAAAAGAAGATGCCTAAACACAGGACTAGATCCATCCCCTCCACCTATCTCCACAACCCAACCGAGCAAGCATGTAGTCCAAGAACCCCCATTTGACATGGTTGTAGGATTTTTTTCATATCTAGATTGAACTCTATACCACTTTGCTTCTCTTTGTATCTAGAATCGACACACTCATGAGCAACCAAGGCACTATTGAGAATTTGTTTTTCTAACACGAAAGCCCCTTGATTTTCTACAATAACCTTAGATAGCACTCCCTTGACATGAATCAACGTAATTAGTTCTGAAAATAAAAAACAAAAAACATATTAATACACAAACAACATTGTTACATGCCTCTAATGCATACACATGATAATCAACCATCACAACTACAAATTGGGAAAAAAATAGTTATTTTTCATTTCTTTTCATTTGAAAGCCTTTGGAATCAAAATACAATAAAACGAATGCCAAAATGACATTTAAATAGAAAAAAATAGTCGTTTTCTGATCGTTATGGGGTCTTTTTCGACCGTTACGAGCAGTAACGGCTATTATGCCCCTTAATATCTGTTACAACCCCTGTAATAACCATTATTGTCCCAAATTTCAGAGGGTCACCATTTTGGACCTGTATTACGTAACGGTATCAGCCGTTATCGTTACGTATTGACTGTTATGGCTGATACGTAACCATTTTTGCACACCTTGGCCTATTGCCTCATCGATGCCTCTCGATCCAAGTACCAGTCTCATTTGCATATTGCACGTGCGTATAGACAACATTAGAATTGTTTAGAGATAAGCCTTTCACAAAGCTTAGCTCCTTTTGGCCTTCTTTAGCAACTTATGGAGACCTTCCATCCACCAAATTACACAATAATGATGATAGGGGTCTCCTTGATACCATGAAAACTCATGAAAAAATGAACAGGAGACTTGTTGGTTAGTTTAGAAAATCAAACTGAATCAATGCATCCTTTGATCCACGTTCTCCATCTTCGTCCAAAACCCATTCCATCATCATCATCATCATCATCTATGCTTTATATACCAATTAATTGGGGTCGACTGCATGAATCTTGTTCCTCTATCCCATCTTTGGAAACTTCTTGGTTAGCAATCTTAACTAATGCCTCATTTCACTAAGGTATCTAAAGTGGTCATCTTCAGAAACTTCTATGTTAGCAATCTTAACTAATACCTTGTTTCACTCTATTGTTACTAAAATTGCACTTCTTATACTTTGTTATATTCTGACTAATTTTAAATCCTTTAGATTCTAAAGCACCACTCCATAAATCTAACTCTGTGTTTGCGCACTCCTTCGTCTTGTCAATCTAAACTATGCCATTTGCAAACAACATACACCATGGGATCTCTTTTTGCAAATGCCTCGTTAAATCGTCTATAACAAATAGGAAAAGGTAGGAGCTCAATGCCGATCCTTGGTACAAGCCCATAGTAATTGGTAACTCCTCTCCACTAGTGGTCCTCAAATTTGTTATCTCTCTCATACATATTCTTAATCATGTCAATGTATCTTCTTGAAACTTCTTCCTTCCCAACACCCATTAGATTAACTCTCTACGGACCCTAATATATGCTTTCTCTAAGTCAATAAAGCCCATGTGGAGATCCTTTTTCCTCTCTCTATATTTCTCCATTAATTGTCCAAGTAGGAAAGTAGCTTCAGCGGTAGACCTCCCTGGCATGAAACCAAACTGATTTTTTGATAGACTCATCTCATGTCTCAATCTTTGCTCAATCACCCTCTCCCAAAGTTTCATAGTATGACTTATAAGTTTAATCCCATGAAGTTAGTGCAACTCTGTATGTCTCCTTTGTTCTTATAAAAAGGTACTATGGTACTTTTCCTCCATTCTTTTGGCATTTTTTTTTTTGTTCAATCTTACAATATTGTTTGACAACTTTGTCAGCCAAATAACCAAGCATCTCTCATACATTTCCAAACCTCTATTGATATACTCTCTTGTTTGAGGGCCTTTCCTGTTTTCCTCTATCTCAAAGCTTCTTTCACTTCAGATATCCTAACCAACGGAAGTATCTATGGTCTTGAACGTCATTTGAGTGTGGTTTCTTCTATCCTTATGCTCTCAAATTGGTTGTCTTTTAACAAGTTCTGAAAATAGCTTCTTCACTTGAATGTAGCTTCTCCACCTTTCATTGGTTTCATTGTCCTTTACTAGTGCTATTTGGTTATCACTCTTACTCCAAAGCACATCGTTGAAAACCAATCTAAAACACAATTGTACTGAGTCTCTTGAACCAAGCGCGAGGTGACTGTCTAAGGCCATATAAAGCTTTCTTAAGATGTCATACTTTTCCAAGTGAGCCCTGATGCTGGAAACTAGGAGGAGGTGACATGTAGATCTCCTTATGAAGATCACCATTCAGGGAGGCCTTTTTAATGTCCAGTTGATAGATGAGCCAATGGTGATTTGCTGTTATTAATAGTAGGGCGCCCACCGAATTAAGTTAGGCAATTGGAGAGAAGGTGTCATGATAATCAACGCCAAACTTCTATGTGAAGCCTTTAGCAACAAGAGGAGCTTTATGACATGCAACTGATTCATCTAGGTTATACCTAACAGTACATACCCACTTGCACCCAGTGTTCGAGTTGTCAGTATCGCTACAAGTTTCGCTGGCCAGAGATAAAGATATAATATCGTTATCGCCGATAACCAGAAATGCAGAGAAAAAGAGGGAAACACGGGGAAAACGATAGAATTTTTCAATGAAACTTCAGGACATGCCTAAATACACATATTTGCATATTTAGGAATAAAAAATTGCGAAAAGAATACATTACATAATAAGTTTTCATTTAATGGGACCCAAAAAGCATGCGATGCCATAAAAAATTACTTTAATAGCAACCAAAATGAGTTTATATATTACAAATGCAGTTGGCATACAGTAATTAAGACACGTAAAAGTAAATGAACTCAAAGATGCCAAATCAAGGATGGATTGGATTATCCAATCAGTGTGGTTTTTGCATGATAGAGATGTACATGTGGCAAAATCTAACATAATCTAAACCGTGTTTTCGCTTCATCAAGATCTGTGTGACCTGATCAAGAGGTTGGATGGCAAAAAAAAAAACATTACAATGGCCCAATGAAGTTTTTAATGGTGGGCATTTAATGACCACTGTTTCCCTTAGTGTGGTCCACCTGAGATGCAGATCTGTCTCATTTTGGACTCATGCTTTAAAATTATTTATCAAAATAAATGGACAACATTGATAAAATATTTATCATTATGATGGACCCACAGAACATGGACTCATCAATCCACGGATCCAAACAAGTCACACGTGTGCACCATATAAATCAGTACGCTTATCATACTGAGTCAACTGTGTGGGGCCCATAAGTTTTGGAGCAAGCTAGTATTTATGTTTTCCCTTCATCCAGGTCTATTAGACCTTATGAACAAATTGGATGGAAAACAAACATCATGATGGGTCCTAGGAAAGCTTCAACGGTGGATATCATTCCCACCACAACTTCCTGTGGTGTGGAACACTTGAGCCTCATATCTGGCAACATTTTGGGCTCATTCCCTAGAATAACATATCAAAATAGATGGACGATGTAGATAAAACAAATATATCATGGTGGGCCTTACAGAGCCCTGACAGGACCATCCATCTCTAGGCTCCTGATCTGCGCCAACGCCGATTTTCCCAGAAGCAAAGTTATCGTGAGAACTTTTTGAGAACTCATCATATGTGATGTGAGTCCAAAATCTGAACGGTCTAAGTGATGCAGCACTCCATGAAACCTCTATGGTTCAACTTTTGCTTTCATCTAAGACTTCAGTGGGCCATTATAAAAGAAAACATTTTTCTCCCTTGATTTGCATCTTTCTTTGCTATGGCCCACCAGAGTTTTAGATCAGGGTAAAATTTGGTGCCTGGGAGTTTCATGGGATGCCGCATCACATGAACCATTCAGATTGGAGGCCCATTACATGTGTGAAAAGATGCCTACGTGCCTCGTGTAGCCGTGCTCGATAAAAAAGGACGTGGATTAGCTATGAAAGGTTGAGTAGCGAGACTCGCTACTGAAGTGACGTCACCAAGTTATGTGGGTCCTATCATGATGTATGTGTTGTATCCACACCGTTCCATCCATTTGGAGAGAACATTTTAGGGCATGATCCAAAGAATTAGGCGGATCCAAAACTATAATGGACCCCACCACCGAAAACAGTGGAGTGAGTTACACCCACCGTTGAAACCTTCCTAAGGTCCACCGTGATGTTTATTTGAGATCCAATCTGTTCATAAGTTAACACAAACATTAAATAAGGTAAAACACAAATATCAGCTTCATTGAAAACTTTCGTGGCCATTAGAAATTTTTAATGGTGGGCGTCACTCTCTCCACTTTTTTCTATGGTGGGGTCCACTCGAGCTTTGGATCTGAATCATTCTTTGGCTCATGACCTAAAATGGTCTCTCAAAATGGATGGACGACGTGGATGCAAAACATACATCATGGTGGGACCCACAAAACTTGGTGACGTCACTCATTAGCGAGTCTGGCTACTCAACCCATTAGTAGCACATCCGCGTCTGATAAAAAAGGGCTCTGAACCCATTTTTTTATCCAAGAGACCCTAAAACCCCTGAATTTTCCCCCCCAAATCTCCGGATTTCTTTGGATTTTTTTTTTTCCCCTCATTTCCTTCCTAAATCAATTCCGTTTTCAAGTGACAATCTAATAGAAGAAAGAAAAAAAGGGAATCGAGATTTTCTTTACAGTAGCCTACGAATGGTGAGCTTCGATTCGAATGGCCCACCAAATGTAGCTTCTAATCGGGGCAATCTATTCTACAGGTGCGGAAATCCACCCTATTGAAAGTTTCCCTCTCTCTCTCTCTCTCTCTCTCTCTCTCCAATTTTTTCAGAATATTTCTTCCAACATGTTTCGTATCGTTGGACTGCGATGATATTGCGAACACTGCTGACAACTGGACTTTTCGCAAAAAATCGATAAAATCACCGAAAAATCGGCGATATTAGGAAGAGAAATGAAAAAAGGGAGTTTCGGTGTCGCAACTCTAGTGATACCAAAATTATCGGCGATAATTCGATAATATCGCCGATAATTTAAACACTGCTTGCACCCAACTACGAGATGACCTTCTGGGAGATCTTCCAACTCCCAGGTGCTTTGCTTCTCCGGAGTAACCCTCCAGCATCGCAGCTTTCCACCCGGGGTTTGTTACTTTGGAGGGAACTGAACAAAGGAGAGGGCGGCAACAAAGTTATGAAAAGACGGAGATAGACACTAATAGGAAAACAAAATTGCTAATATGATGAGGAGAGGTAGAGTGATACTGTGCTGGAGCTATGATGGTGCGCTTCACCTTATGAACAACGATAAGAAGATCAATAGACTGTGTAGAAGATTTAAGGATCTGTAGTCAGTGGTGGGACAGGTGACATAGGGAGGCATTAGAGTTGTCCTCATCACTAGTGCTGCATTCATCCGTGACAGGAAGAGGAAAATTAGCAACTGGAGAGCAGCAGTGGACTTTGCCCCAAAGTGAGGAATATCATTCAAGGAGGTAGCATCCCGAGAAACATACCAGTGCTTGGTAGCCAGGCAATAGCACTCATACCCTTTTTGCGTTGATGGGTACCCAAGGAAAACACGCTTGAGACCTATAGCTAAGACCTAATTATCTTGCGGATATCCAGGAGTATGGATTCTGTGAACAGATGCTGGACTTAGATATCTATGGCTGAGACCTAATGATCTTTGAATGATACATCAACGACAATGAGGAGATGCTAGTACAGGGTGAGTTCTGCATGATGAGTTTGGAAGGCAGATATCTGAATTGGACGAGGGGTCGAGATGCACTCTGAAACCCATTCCATTTAGTAAATAATTGAGAAAAACCCAATCGATGCAGTAATAGGCCTTTTCCATAACTATTTTTAACAAAAACTGCTTCCTTCTTTTAATGAATTTATCAATGCTCTTGTGAGCTAACAACCCATTTTCTATGTATCTCCTAGCCAGTGATTTAAATATCAATAATATTGTCAGATATTATAGGTATTACACAGGACTGATATGAAACACCTAGGGAGTTGTACTGGTATCTCATAATTTATTGCAATATATCACCTACATCGTGCTATATCGATATATCATGTGATATATAGGCAAAACCCATTAAATTCCCCTGTATTGTCGATACACGTGATATAAAAGTCCTTTGTATTGTCGATGCATGCGATATGTATCGATGATATGAGGGTAGAGCACCTCCCAAAAATTCGAGAAAAATAAAAGCCCCACAAAAACATGCAATCGTTCCACTTTGCCACTTCTACAACCCCCAATCATGAAATTTAAGGTGGCTATTGTGAGAGATTTCCACTTGCAAATCAAGCATAACATTGATATGGAATCCATTGCAATCCATTTCTCACTAGTACCTTGGGAAATAATTATTAAGAAATCCTTTCTTTTTCTCCATGGATTCCCACTTATCAAACATGAACTAAGATCAGAAGGTTCCCACAAGGATTCGTCATACCTTGAACAGGACACATCTTATATCTTGGTTGAAATAAGAATATATGGGAGCTAAGTCTCTGGCTTGTTTAACAAGCTAGTAGAGACAGTGTGGTGTGTGTGAGTGATGTAGGGTTCAATCCCTGGTAGTGTCTAACCTTTCAAAAATAAAAATTTTAAAAAATGTGGGAGCTAATTCCTGCATTCAACTCGGGATAAATCTCAAAATAAGTTAGGATAAGTCTCAAAATAAGTTCCTAAAAGACCCTTAACCTCATGACACTAGTGTCATATACTTATGTCTGGATCAAGTATCTTACTCTTGTAAAAGGTTAGCATCGGGTAAGTTATGCAGTAATTTCAAGTGGGAAATGCATCCAGCATCCCTCATCCAAGTGGTGACCAATTCTTTTAACATTAATTCCTCAAACCATCAACTTGTTCAGCAGATGACATAGGACTTGCTCAGTTGCAGAATCCTTATAAGTTATAACTACGTATCGCTCCCGCTTCGAATTGTGTTCCTGGCTCCTTCCTTTCTATTTATGCTGGAAAACATTTTGAAACAGATGCTTCCTGCACCCACACCTGAATCTGTTGCCGCTTGGCTTCACGCTGCGCGCAACTATACATCGGAGTGACGGGTGATACAAGAATATATGCTCATGGTGTATGAGATTTCATTGATTTAAGTATAGCAGCCCAATAAGACAAAAATATTGGAAAACATTTCCTCTCAAGGTCATTGATTAACATTATATGTGAATTGCTTTGATTAAGACATCATGTTTAAAAAAAAAATCAGACCAGCATTCATAAACGTTATTTTGCTTGTAGGAATTTTATGTGAGCTTTGTCATATTTATATCTGCTAGAGGGAAAGCTTTTAACTGGCTGTAGAACACTCCACATTTCAGAGGAGCTTATCCATGCTATTATGGGCTCTAGTATTGGGCCTCTTTTGTCATCAACCAGAGCTTTCTGGTGGAAGCACAAAATTTGAATATTTTCCTCTTCCATTATCATCAAAAGGTTTTTGGTGGAAGCTTCAAATTCATATGCTGCCTTTCGTTAGTTGTTAGTTGTTACATGTTCATTTATTTTCTATTAGAACTATATTTCTAACTTTATGGACAGACTATACTTAAACTAATTTCTCATCATCATCATCAAAAGCTCATCCCAAACAAATGGGTTGGCTGCACTTCTAATGCAAACGGGGTTGAGAGAAGTGAAAGGGTTTCACTATGGTGGATGGGTACAAGCTTCCCCCAACCTCACCCTCTTGACAAAAGCCCTCTCAAACACAAAATAGTAAAATGCCAAAAGTCCCGTACATCCTCTACAACCCTCTTTTGTAGAGGCCTAGCTAAAGCACCATGAAATTACTTAGTTACCCCTACTGACCCAACATTCATTACTACATCCAATTTTTGAGAGCAATTACATGAAAGTGACAGATGGCCACTTTGAAGAAATTCTCTTTAGGGCTCCCTACTTTAAGGGAGAGATGGACTAATGTTGTCAGCATTTCTTCAAAATGCTTGTATCTGTTGCATACAAAAATATGACCATCCTTCGTTGTTATTATTATTATTCTAATACTTCCAAAATGACTTCCATTGCAGGTTTTATCACGTCTATCTGATTTGGAAGCCACTCTGGATGCTGGGATCCGTCACAGAAATAAGGCCCTTAATTCCATTGGATTTGACTTAAGAAAGTGGATCACTATGGTGAGTAAGCTGTAGCTGCTGTCTGTATAACGCCTTATGTTAATGTATGACCTGTATTTATTGTGTAAAAAGAAGTAAATCTGCATCACAATAGACAATCAATTGATGTTAGTTAGGATATATATATATATCGGTATTTAACAAATAATATGCAGGAAAGGAAATGTAATATGCAGTTTTATTTGATATCTTTTTTTTTTTTTTTCTCTCTGTTGACTTGCCATCCTCCAGGTAAAGAAAGAGAAAGCTGTGTATGATACCTTGAATATGCTCAATTTTGATGTTACCAAAAAGTGTCTGGTTGGAGAAGGCTGGTGCCCTTTTTTTGCAAAACCTCAGGTAACATTCTTGCTACTAACTTGGGCATATTATTAATGCTTGCATGTTGTTAATGCTTTCTCCTTGGACAAATTTCCTTACATAATGAAATTCAATATTTTTGAGAGATGGATTGTAGTGTTGGCTGATTAACATTACCTTTTAACTGTAATTCTATCTTCTTGTGCAACAGATTCAGGAAGCACTACAACGTGCAACAATTGATAGCAATTCTCAAGTGGGGATAATATTTCATGTGATGGATGCTGTGGAATCACCACCCACGTATTTCAGAACTAACCGCTTCACACATGCATTTCAGGAAATTGTTGATGCATATGGGTCTGTCTTCGAACTTATACCCCATGTGGCTTAACCTCTAATAATATCTTGTGCTTAGGAACTTTTTTTTTTTGGAAGGTATCTTGTGATTAGGAACCTCTCAGAAAAAAAATCTTATGCTAGGAGAACCTAAATTTGTAAATGTATGGCATGTGTCCTGAAAAAGGTGTATCCTTTGTGAACTGAACAATCTTGTTGACTGAAGTGCCAACAATCTAAGAAGCTGCATATTAATGCCCTTGATGCTTGAAAATTTTCTAGTGTTGGAATTGCACAAACCGCCTAGCCTCTTGCGCTGCCACATTTAGATGTATTCTACATCCAATATCATTTATGTTTGAATGTCAATTAAACTTTATTTCAAAGGTAAAGGCTATGCAAGAGAAAGCAAGAATGAGAAAAGAAAAAGAGTGATGATAAGAAATCATCTCCACCAACATAAAAGCGTACACTATGAAAAACAGTAGCCAAAAAATAAGTAACTTGAAAACTTGTCAAAATTGCATGATTTACCATTCAAAATGTACCTTATTTGATGTGAACCACACCTCCACATTGCAAATCCATGAAAATTGTACAAATTGTATATTAATTGCATTGATTTGTACAATTTTTGTAGCCAACCCTTTTGCTATCCCCAAAACTTAAATATGCACTTTATTAATGAAAATGAGATTTTTTATTATTATTATTATTATTATTATTATTATTTTTTTTTTTTTTAACTTCTTGCTTTTAGAAACATATAAAGTCCCTGCCTAGACCATCTCCACCCAGTGTTTCGAAATATCGGTATCGCATTACGTATCACATTCTTGGGATACAGATACGTATCGGTTATTGCAAGGGATATATCGTTTGTATCGTGTAATTTATCTCACTTTTTGGGAAACATTGGGAAAATGGTTGAATTTTTCAATGGAACTTAAGGGATTATTAAAACAAACCTTAATACATACTTTTAAATCATAACATCTCAAAAAAGAAGTGCACATAATAGGTTTCCTTTGTATAGGTCCTATGCGATGTGTTGTCTAACTGAACTAATGCAACTATATTCAAATTGAATGCATAACATTTAGAGTGTATGTGATTATTTCATCAAACACTCCTAAATACTTCAAAATTAGTCTAAATTGACAATTGGTTGAAGGGAAATTTTGAAAAAAAATTAATATTTTAATAAATTTTAATTATTATTTTTTTTTTAATTTTTCGAAAATTGACAAGGACTTAACAAATTAGTAGACCAGCCCTCATACATGCTTGATTTCATGTTTGGAGTCCATCTATCCCAACACCATCTTCTCTTTTCTTCCCCATTTGGGTATTTTCTTCAGGTTCTTAATTCTCCCATCCCAAATCTGTCTTCTCCCAAACTTAACTTTTCCATATCCATCCACAATCCAAATCCTAACCGACCTAAACCCATCCACCCCACGCCACACGTATGACCGTACAGCCACACGTGTGAATCCCGCCTTGCTGCTTTTTGGTTTCCCATCATCATTATATCAAAACCTCTTTCTTCCATCCCCGAAACCCTAACCCTAAACCTAAAATTCCTAATTTTTCTACTTTCTTAAATTACACTAACCCAACTTTTCACCCTAGATTGTATTAGGTTTTCTACTTTGAAATAGACTGTACCCTATGCTAATTGGGTGTCCCTATATCCATTAGATCCTGGTTTCTTTTTATTTAATGGTCTTGTGTTACGATATTGGTAGCTTATGATAGGATTATGCATGATGCTCTTTTGATTTTCATGATATTTGTGATGATTATAGTGATGTTTGTTTGTTTGGTTTTTTTTTTTTCCATTATCTTAATTCGGCTACTTGATCTCACAAGTTAATTGGTTCATGCATTGGTCCTGCATCACCATCTTTCCTAAGTTTGGCCCCTTCATCTTTCCTCTCTAAACTCTCTATCTTGGGAAGAGCTCCACCTTTTTTTTTTTTTTTTTTCCTGTTGTCTTGTCCAAAATTCAACTTGTTCCATTCCTTTAAAATTGCTTTAATGAATTAGAGCTTTTTGATAAACCCGTAACCTGTCTAACCTTTTAGCCTTCATTCTGACTACCTCATCTCAGTGAGCTCCAAGAATCCATCCTGCTTTAACCACTAATTTTGAAACCTAAAAGGGTAAATCTTAGTTGCAATTCCCAAGGACTTAAAAAGCAGATTGGCGGATCGTCGGAAGCTGGTCTTGGAAGAAACAGATTGAACTAATCCTTAGTAATGAATCTCCCATTCAGATGTAATGAGAATTATGTCCAACCTACAGATTGACGCATGTTGCTGATTATTGGTCCATGTAAACTTGCTGCTGCCAAGAGGAAGGTCAATCATGCTTATGAGCTACAGAATCTGCAAACTTTCACACGGAAGTGGTAATTTTACTGCCGCTCAACTTCTCAAATGCAAATTTGTTTGTGTTGAAATCACCCTGCACGCACCACGGCAGATTCCCCTGCTCTTTAAGGATGTCCTCAGCGTCGAGGAACATGTACTAGGGTGTATGTGCGACTCGTTCAGATCATGAGCTAGAACAAATGAGACGATTTTTCCAGTGTCTTCTATTGGCAAAGGATAATTTCATCCTTAGATGATGCAGGATGAGGTTTTCTAACTTAAGATGATAACAAATTCAGATTTCAGATTTCGTGAGCAATAAATGTAAAATTCAGCAACCTCATATCAATTCAAACAACAATCAAATAACCATATGTAAAGCCGTAGGCTACCATATGCTCGAAATAGGAACTATTAAAATACTATCACCATAGGTCCCAATAGAATTAAGGAATTCCACAATTAACATAGGGTTACTCTAATAATCAAAAAGAATTATTTGAATCTAAAAGGGATTAACAAAAATTAGGGTTTAAGATGATCTAGGGTTAGGGTTTTGAGAGAAACTCGGAAAACTTGAAAATTATGGTTTGGGTTTTGAGAAAAGGGGAAAAAGTAATGAATTAGGGTTAGGGTTTTGGTTGAATGATAGGGGAAAAGAGGGGAAACCAAACACGTGCAGGGGGGGCACGTATGGCTCGTCCGTACAGATGGGTGTGTTCCCGCACTAGCGGATTAGGTTATGGGATGGGTAGGTTTTGGGATGTGAGGGTTTGAGGAGAAGTTAGGATTGAGAAAAGATGAGAAAAGGGAAAAGGGAAAAGAGAAGTAGAGTTTGAGAGATACCTTGTAGAGAGAAAAGAGAGGGAGAAGAAAAAAGCTTGGATTCACACCAAATAGTAAACCTTTAGAATCACACCAAGAGAAGGCTCCACACCAAACATACGAAAAGCTTTGTAAATTGAAACTAAACATCTAAACCACTAAAGAACATAAAAATAAAACAATCCTAAAATAACATAATGTCATTTGATGAAGATGGTTCACGATTAATGGTCTGATCATGTGCACCATGTGATCCAATGGTCCGATCGTCGTGCCCATCTAATCTAACAGTCCAAATATCTCCCTCTAGCAACCCACATGCATCTTCCCGATGCTGGGTCTTCCAAATGCTCGTACATGCTGTGGGGTCTTTAACATGGGCACTCGCCTAGCCATAGAGAGACTGAGACCCGCCTCCTCTGATATGTGCGTAAAGGTGTGCATAATGTGATGTCCCCATCATTAGAGCTTCCTACTGGCTAGTTCATTTAGATCATAGGACTTCCATTAATGTGCATCAAAATCCATCTTACAGCAACACATTTGTGGAAATTGAGAATCCTCCTTACATTCGTAATCAACTTCTAGGCTATCAGTGTTCCACATGGTGGTTATGCCCCTTTCCAAAGCTAGAAAGAAAGAAAACTGTTTTATACTGATTCTCCACATTCACTTATTTCTCTACTTGATACACTTTCCAATTTTGATTCCTCGAGAAGGACCACGTCACAATTTCTTCTTCTCAACATTTCCTTTACAGTTTGTTGATGATTAGGGTTGTCAAGACCCTTGATGTTCCATAAAATTATCTTCATTTGTCCACCACTTGTTTATCCCTACCTCCTTCCTACTATATATATTTCTTTCGTCTAAACTTGTTAAGAAGGAGAGAATTTGAGACAGAGCATATGGAGCTGGGATGTCCAACCTTCTCTTATTTAATAAAATTACATGTATGCCCTAATATGAAGGTAAAAACTTAAGGAAGGCTAAGAGGCATAAGGAAAGCATGAAACAAAGAAAAAATGCTTAAAAATTAAGGACAAAGGTCCATAACATATAAGTCCTACGTTTATGTACTTGTGGGCCTAGTCATAGATCCACACACATAATACCCACTCCTCCTCAAGCTGAGGCGTAAATATCAATCACGCCCAGCTTGCCAATAGCACGTCCTCCAGCTTCCACCATAAGCGCCTTTGTGAAGATATCTCCTAACTGCTTGGAGAACGGAATAAATAGTGTAAATAAAACCTACAACTACCTTCTCATGAATAGAATGACAATCGGCTTCAATATGTTTTATGCGCTCATGAAAAACTGGATTGGAAACTCTGTGAATAGCAGCTTGATTGTCACAACACATAGGCACATGAGTCTTCACAGGAAATCCCAATTTAGAAATAAAGCTTTGTGTTCGCCATAACACAATACGCAGCCTCAATACTAGACGGTGTCATAACTGTTTGCTTTTTAGCCTTTAAGGTGACTAAATTGTCGTAAAAAAAAAAGTATAGTAGCCTAATGTAGAGCGACGATCATTTGGAAAACCTGCACAATTTGCATCAGAATATTCTTCAATATAAAGTTTATCACAACAACTAAATAGAGGCCGCGCTCGGGAGATGATTTGATGTAGCGTAAGATGCGACGAATTGCTTCAAGGTGGATAGAACGGGGAGCATGCGTGAATTGGCATGAGACAAATCTGAATGAGTAATTGTCTAATATATTAATCTCCCAACCAAGTATTGGCACGTGCAAGGATCATTAAGAAGTTTCCCATTTTGTCATAAGCTTGTTATTTACTTTGAATGGAGAATCAATTGGTCTGACACCAAGATTACCTGTTGAAGACAACAAATCAATGGTATATTTTCTTGAGACAACTATGCCCTTTTTGGAATGAGAGATTTCAATTCCAAGAAAAGATTTTAGCAGTCCTAAGTCTTTGATATCAAACACCTTACTCAGGTATAATTTCAACTAAAAATGGCATTAGTATCATCACCTTGAATAAGAATATCATCCAAATAGACACTCACAATAATAGTCTCCTTCACATGCCTCTTGACAAATGAAGAATGATTAGAATGAATATGAGAAAATTCAATACGAATCAAGGCTCCGTTGAACTTATCAAACTAGGCTCGAGGAGCCTACTTCAAACTATATATCGCCTTCTTCAGACGACATACCTTCTGCTCATTCTCCTTTTGAGTAAATCTAAGAAGAGGAAGCATACATATCTTCTCAGTCAAATCACCATTCAAAAATGCATTTCTAACTTCTAGTTGATGCAAGCGTCAATGCAAATGGGCAGCAAGAGAAATAATCACCTAAACATAGTTCATCTTAGTAATAGGAGCAAAGGTCTTAGAATAATCCCTCACTAAAAGCTTGCATAAAGCCTTTAGCTACAAGGCGGGCTTTATGTCAAGCTATACTTCCGTAATGATTGTGCATATGTGCATGCACCCAACGATAACCCACAAGATTCCTCTCGACTAGTAACACAACCATCGCCCAAATATGATTCTTTTCAAAAGCTACCATCTCCTCCTCCAGCTTGTCTTCATAGAGGACAAATAAGAGCCTCAAGATTTTTAGGAATAGTGGAGGAAGAGCACTCAAGTGCAAAAACAAAGGACCTACTTATGCTGAGGAGATAAAGAATGATGGGAAACAAAGCGTTGAATGGGATGAGAGGTACATTGTCTTTTTTCTTTTCTAATAACAATAGGTAAGCCCATGGAATAGGATCAAGGACATTCCTTTGTTCATATACTTTCAAGTTGGACTTAGTAGAATCAATATCAACCTTATCTCTACTATTATCGGTTTTGAAAGGAACAAACAATATTTCACCAAACTTAAAGACATGGATGGGAAGAACCATATAATGTGGCTCCCTCTTACCACTAGAAAAATACAGAGCATCTTTAACAAATTTCGCATCCATAGTAACATAATGCTTTTTAGTAACTGGATCAAAGCATTTATACCCCTCTTGTGAAGACGAATATCCCAAGAAAATGCAGTTGACAGTTCGATTTGACAATTTATTTCTAAGAGGATTAATATTATAGACATCACATAACACACTCCCAAATACCCGCAATGGAATTTTAGGGATTGGATAGAAGGCCAAAAATATTGAACAAGTGACTCTTTAACAAGAACTTTTGCAGGAAGACAATTAATCAGATAACAGGCTGTGAGAACAACCTCTGGTAAAAATGATTTAGGAATAGGCATACCAATGAGGAGATCATGAGTAACTTCTAAAAGATGTTTATTTTTCTTCTTTTTAGCAATTCCATTTTGTTGCGGGTTACATGCACACATGGTCTGAGAAGTAGTATCATGCTCCTAAAGATAAAGATAACATAGTATGGGAAAGATATTCTTGTACATCATTTGTACGGAGAGTTCAAATATTCACATTAAATTAATTTTTGACCCAACTATGAAACACTTTGAAAATAGAGCCAACATCATTTCTAGTTTTCATTAAATAAATCCACGTCATATGAGATGCATCATCAATAAACGAGTAAAATATTTAAATCCATTAGAAATAATAGGAATTGGATCCCATACATCTAAATGAACCAAAGAAAAAATTCAACTGGACCATATCTTGGTCTGCACAATAGGATAAATAGACTTATGATGTTTGGCTATGATACAAATCTCATACTTTTAAGTTTTTAATATCATTAGATTCGTAATAAAGACTGTAAGACTAGACTCGAGGGACGACCAAACCTATAATTCCAAATGTAAAGGTCTTCCTTCTTAACACTAAGACACTCGCTAATATGACTTGAAATATTTAAACGAAAAATGTATAAGCCATTCTTCTCATGTCTACCACCGAGCAACTTTGTCATCTTTAGATATTAGAAAACACAATGATCAGGATAAAAAAGTCACACTACAATTCAGGTCCTCGGTAACTTTACTAACTGATAGCAAGTTAGATACAATATTAGGAACCAATAAGACAGATGATAAAGAGAAAGACAAAGAAACATATTAAGTACCCTTATCAGCAATAGGTGTTAGGGTATCATCTGTTAATACATGACCTAAATTTGGATTATAAGTAAATGAAGTTAAAGAACTGGATGTACCTATCATATGATTAGTAGCCCCCGAATCAATAATTCAAGGACTTGATGTAGAAGTATGAAAGACAGTGGATGTGTTTCTTGTCTGGGCCAAGGAAGTAGATGAGGCCTTATTATGAGTGGCATCCCTTAATAAAATATCATATTGGGATTTTGAGAAATGAACCATATCACCAATTGATAGAATCACAGGTGAAGTTGTGTAAGTTGTCACCTTCCCAACAGTAATGTGAGAGTCCTTGCCATTCGAGGTAGCATAATTGGCCACTTTGTCCTGAGGACGACCATGAAGAACCCAACAATAGTTAACGGTGTGCCGATGTGTGCCACAATGAGTACACAGTTGATCCATGCCACGACCACGACTAGTTCTACGTCCATGGCCTTGACTACTATCACGATCACCTCTTCCTGTACCAAGTCCATGACCAGTATCGGTATAATCAAAGTTTCTTAATCTTGTCACTAAGGTGGATTTTTCAACCACATTTGAACCTATAGTTATTCGTGCTTCTCATCACATTATAGCAAAGCATACACTCTATTAAGCAATGGTAAAGAAGGTGATCCAAGAATCTGAACACGAATTGGTTCAAAATTAGTATTAAGACTCACCAATAACTCAAAAATCCATTTCTTTTCTATTCTTTTTATATATGCCTTGCATTTATAGAACGCACAAATAGTGTCCCCTTCGCATTTATAGAACACACAAATTGAAGATCATCGATAAATGATAATTCTTGCCACAAACTATTCATCTTAGCATAATAATCATACACAAATCTCTCCCCCTGTTGCAAGTGGCTAATTTCTTGATACATATTATAAATGCGGGCCATATTGTTTTGATCAACATACAATTCATAGGCTGTCAACCAAATCTCAAGAACAATGGATAGCAAAAAAAGACTTTCGCTAACTTCTAGTTCTATAGAGTTTAAGAGACATGACATAACCAACAAATTGTTTTATTTCCATTAAGCATACAAGGGATCAATAGTTGAAGGTGGTTCTTTTATACCACCATCTACATATCCAAACTTCTGTTTTCCTCCAATAAACATCTCAACTGCTTTGGACCAATGTAGGCCAGGGTTCTCAGAATAAACAACTAGCCGTTCCATTCTGGAATTGACGAGGTCTACAGTCTTAGATGTGGATGATGAAACCATATAGAATCTTAAACAACCAATGCTAAAACAATGTTATAAACAGTAATAGCAAGGAGAACAAACGACTGCATTAAGAAAATTCAACGAATGTCTAAACTCAATCACACATGGAAGGGGGGCTTGTGGCAAAAAAAAAAGGGGGGGCGGGGTTGGGGGGGGTTATTAGAAAATAAGATCAATAACCCAATTGCTGTCCAAAAATATGCTTGCTGGAAATTAGGGCAAAAAATACAAAAATAAAAAATAAAAAATCTGCCTTTAGAAAAAAAAATCCTTGAGAAAGGAACTGAAGAAGAATTTCTAGCAACATCTTCAATTGGACAGCAGAAAAATTAGCAAGGGCTTCCAATCAAGCAACCCATAATTTAAAACCCTAAAAGAAATTGAAAAAACCCTAATATGAAGAAGAAGAAGAAGAAGAAGAAGAAATCTTAGAAGAAGAAGAAGAAAACCTAGGATCACCTAGGCTCTAATACCATTTTAAGAAGGAGAGAGAGAGAGAGAGAGAGAGAGAGAGAGAGAGAGAGAGAGAGAGAGAGAGAGAGAGAGAGAGCATGTGGACCTCTCTTATTTATAATAATAGAAGAAAAGGTAAAATTACATTTATGCCCTTATATGAAGGAAAAACTAAAGGAAGGTAGGGGGCAAATAAGGAAAGCATGAAGCAAAGATAAACGACTGAAAAATGAAGGACAAAGGTCCATAACATATAAGACCCAGGTGTATATACCTATGGGCCCAGTCATAGGCCCACACACACATACACCCACACTTCTCAATTTGATTATCTGCTATCAGTTACTGCTTGTTCTGCCTGATCTCTGGAATCCCTCACTTAAAAGGGCTTTTTGTGATTTCTTTGGAAGGATTGTCCAAGATTGGAACCCAGATTCATCGTCTGTCTTGCTACCACCAGACTATGTGAAACCCATTCACTGTTCTCTTTCTGCTTCCTGGTTCCCTTTCACCGTATAACACTGATTCAAGCTAAAAGATTAGCTTGACGAGGAAGTAACAGCAAGATTTGATCTTCTAAACCATGTAGATGAATCCATTTGACCCTGATTGCCGACAGATTGAGATGTAGAAGATCGACAATCAGTCCAAGAGAGAAATTCACTACCTGCTACTTCTGGTTTGATCATCCGGCTCCTGTCACCATTGTTGTTCTGCTCCAGGGTTGAGCTTTGCTGGGGTTGGGGATCTTTGCAGGCTTGAAAGAGGTTGAATTCATGCCCATTGATCTCCCACTGGTTGCTCAGGTCAGGAGACAGGAGAACTGAGATCCATGACAAAGTGGGCTTCTGTGGAACTATCTTACGAACAGAAGGGGCCTTTGATATCCATGACAAAGTGGGCTTCTGTGGAACTATCTTATGAACAGAAGGGGCCTTTGATATCACCTCACGGCAAGGGGCTTTTTACTCTGTTTGCAGTAATAACCATTCTCTTAGAATTAAATTTCTGTGGATATCTTGTATGAACCTAGATATCATGGTGTGGTTCCATATTTTCTTCATCTATTATCTTCAGGAGAGTTATTCTATGCCAAATGATTAGGCTGATTGCGCTGTGGAGTTTCCAGATTAGTGTCGTTTAGAGTTGTTTTGTTCTTATTATTTATTTATTTATTTTAAAGATTTCTATTGTGAAAGGTGTATTTTGGTTGATATAGATTGTTTCTGTGGCAGAGAATATCAAGTTGATCTGAACTGTAATATGTATGACTCAATGGTTATTATGCTTATTTTTGTTACTTGATCAAACTCTTCAAAAAACTTGATAGCTACTTTGCTGATGATTTGTTCTTCTTCCTTGGATTTAAGCTTCTATGACCTTTCAAATGTTGATACAGCTACTTTGTCGTGCAGTGTTGCTCGATACCAAGAAGCAAATCCGGGGGTTTTCACTGTTATTACTTTTCCATTTCTTTTTGCTGTGATGTTTGGGGACTGGGGTCATGGAATATGCTTGTTATTGGGGGCATTGATCCTGATAATCCGTGAGAACAAACTTGGATCTCAGGTATGCTATATATATGTATGTATGTATATATGAATTTTTTATTTTTTATTTATTTTTTTTAAATTTAAAATTTTTTATTTTATTTTATTTTTAAAATTTTTTTTAAACCACATTCTGGTGCCATGATGTGAAAGAAAAGAAGTTGCTGATAAAAAAAGGTAGTGAAGAAAAGAATATCTGTTATGTCACCTTGGATAAGCAATACTTGTGTAGCAACATGACTATGTTTAGAGGAAAACCTTTGTAGAAACTCTTAGGTTTTAAGTTGGGAAATAGGAACCTAAACTAAAAGTGATTATAGCTTTTCACTTATGTCAATGTTAAGAAATATAACTGTGGGCATTTTGTACAATCTCAATAAATATTGGGTCAATAATTCTTGAGAGCTGAGATATTGAATAGCATCTTGCTCATAGTATTAGAGTGGGGTGGATGGAGTGGAGATTTGCTCTGGTGTTTTATGTGATCGCCACATACCAATCAAACTGAACGGAAGATATTATAGGCTAGCTATAAGACCAGCCATGCTTTACGGGATAGAATTGCTGGATAGAAGGAACAACATGTTTATAGGATGTGTAGCTAAAATGAGGATGTTGAGATGGATGTGTGAGGAGAGGAAGGATAAGAGTTAGAAATGAATGCATTCGAGGTGACATGAAAAGTAACAATCAGAATTTGTTAATCCCTTTTTTCACTGCTAGGATTAGACACGGTTCAAAGAATATCAACTATACACACACACACAGAGAGAGAGAGAGAGAGGGAGGGAGGGAGGGTGTAAGTTTAACAATTGGGTTCATTTAAAATAATCGAATATAAGTGCTAATAGGATTTCGAGTGTTCTAAGTTTTTATTTTTATTTTTATTTTTTTGTTTGAAATTTTTAAGGTTTCTTAAAACATGATGTCACTGCAAGCATTTCACCATAAATGCCTGGCATGATGTAGATTCTCTATTTGCAAGTTATTTATGGACTATATTCTTAGAAATTTTGGCATGAACCATATCTGAAAATTTCATTATATGGACTTCTATTATTGGAAGTGTTGCACTATTTGCAATGAGCTGCAGCGGTCAACATATTAGTTATGGGTGTCTAAGACTGTCACATGCATCCTGTACATTGCTAACTATCTGTCATACTGTATCCACTTCTATCCGTTCAAGTGATGCTTCGTAACCATAATTTCCAGTATGTAAATCTTGACTTGAAAACCATTCCATTGAGGCAGCTGGTTTCTTCAAATCTGCCAATGATGAGTTTGGCAATTATCTCTCCATATGGAAGTTCCTGATTTCATTGACATATGTGTTGGATTACAGTTATGCCCCGTGGACAGCTGCTAGGCTTGGATTTTGTTATGACCCTGCAAGAGAGATTGTTGTATATGTCATATATGTGAGAAACAGGCTAAGGTGCATGGTTGTTGTTTATATGTGGAAATAATGGGTTGACTTACGGAAGGTCCAACCTTAGCTTGCTAGGCATTTACGGACCTTATCCCATTTCTATTATTGTCCTTTCCTATAGTAAAGTTTATATCCATCAATTTCTCTAATTTTGGCCCCCTTCCACTTGGTCTCCTGGATGCAAACGATGTTAACTCTCCTTCATCTCTAAATTATATATTATATTGACACCTTTGCTAAGGAAGTGCTTTAGCAAAGGAAAGCACATAACCTAGTCTGCTGAGCGCAGTGAAGGTGCTTCCCAATTACGTGTGCATGCGCGCATGCACGCACGCCCGTACACATGCGTGCGCATGGTTCTTTGTCCGCTCTCGGCTGTCTTGGTTCTCATCGCTGAGCTGTCTGCTGGCTAGTGGTCTTTGCTTTGTCTATTGGACAGTCCTGGTTTCACTGTATTTACCAACTCTCCATACTTTTATCTGTCAATGTTCATATATTCTATGTGGCAAGATGACTCGTATTCTCCTGGATAGCTTCATTATTCACGTGCGTCCAGAATGGTGCGGGAACCCTTGCCTGCTTCTCACAACAATCAGAGATGGTTGCGCCCATCGCTTTGGGGGGACGCCGTAGCCATTAAATGATATTTTGTTGTTAAATGATTATTATTATTATTTTTAATGAAGGGAGCAAATGTTAACGTGGGTCATTTGGAGTTTGCTTTCTATCCTTACATGCAAAGGGAGAATATAATGATGTTCTGTTCTTACATCTGGCAGGGTTTATGTTGAACTACTGATTTCATTTCACATTATTCATTCATGAATATTTCCAGTATTAAGGAATTAAAACAGAACCAATATGAGAATCCATGTGTTGTATGTGATTGTGTTTATTTTTATTAAATTTCATTGAATTAAATATGTTGTTATCAACTCTGCTAGATACTTGTGAATTTGCACACTAGGACACACACCATGGTTGGAATAAAGGTTCTTAGCTCCTTTAACTTGTAGTTTTAATCTGCATTTTTTCATTTTGTCAGAAACTTGGCAACTTCATGGAGATGGCATTTGGGGGGCGCTATGTACTTCTTTTGATGTCATTGTTTTCAATCTATTGTGGGTTGATTTACAATGAATTCTTCTCTGTTCCTTTTCATATATTTGGTTTGTCTGCTTATAAATGCCGGGATCATACATGCAGGTATCTTTACTCTCTCTCTCTCTCTCTCTCTCTCTCTCTCTCTCTCTCTCTCTTCTGTATGTAAAATGAGACAAGTAAAGCTGCTATGGAAGATCAAAATGCCTTCTTTCTTAAGGATGATTTTTTCTTTTTTCATTATCTATAATTTTGTCAATTCTCAAGGAAAAAAAGGGGCAAGAACTCCCAAACCAAGTTTTCTAACAAATCTTCCAATGGTTATCTTTATATAGTAAGCTTGTTAATATTAGTATGAAAGTGTAATTTGTCAAGTGATTTATTTCAACAATATATCCATTGTCTATTTCTTGCAAGCTGTCCTGTCTCTGTTACGATATGCTCGTAAAGGCTGATAGGCCAAGACGTATAGCCATGACCGTTACGTGATACGGGGGCGAAACAGGGCAGTTGGTTTTTTAGGACCGTATTGACCGTTACGGTGGCCATAAAGGCCATTACGGGGCATGATGAACGTTATCCTCTAACGATAAAAAAAAAAAACGACCACTTTTTTTTTTAAAAATTAAATTTATTTTTCTCCTCTTTTTTCTTTTCACTTTTCTCATTCCAAAAACTCTCCTAAATCATTTTACAACAGATTTCGACCACTTTTACTATAGTTTTTAAGATTAAAACTGTATATTGAAATGTTTGAGCAAATAAAAGCTCCGAGGGCCATTTTTTTCAAAAATTGAAAAAGCTTATGCCTTTTTTTTTTTTTTTTTTTTTTTTTAAAGTTCTAATGCTTGATTGCGATGTGTAAACATTAGAGACATCATCATGTTCATAAGTTCGCTAGACAGCCCAATACAACACTCTCACCAAAGAGTGGACCATTACATTAGCATAAACAATGTTCGAAACAAAAAATGAATACAAATCTGGAATATTTACATTATTTTGGATTTTTTAGATATTTTTCCAGAAATTTTCAGGCAAAAGAAAATTTTTAACCATTATGGGGGTTGTAACGGTTGTTACGCCCCCTTATTGGTAATAGTAGTGACCATTACGGCCATTGTTACCAATATGGAATACCTTGGTTTCTTGACCTTTTTGTAATGTTTAATCGCTTTAAATCTTTCCTGACTTGTAGCTATTGTGCACTTGTCCTATTTTGATCATGTAACGCCATACCCTCTGGAGAATTGGTACACTAGGGATACTTTGAGTGATGATTTACAACACTAGGGTATCATAGTTTTTATGTATTGGTCATACATAGTCAACTATTAACCTATTTGAGCCTTGCAGTAGCCTTCATCTTCTTGTCAGTGATGGCACTTTGTAGGTCCTATTTATCTTGCTAAGGCTAACTTTATTAAAAGAATAAATGAAAATTTGTGTGAACACAACCCCCCTCCCATGGACAAGGTTTCTTTCTTGAGACTGACGTGGTAGCAAACTCTGAGTCACCTTCCACAATAAGCTAATCCACCAAACCAAGCGAATCAAAGGAAATCTTAGTCCAACTTTGGTTGTTTCCAGTTATGCCTAATTAGAGTCCCCAGTAGAGGAACACTAGAGAATATGAGTTTTATAATACCCCTATCATCTCTTAGTATGCTACTTGCTCCTGAAGCCCTAGGATTACCTATCGAATTGTCATCTATGTTTAGCTTCCAGCTTTCCACCATCCCAGTAGAGTAGCAGAATAAATTCAGAAGGTTGAGGGAGTTTGACTCATTTCCACTAAATTCTATGGGTCTCTTAATTATTTGCTTCCTACTAAGGATGGCTTCTGAGGTGTTACCATGGTGAAAGTGAAAGAGAGATTCTGAGATTTGATTTTAGTTCATTAATTTTTATTTTTCTCTTAGCTTGGTAAATTACATAATCAATTTTTAAACTTCTATTCATGAGTTATCTTCTTTTCAGAAACACATCTTAGAGGGGTACTTTTGAGAGAGTATTGTAGTTCCTTTGAATTAGGGTTGAGTTTGGGCTTAAACAAGGATGTTTGGATTATTTCTATAGTATGTTGTTTGTGAGGCTTCAGACTTAGGATGTGGAACACTTCTTCAGTTTTTTAGTCGTATCAATGTTTTCAGCATCGACAACATCGGCTAGTATATCTTGTATCCCACCTATGTGATATGAAACACACGTGGTGCCTATATATATCACTTATTTGATCAAGTGAGCATTTTGGGTTTTCAATCCTTTTTGTTGTTGTTGTTGTAAATCATGTTTAATCAACGTCAGATGATTATAAATCCATGATTCTTCATTTTTTGCATTAAAAATCATGGATTTATAGCTTCAGTTTTGAAATTTGGGGGAGATGGGCCGAGTTGCAGAAAATTGGGAAAATAACAAATTTTCAATTTCTCGCAAATCGGTTGCAATCTGTGTCCAAACATATATACAACTTGATCTTGTGATTCTTCTGTTGCTTTTGAATGTATTGCTTGTGTTTCCATACACGTCTTCTAACATTTATAAATTATATGAATAAACTTTGAATATACTTGCATCAGTTTAGTTAGACTGCTAATAGATTAGGATGCCATACAATGGAAACCTATTTTGTGCACTTTTTTTTTGTAATGTTTTGATTTCTAGGTGTTTATTGATGTCTTTTTTAACGATCCCTAAAATTTCATTGAAAAATTCAACCAATTTTCCAATGTCTCTCCATGTTTCCCAACAATAGCGAAACATTAGGTGATGCAACTTACAACTTATAATCTCATGTGATAACTGATAAATATCCGTAACCCAAGGTTGCGATACATTATGCGATAGCGATACAGAAAACATTGATCATATGAACTCTCTTTTTGTTCTTGATCTGAAGAGGGATTGTTCTTGATATGAAAACAGATTTGTGGGTTGTCTGTAGTTTTCTGTTTCACGCTCTAGGATCGGGGCATGTAGCTTTTTATTTTTATATTTATTTTTTATTTTTGGATGATTGGCATAAGTTCTATTAAGAAAAAAGAAGGAAGAGGATATAAACTGCAGCTCAGACCAGCCAAGGAACAATATACCTGCCAGAAAAGCTAAATATACAAAAAACAGCATAAACTCTAATGTAACGGGGAATCCTCATCCCTTATCCACAACCATCATCTGCTTCCTTTATCACCCTTCTTTGCCAGCTAGCTAATCAGCCTCTGAGTTTGCGATATGATTCACATGAGAGAATGGCATGAAATGGCTGAACATAGGTCTAGTGCTTCCTCGCAAGGTTTGCAACGCCCTAAGGGAAGCTGCTACATTAATCCATTTGATTGCATTGCATGAATCCCTTCATTATTATTGGACTGAGGTTGCAGTTAACAACTAATCTTACGAGTGGCAGCTTCGACATAATTTGAATACTGCACTCCCAACAGAACCAAAATTTCCAGTATTGTTTCTCCCAGATGATTCCTTTCTTAACTACCAACCTCAGTGGCACCCGGGTTCCCCACTGAACTCCTGCCAAAGTTGAGATTGAAAAATCCTTTTGGAGGATTTTGCCATTTTCTTTGATAATCGCTGGGCCCCAGCCACACCTCAACATTTCTGCCTAATTGGACCTGAGTGGTTGGATTGGAATACCTCTCAACACCTTATCTTGCTTATATTATTCCATGACCAGCCCAAAACTTTTAACTGATATAGCACTTACTTGCCTTTCCCTTTAAAAATCTTCCTTTGTAGCCGTAAGCATCACAGAGTTGCCCTGGTAACCAGCTTTCACAGAAACCAACTTTACGCTAAGCATTGGACCACTAGCCTCAAATTCGAGAGCTCACCAAATCTGGAATCATCCTAGCAATACCAAACTTGGCAGAAAACAAAAACCAGATGTGCGAAGTGAAAGAGCTGAAAGGTGTGACATATTCTCTTCTGCTTCAAGACACATTGATGTAGAGCGGGTCGCAGACACTTTCATGTCCAAGATGGAGCAGAGAAGGCCCGATCGGAGGCGGAAGTGATCAGGACCGTCAGAACCCTAAAACAGGCATATCTCGCAAACCGGAATGAGTTATTCGATGTACCATGTATGATTTTGGGGTAGGAGCAGTGTTCGAATTATCTCCGATATTATATTTATCTCCAGCTCAGCAATACTGATAACACTGGTAGCGATACTGATAACGTTGGAAGTATTAGAAATTTCAAGTATTAGCAATGTATCGCAAAGTATTGTCAGCGTATCAATATCTCTAATGTAATCGCCAATATTTTCAACTATGCGAATTCAAGGTGTCACTTGTATTGCCAATGCATCAATATTACCAATGTATCGCCAATATTTTCAACTACATAAATTCTAGGTAATGCTTGTATCATAAGTGTATCGACGATATTTTAATAGTAAATTTTTATTTCATTTTTTTTTTTTTCATGGGCACATGGTAGCATGTAGTGTTTAATTTATCATTGATAATATCTCGATATTATCAATATCACAACATACGTGTTATTGAGACCAGTCTTTCGTTTCCCTTCCAATTTTTGATGATTTCTTGGTGAAATATCATGTGTTATTGATATTTTGCAATATAGATGGATGTTTGGATGGAAGGTTGGATGGTTAAATAGGTTGGATGGGATGGTTGGACTGATTTCTTACAACAACACATGCTTTTAAGGCCCCATTAAATGTAAAACTTGTTATGTATGCATTCTTTTTACAATTTTTATTTTTATTTATTTATTTATTTAATTTCTAAATATACATATATGTCCATTTTAACATCTCCTGAGGTTT
The DNA here is from genome assembly GCF_029962835.1 of Magnolia sinica. Taxonomy (NCBI): domain Eukaryota; kingdom Viridiplantae; phylum Streptophyta; class Magnoliopsida; order Magnoliales; family Magnoliaceae; genus Magnolia; species Magnolia sinica. Next base: position 33,359,808 of record NC_080580.1, read on the forward strand.
CGCTGAAAATCCCACCATTTTTTCTATGTTTCCCTGCATTTCTGGTTATCAGCGATATTATCGGCGATATTGATATTGTTTCCGTATCCCTGGCCAGTGAAACTTGTAGCGATACCGATACTTCGAACACTGGGTAGGAGAAGCTACTTTAGCCACCCAACCCCACTATGCCAGGTTGCCCATGCGGAATTTGCGAGATTCCATCAGATTGACGATCGAAAATCCTCTATAATTTCTTTTTTGCCATATATAATAAGTTTTAGTTCAATCATAACTCTTCATCCTTTGAGCTTTAGGAGGTGTACCCAACATGAAAAGGGCTTAGAAAATTTAGGAGAGTAATGTGGTTAGGCCAACTAGGACACTTACTATTTTTGACAGAAAACCATGAAGTCTAATAGGAATCATGACTGTCTATAAATAGTAAGTTTACTATTTATAGTAAGTCACGAATTTTAGGAAGTTTGATTCTAAAACTTCTTCCTAAGTTTGGTATCACTATTTAAAGGATTGTAAATTCGTTTTTATCATCAATCAATTTATTTCCGATTTCTAGTTTTTATTTTTCCTCGTGGATTCGAGGATTCTCTGTGAGGAGTCCGGAGAAGCTCCGTGGATTCGGAGTAATTATCCCCTTGAGGAAGACGGTGATCAACCTCATCACATCCATCCCTGCGTCACACATCAAACATCTGTTGGGTAAAGATAAGCCCTTGCTCTTGAGATGATCCAGTGTTAATATTTTGTTCAAACAAACCATCCAACACTATGTGCTGAGTTTCAGGGGACCCCACCTGTTCAAACCAATCATACTGAAATCGCCAACCCCCAAACATTTTCTGTTCCAGATCCCACAATCTGGATTATCGGTTATTTATGATCCAGATTGCTATTTTGACTCACCAGAAGTTACAATATGCATTCTTATTGTTGGTTGTGTTTACACTTATATCAATGTTTTAAATAGCGGTAGCGTGATGCGTAGCGCTCAGCCCCTCTATAGCGTGTAGCGTAGATATGTAGCGTGTAGCGTAAGCTACACGATACTTCTATTTTTTAATTTTAAAATAGGACAAATATAATAAATAGTGAAAAAAAAGGGAAAAAAAATAAAAAAATGCCTAAAGATGATTCATTTTATCAATTATAAGCATGTTCAAAAAAGTTATTAGTTATCATTTATCAAAAGCCAATCCACATATACATGCCAAATCAAATAATTATCACATCAACAACTTTCTAAGCAAACTACTTTAATTAATAATGTCTAATTGAAATCACCAGTTACAATTATGAAAAGAAATAAAAATCCCATAGGTTAAAAGTATCAAGTACAATACAAGCGTCACATTTCTCAACATTAGAAACAATGAAAACCTGGAAAAATAATAAAAAACTAAAATAGTAAAAAAATACATTGTAGCTTACACTACGGACGCTACATGCTACCTAGCTGTAGCGTACGCTTTACGTTATTTGGGACGCTATGTAGCGCTACGGCCACGCTACTGCTACGCTACGGGCGGCTATTTGAAACACTGACTTATATTTACAATGTAGTGATTTTATTATTTGATTTATGTAACATCAGGCACACATAACATAATATCAGCCATGCAGATCATAACTATAACATTCTACTAGGCATGCAGGATTTATAATTCTAACATTCATCATGCCATACATAAATTGGAATATCAATTCTGGACATACATAAATAGCATGCATACTCAATAGTATGTATCGAAGCGACCAGCATGATTCTACCCCTAGTGTATCATGTACAGGAGGAAATAGTGTACCTGTACCTGTTCATGAATCACTCATCGGAGCGCTCCACGGTCCAGGTAACCTTGGATGAAACCGCAGAGGGCAATCCAAGGATGATCAGAACTCAGGTAGAGAGGCTTGATAGGAGGATCAAACTGAATTTCTGCTGTCAGCTTCAACGTCCCATATCCTTCTGTCAACTCATGTTCACTGAGTGTAGATTTCTTCTAAGAGAGCTGGCATTTGGATGCGAGATTCGTCTCAAAGATCACCAAACCCACCCACAACACCCCCCTGGCTCTCAAACACACACATTTTATTTTATTTTATTGAAAGGTAATGAGATTTTATTGAAAACGAAAGCTTAAGCTGTAGCTAGAAAAAAGAGAACAAGAAACCCAAGAAATGAAAAGAAAAAGAAAAAGAGAGAACTCCAATACATCAGGTTTTGCTCTTTTAAAGACTTCCAAAGTTGACCCACTACTGTTCCAAAAGCAGTGGTTATTCCCCTCCCCAAAGAGCCCAAAGGCCGTCCAACAAAGCTAACCTCCACATCGCCCTTCCTTTTTTTCCTGGACCTGCGTCCATGTCATGGGTAAAGAAGACCTCGATGGTCCCCCATGCTATTTTGCCTGCTAGCCTCTGAAAATAGCTGACTATTGAACTTCCTCTGTTTTCTGCAATCTCAAAAAGTGGCTCAAAAAGGATGGGAAGCGGTGTATCTCCGAACAATGTTTTCCCCAGAGCTGTTTTCAATCTCCAGCCCCAACCCAATATTTGGTATGATTATGGAAATCAGTATAGACTGATGAAATCGTTCTGTGATGGTGGAACCTCTTTGATTAGGACTGTTGACATCCCAACCATATTTTGCTATCAGAATATTCTCCAGAAGTGTAACCTTACCATTTCTGATCCTCCATTACCATTTTCCAGGTAGTGCTGAATTTACATGTTGGATGAGCCTTTATGCCTACACCTCCAAGGTTAATAGGCTTATACTCTTCTTTCCAAGCCACGAGATTATATTTGTGGCTCTCCTCCCAGTCATTCCACAGAAACTTCTGCATTGATTCTATTTTACCAACCACTTTGCTGGGCACCTGAATGGAGAGAGAAGCAGCTCTTTTGGACATCTTCGGTTGCATGATCTCTCTTTCGTTTGTTCTCGATGTTTGTTACTTAATTGTGGATTTCCAGCATAAGTTCTTCAATGCTACCGATACTTGATTGCCGTAATTTTTCCCATATTTCTGCAGCTTGATGGACTTCCAACTAGTGGATTCTCTTAATTTAGTTGGGTGCTGCCATAGTTTTACATAATATTGGCATTTCAATGAGGTTTCTACAGGAGATCATTTTTGTCATTCAAGCTATTTTGGTTCATCACATTCTGGGATCTTGGTAGTAAATCATCATTGTCTACGGAAGTTTTAAATCTGATTTTAAAATGCTTCTGTCCTTTATATTACCCTTTTTTTTTTAAATTATTTTTATTTTTATTTTTATTTTTGCTTTCTTCTAATGCTTTAACCACACTGTTGTTCTTATTGAATTTTTTTTTATCACTGTGTCACTTGCTCAATTTTGGAGCACTGTTTTCTTGCTTCGTGATTTCTTGAGACTGCTATATTTGTTGCTGCTTGGATAATACTCGTGTTGAAAATGTTTCAATTTCCTTTCTGCAATTTAAGTGCAGTATCTTGTGATTCATTCCTTTCATTTAATTTTTTTTTTTTTTTTTTGGGTTTTGTTTTTCAGTCATCATATTTTAAGAATCTAAAGATAATTTCATGTTCCCTTGTCAGTGATGCTAATACTGCTGGTCTAATCAAATACCGGGAGCCTTACCGGTTTGGTGTAGACCCCAGCTGGCGTGGAAGTCGTTCTGAGCTGCCTTTCCTGAACTCCCTCAAAATGAAGATGTCTATTATATTAGGTGTGACTCAGATGAACGCAGGAATTCTTTTAAGTTACTTTAATGCGAAGTTCTTTGGGAGCTCCTTAGATATAAGGTGGGTGTTACTTCCTTTCATTACTTTTCTCTTCTGGTTATTGCTACATCTTTAAAAAGGAAATAGCAAAGAAAGTTCCAATTTTTCCTTCTTCTTTGTTAGGTACCAGTTTGTGCCGCAGATGATCTTTCTTAACAGCCTCTTTGGGTATCTTTCTCTTCTAATCATCATCAAGTGGTGCACAGGCTCCCAAGCTGATTTGTATCATGTAATGATTTACATGTTCTTGAGTCCCACTGATGATCTTGGGGAGAATCAGTTGTTTTGGGGCCAGAAACCACTGCAGGTTTGAATCTTACACTTATCAGCCATTGCTTTTCAAATGTCAATGCAATTATTTTCACTTATTTCTTGTTTTTAGTGTCCAACTTGCTTAGAGTGTGTGTGGCTCCTTTATTTTATTTTATTTTATTTTTTTGCAGATCGTGTTGTTGTTTTTGGCTATTATAGCTGTTCCTTGGATGCTCTTTCCAAAACCATTCATCTTGAAGAAGCTTCATTCAGAGGTATTTTGATCTGACACATCATGGATATCACTGAAGGCAATGGCCCTTATTTTGAAGATCCTATGATTTATGATTTGAATCTTCTGATTCGTAGCCAAGAAGCTTCATTTGCAGTTGAAATACATTGCATAAAATGTCAATAACATTATTTTGAGATCTTATGACTTGAAGTTTGAATCTTCACTTTAAGACATTTTGCTCAAAATTTAAAAATATTGTAAATTAGAATAGTCATAAAATCGGAAACAGCGCAAATTGAATATGAGATTCTATTTAAGTGGGCATACCAGTTATCCAGTGATTTTGATCTCTCAAGTTTGATACAACATTACCTATTTGTCCTACTAAAAGAGCTATCAAATGATTTTTTGGTGACTATAAATTTGATTTTTTGAGAGATATTTCGATCATAAATTTATTGAAAGAATAAAACAAGAGTACAATCAAAGCAAAGCATCAAATAACAATCAGAATCAAAGTGCCCATACAAAGCTGTGAATTGAGAATGCACAGTTACTAAGGGAATCTGCAATTTCCTTAGGCTAAAATCAACATGTAGCAAATGCCCATGCGAAGGTTGTACATTATATTTTTTTCAATGGTGGCATCAATCTAGATACAACCTACTCTACCTCCAAATTCTCCAAAGCCACAATTTGTCAAATTCTCAACAATCCTTGGTAAGAGGCTGATAAGATAACCTGCCCGGGGTTTGGGCGAATGGCTAGCCTCGTGGGTTTGCTCCCCACATAGATGAGTTCGATTCCCCTCCCTTTGCCTTACCTGATGCACGTGGTTTGCGGGTGATAGCGTGAATCTGCAAGGATTAGTCTCGCCTTAAAAAGGGGGCGGGGATACCCTGTCATCATAAAGAAGAAGAAGAAGAATAAGAAGAGGCTGATAAGATATTAGTGGATGAGTTTCCAGGTTATAACCACTCTTGTAACCCTGTAAAAGCCAAGGGTACTTGTTTCCTTCCCTCAGAAATTTCCTAATATTGTTTTCCTCTCAAATTCTCCAAAGGTTGACATGATTGTGTCACCTTAATAGTAGCAAAAAAAATTTCCTCCTAACAATTGGCTCCTTAGAAAGCCAAAGAGACCCAGCAAACTTCACACAAGGAAAATATTAATTCATACATCTGAGCAGTGAAAGGGAAATAGTTGAAAAGGTTCTTCAGTGCTTCCTCCATCAAACATCTCGCTGGATAATGATTTAGAAAATTCAATCATGGTGATGAAGGTGGTAACATTGTCAAAATATTATAAAACTTGGATTATGTAATTTCCAAAATGTCTCATAGGACTCCTAGAAACCCAAGTTGTGGCCTAATTATCATGTCTCATTACATGAAAAAATTAGGCTTAAATTTCAATCTTTCTAAAACTAACAAAATGACAATTACATCCCTGGGCTTACTAAAATTGTGCCTTAAAATATCATCTTCATATCTTTGCTGTCATCATCATATCAACTATTTGTGGGTTGACACATAATCCTGTTTCACCAATTGTTTTAGCTAAAAGCCCTATCTTTGGTAAGTGAATACCTTCATATCTCTCATCACCACCGACCCAAGTCCTTTTTGGTCTCTCTTTTTCCTCTTTTGAAGCCCTTCAGCCCTAATCAACGTTCCTCTCCTTACTGGAGCCTGGAGCCATCTCTGGTCTTCATTGCACATGACCCATCATTATATGATCTCCATCACTTTCATCTTTTGTTGGAAGTGACCCATCTCAATATGCTCTTCATCATTTTTATTTACAGGAAGTACTATGCTTCTGTCGATCTCCTCATACATAATTCTATCCTTTCTAATCATGCCACACATCCAGCTGAGCATCCTCATCTTTGTAGCACTCAATCTCTGGTCATGTTGCCTTTATACTTCCCATCACTCCAACTTCATAAATCATAGTTGGTTGAATAAGTCTTGTAAAATTTACCCCTATTTTCAGTGTCATGCAACGATCACTTGATCACACAACACTCTAGACGCATCCATTTGATCCATGTAGATTTACTTCTATTGGAAACATGCTTGTCAATCTCCCCATTGTTTTTAATAATAGAGCCTAGGTAATGAAACAAATCTCTTTGAGGAATATATTGACCATCATGTTTGTACTAAAGCCTTGCTTTCATAACTATTCCTACTAAAGCTGCATTCCAAATACTTGGTTCTGCTAATTTTAAGCCTCTAGACTCTAGATCCTTTAAACCTCTAATTTAGCATTTATACCCTCTTTACTCTCTTGGACAACAAACACAATGTCATCCACACCACATTCTGGCAATAATATTTATGTGTTTCCTGGAAATCAGGAGTTTCCAAAATATGTATTTATTCATTCTAAAGTTGTTTATGTTTTATTATCTGGATGGCACTCTAAAAACTCTTAAAATCCTAGTGATGAATTTATGTGCTAAGAAAGAAATTTTAGCTTCTGCTATGTAATTGCAAGTTTTCTTACCATGATGATAGTGTTTTTGTGATACCGTGTCTACAATGTCAGAAGAGGAGGATGAATTAAAAATTCTCCAAGGTGTTGGGAAGTTTGTAAAATAGTTGTTGGTTTCTTTTTTTCCCTGTGGCATGTTTTCTAGAGATTTCAAGGTCGCACTTATGGCATCCTTGGTACTTCTGAGATGGACCTTGATGTGGAACCTGATTCTGCACGCCTACACCATGAGGAGTTCAATTTCACTGAGGTATTTGTGCATCAAATGATACATTCGATTGAATTTGTGTTGGGTGCGGTATCAAATACTGCATCATACCTTCGGCTCTGGGCTCTCAGGCAAGTCATGGTTTCTCTCATTTCAGTTCACTGCCAACTGTCAAAGAATATATATATATATATTCAGCTAATATTATGCTAATATTATCTGTTCTTCCTCAGCTTGGCTCATTCAGAGTTGTCAACTGTTTTCTACGAGAAAGTCCTTCTCCTTGCTTGGGGGTGAGTTGTGACCTAAATCTTTCCTTCCACAATGCTTATGGTTTTTATGGGAACCTACATTAGTAGCCTTTCAATTCTTTGCAAGAATTAGAATAGACATTGAAAGGGGCACATGCATTAGGACGGTGAGTATATTAGATGAATGACATCTTTAAGTATGCAGTGCATGATAATTGCGTGCCTATAAATTATTTGCGTAATTTCAGCTAATTATTTGTTACAGTTAATGACAAGATGTTATCTGTTTGTTAATGTTAGTCCCTACAAAATGTGCCCCCATCTCCCAAAGAATACAATTTTGCACTTGCAGCATTCATTTCTGAGATAAAGTGCTCGGCCTTCTTAATTCAGTGTCCTATCTTATTTGAAGAAGAATTCTGTAAATTCAACTCTTTTTATATCATGTCTACTGGATATATGGATGGGCAGATTGCATGACCATGATCATACATTTGGTAAATTTTTTGGGGATTGACCAATCATCCACTGTGACTTACACCTAGTGTTCAAAATATCGGTATCGCGTTACATATGGCATCCTTTGGATACAGATACGTATCGGTTATCGCACGGAATATATCGTTTGTATCGTGTAATTTATCACACTTTTTGGGAAACCTGGGGAAACATTGGGAAATGGTTGAATTTTTCAATGAAACTTTAGGGATTGTTAAAAAAAGACCATAATACACAGTTTTAAATCATAACATCTCAAAAAGGAAGTGCACATAATATATTTCTTTTGTATAGGGTCATAAGCTATGCGCTGTTTGACTAAAGTAATGCAACTATATTCAAATTGAATGCGTAACATTTAAAGTGTATGTGATGATCATTTCATCAAACAACTCCTAAATACTTTGAAGTAGAAGGGAAATTTCGAAAAAAAATAATAATAATTTAATAATTTTTATAATTTTTAAATGAAAAACCGCTTTTTTTTTTTTTTTTTTCTGAAAATTGACAAGGACTTAACAAATCAATAGATCTGCCCTCATACATGATTAATTTCATGATTGGAGTGCAACATTGCATGCAATTTGGGACAAATTGGGAAAATTTTGAATTTTCCCTAATTTTCCCAAATCTGACCACTTACACTTAAATGTTGAAATTAGAGTGTATGTGATGATCATTTTATCAAATGCTCTTACATACTTTGAAATTAGTCTCAATTGTTAGCTGGTTTTTAAAAAAAAGGAGAAAAAAGAAAAAAAGAAAAACCAATGGATATCGAAATCAAAACTCCATGATTTTCCATGCAAAACATGAAGAACCAATGGATTTGTAAACATTTGAGATTGATTCAACATAATTTCAACAAAAAAGGGGGTCAGAAATTGAAAATGTTCACCGGATCGAACGTGTGGGATACATCGGCACTACTTGTACATTTCACATCGCACGTGGGATACAAGATATATCGTGGGATATTTCGGCCGATATCGTCGATATTTAAAACATTGCTCACACCTGATGATCGGTCTAGACTCTAGATTGATGATCTGACCCTCACCATGACAATAACTTTATGAGTTACTTATGCCATGACATGATGCAAATGAGTTGCACAAGAGCACCCTTCATTTTCGAAAGGTCAATAAATGATGGTAAGAAACCAAATAACATTTGAAGCACGTTCTAGTACACCATCTGAGCATAGTTGAAGTCATTAATGTGCACTTTGATACTAGTGAATGAATTTGGTGGTTGTAACAGGTATGACAACATTATCATCAGGCTGGTGGGCCTTGCAGTTTTTGCCTTTGCTACAGCATTCATATTACTCATGATGGAGACTCTCAGCGCCTTCCTTCATGCCTTGCGTCTCCATTGGGTTGAATTCCAAAACAAGTTCTACCAGGGTGATGGCTACAAGTTTAGACCCTTTTCTTTCACCACACTGGCCGATGAGGAAGATTGATCCCTTCAGAGAAGCCTATCTGCTAACCAGAAAAATACAAACAACAAGCAACAAGAATGACCAAAGTATGCAATCAGATCGAGCTCTGTTCATGCATCAGAGGCTTTTGTTGTTGCTGCACCAAGTGAAATTCCTATTCAGATATTTCTGGGAGCTGTTACCATAGGGATCCGAATCCTAGAAAAATCAACGGTTGAGAGCTCTTGTAAAATTCTAGGCCATGAATATCTCTTGTTGTAATGTAAACGAGCGCAGAGTGGCTCGTGTCTTAATGGAGAAAAATATTGAAATATTTCAACACACAAATGTGTGGATTTTGCGGGAAACTAATCTTTTCTTTTTTGTCTCCTTTAGTCAGTTAAAGAGACCATTGTTACTCTATTTGTATAGCACATGAAGAATAAGATGGAAATGGCATTTTTTACTGTAGTTGCCGCTTGAACCAAGGTTGCCGAACTCGAGACTTGACTTCGCCTAAAAAATTTCACTCGAGCTTATATATATATATATGGGAAATGGTACTATGAGATCCCTCATGGGAACTTCCATGAGGTCCAGCTGTGTGGCCCCACCGTGATGTGTGTCAAACATCTACCCCATCCGTCAGATGCACCGTTTCATGGTGGGCCACGGGCTTAAAAATCAAGTCAATCCATGACTTGGGTGGGCCACACCACATACAACAGTTGAAAGGAGTTACCCTTCCATTAAAACATTCATAATCATTTATTGGGCCCACCAAGATATCGTTCACAAATCCAGTCCATCCATTGTGTGTGTCCCATTTGAATGAGGGGTCAGCCCAAGTTTCAGCAGCATCCAAAACTCAGGTGGGCCTGCCAAGTGCTTTTATATGTTTTTAGCATGTCTCTACATGGTTTTAGATGGTATGGCCCAACTAAGTATTGTATACGGCTGATTTTTGGGATATTCCACAACCAAAAGGGGACCCATCAAATGCACATCATTGATGTCCAACACACATCACAGGGTGGCCCACAGAAGATAACTCGTTTCAACACTGAGGTCTTGGTATTCAATTCCCTAGCGGGGGTGGCTAACAATGAAGCGTGAACTTGCAGTGGGTGTTGGGTGTACTAACAAGCTAACAAAAAAAAAAAGAAAAAAAAATCTGAATGGTCCACGTGACGTGACACCCCTTGAAACCTTAAAAGCCTAATTTTCAGCCTCATCTGAAACTCTAGTGGGCCATGGCAAAAGGAAACAATTTCCTCTGTTGATTTGCATTTTCACTTTGCTATGGCCCACTAAAGTTTTGGATCAGGCTGAAAATTAGGTCCATAAGGTTTCAAGGGGTGCTACATCATATGAACCGTTCAAATTCTATGCCCATGACAATGTGCAATGGTGCACATCCCTCTCTATATACATAGAGGCATGCTCACCGGCGCACGTGCATACGTGTCATGGGGTCTAATCTGAATAGTTCATGTAACGGGACCAATTTTTACCTCATCTAAAACTTTGGTGGCCATAGCAAGTAGATGCAAATCAAGGGAGGAAACCGTTTTCCTTTTTCATGGCCCACCAAAGTTCTTTATCAAACTAAAAGTTGGTCCCAAGGGTTTCATGGGGTGCATCACCTGGGCCGTTTAGATTTTAGAATCACATAATCACATCATGTATGATAGCTTTCAAAAAGTTCTCACGAGTTATATATATATATATATATATATATATATATAAAAAAGGGAGAGATTGAAAAAGTGTTGATTGAACGTTGACCATTAAAAACCTTTCGGGTCCATAAAAGTTTTGGATCGATCTTTGTTTTTTTTTTTTTTTTTGTTTTCCTTCATCCAGGTCTGTATGATCTAATCAACATATTGGATGTCAAATAAATAGTACAGTGGGCCTTAAGTATGATTTTAATGGTGGATATCCAATCACTATTGTTTTCCTGTGGTGTGGTCCACCTGAGATTTATATCCATCTCATTTTTGGAATTAAGCCTAAAATGATATGTAAAAATCGATGAACGGCACGGATAAAAGACATACTTCATGGTAGGGCCCACATGGCTAGTGGCAAGGGGAGTAGCTAATCTGTTTCCCTCGTTTGTGGTACAACGTCTAATCGAGATGAAATCGGATTGCGTACTGAGTTACTCATTACGCTCGCATGTGCTGAGTAAACTCAGTTGGGCCCACAGTTAATGTATTTGGTTTGTCCACACCGTGGATCCGTTTTTCCATATCATTATAGTGGTTGAGCCCAAAATTGAAGCATATCCAAAGCTCAAGTGGACCATACCACACGAAACAGTGGGAATAATGATTTCCACCATTGAAATATTCCAATGGTTCAAAGTGATGTTTATTTGTCATCCAACCTGTTCATAAGATCACAAGTGGATGAAGGGAAAACTAAAATACCAACTTGATCCAAAACTTCCGTGGCCTCCCAGAATTTTTCAATGGTAGATGTTCAATTCATACTTTTCCTATGATGTGGTCCACTTAAGATTTTTATAGCTTCATTTTTGAGCTCATGCAATAAAATTATATGCTAAAATGGAAGGACGGAGTGGATAAAATAAATAAATCATGGTGAGCCCTACAGGTTTTACTTAGTACGCTTAGGGCATGTTTGGTCCGACCGATCCCACGGTATTAGGAGGGAAGGGATCACAATATCCTGAGAAATGCACGACGAGCCAAACAGACCCGGTAAACTTGTCCCGGCATATAAGCAATCCCATGGATCTTAAAACAATCCACTGACATCACCATCATTACCTTAAAATTGATCCCATCCCTTGGTTGGACGGATTGGAAGGTAAAATCTCGAGATATGCCAGGCGTGCCAAACAGACCCAGCGAAGGTGTCCCGGGATCTAGCAATCCCATGGATCTTAAACCAATCCACTGACACCACCATCATTACCTTAAAATCCATCCCATCCCTCCTAATCCCATGGGATTTGCCTGGCCAAATAGGCACTTATGGTACTGAGTTACTCGCGATACACTTCCTATCCAGACTTTTGAACGTGGTTTGACTAGTTACGCTTCCCCTGGCCAGGTGGCTATGGTCGGTGCTATGTGGACCCCATCATGATGTATGTGTTTTATCCATGCCGTCCATCTATTTTGAAAGATAATTTCATGTCTTGATACCAAAAATGAGGTAGATCTAAATCTCAGGTGGACCACACCATAGAAAAAATAAATAAATTGATTAAACGTCGACCATTAAAAACCTCCTAGGCCTATGTAATGGTTATTTGACATCTAACCTATTGATTAGGTCATGCAAAGTTAGAAGAAGTGAAAAAATATACGTCAGCTTGATCCAAAACTTTTGTGGCCCCAAGAAGTTTTTAATAGTGGGCGTTCAATCAACACTTTGCAGTCCACTCGAGATTTGGATCAACCTCATTTTTGGGCTCATACCATGAAATGATATTAAAGAATGGGTGGACTGAATGGATGAAACACACTTATCATAGTGAGGCTCGCGGAGCACCAAACACTAGCCATTGGCTAGAGGGTCATCGGCCAATCCATTTCCCCATTTCCTGCCAAAACCTTTCGCGCTGGAGTTCCTACCCTAGAACTTAGGTGGGGTCCACCATGATGTTTTTGAGAAATCCACCCTATTCAACCATTTTTTGAGATCATATTAGGACATGAGGTTAAAAATGAGCTGGATTTAATACTCAAGTGTGCCGAAAATGTGAGGATTGAATGTCCATGGTTTAAATATACGTGGGACCACAAAAGTTTTGAATCAAGATTATATATATATATATATATATATATATATATATATATATATATATATATATATATATATATATATATATATATATCTCATCCAACATTAGTTCGAAGGGGATCTTAGTAAAGTCACATCACCTAATTATGTGGGCCTCACTATGATGTATGTGTTGTATCCACACTGTCCATCCATTTGTAGAGATCATTTTATGGCATGAGCCAAGAATGAATCAGATCTAAAGCTTGAATGGACCCCACCACACAAAATAGTGGAGAGAGTGATGCTCGCCATTAAAAGATTTTAAGGGCCACAAGAGTTTTCAATCAAGCCGATATTAGTGTTTTCCCTTCTTTAATGTCTACATTAACTTATGAATCGGTTGGATCTTAAATAAACATCACAGTGGACTTTAGGGAGGTTTCAACAGTGGGCGTCTCTCCCTATTGTTTTTTTTTTTTTTTTTCCTGGTGGGGTCCACTCTAGCTGTCGATCTGCTCATTCTTTTTCTCATGCCCTAAAATGATCTCTAAAAATGGATGGACGGTGTGGATACAACAAATAAATCAAGGTGGGCCCACATAACTTGGTGATGTCACTTCTAGTCTTGCTACTCAACTTGGCGGTAGCTAATCCGCCTACTCAGCGTGAGTGAAGGAGAGAGTCAATTTCTTTGAAGACTCTCTCTCAATACGTCTGAATCCCGGCCATTCTCACCATCTCACGGCTTATATGAAGGCTCGCATGTAACCTCCTTGCGATACACTGCACAGGAGACCATTACTATATATATATATATATATATATATATATATATATATATTCACAGGTTGTTGGAGAACCATAGGCTTAAAATCAGGCCAATCCATCACTTTAAGTGGGCTGCAACACATACAACCGTTGAGAGTAGACGCCTGCCCATTGAAACTAATTGTTTATAGGGCCAATGAGATGTGGTTTGGACATCTAGATCATCCATTGTGTCTCCTACTTAATGAGTCAAGTCGTAACACCAAATTTTAGGCCATTCCAAAACTCAGGTCAAGTGCTTTTAGATGTTTCAGGCATGATTTCCTATTGTTTCAGATGGTGTGGCCCACCTTAGTTACAGATATGGCTGATTTTTGGCACATCCCATGACCTAAAGGGGGTCCTACCGAATGCATGGCATGGATGTCCACCACATATCATTGTGGGGCCATAGAGCTCAACCTCATGGAAAGCTCCCATGGTCAACCTCGTTCTCATATATGCGTGTGCACGTGCGTGTAGATATCTACATGTGTGCGCATATGCTGACGGGAGTGGCTCGAGTGAGTCATCTTCTCCGAATAAATTAAATAATTAGCGTTTTTACTTTGACCTCTACTCTCTAGGGCTTGTTTGAATAGAACGCAAAGTAGGGGAAAGCAAAGGATAGCAAGCATCTGACGCAAGCAGGTAGTAAATTGACATTAGTGGTAAGGGAAGCAAACTCTTTTTGCGGAAGAAAAGTCTCGGAAAATGTTTCTTTCGCATTTGAAACTTTTGTATTGCAATCCCACAAAGGGAAACATTCTATCTCCAAATTGCCATTTAAAATGTTATATGAGAACAAACCCCCCCTTTTTTTTTTTTTTTCTTTCCACTCCATTTGACTCTTAAAAAAAAAAAGAAAAAAAGAAAAAGAAAAAGGTTTGATATCTTTGTTGAGCAGGGAAATACAAAAGCAAAGCATTTGCCCCATTATGCTTCACTTCCTGAACGAGAGTAAGCATCTTGTCAATGTAAACTGAATATTAACCCTAGTTTGTACTCTATTCAAATTGGAAATTACATATACTATACTTTTTTAATTAGAGAATTTAACAAAAAAGACTACCTACTTAATATAAACTTTACGTTCTATTACCCTTCTCAAAAGGTTTTGAATATGCTACCTCCTTAATCAAAATAATTATCAACAGAATATTTTATGTTAGATTTACAGTGGCTTTGGTGAGTGAGTCCGACCACGAGGGCATCACCATCTACGAGGCCCGGGGCCCACCTAAATCAGGTCAACTTATTTGATTGGACTTGGGCTTAATATAGGATTACACATCTAATGGACGGAGTGGATATCACATACACATCATGTGGGGCTCTACAAAAAATCAATGTGGGTGAATTCCCCCCATATATATATATATATATATATATATATATATATATATATATATATATATATATATATATATATATATAAGGGGATTATATGTTTTTTTATTTAGAACAATTAAAAGATGGACTGTGTTTTTGGGAACAAATGGGAGAGATTTTTGATGGGTCTACCACCATGTGTTTGTGACATCTACTTCAACCATTAGATGTTAATCCCATGCCAGCTGGTTCATGGAAAAAAGTCCAGGCTGATGTGAAATCAGGTGGTCCACACCAATGGAAACAGTTGAGAGAAAGATGTCTGTCCTAAATTTTTATAGGGCCCACCGTGATGATTATATGAAATCTACTCCAACTATTAAATGTCACACTAAAATTTAAGCATGTGGCCCAAAAATTAAGCCCATCTGTGATTCAGGTGGGTAACACCAAGGGAAGAAATTTGGAGGGTGAGCACCATCCTATACATAGTTTCCAATCACGTGGTCCATTTGAATCACAGGGGTAGCTTATTTTGGACCTAGGCCTAATAGGGGGTTGACATACCAAGTGGTCGAGGTGGATTTCACATAAACACCGGAGTGAGGTTTATCTCTTCTTTTTTGTTGCTCGGCCTACCCAAGCCTTCCTTAAGAAATCTATTAGAAGGTACACTACTAATAATTACTTAGATTAGTGAGGCAGCTTATTGTAAATCATTTTGTAAACTCTAAATTAATTAGGTATTTTGTTGTTGTAAAATTCCCTTTTAATAATTTCAATCTAAATATCAACTTCTTGTACTTTTTTAATTGTCCATATAATTACACCCTGATCCATAGCTCAAGTGGTAGACTGATTGAAGGATACCTCGTTTCAACACCAAGGTCTTGGCATCGATTCCCTAGTGGGGGTGGCTAACAGTGAAGTGTGAACTGATAGGGTTGTGTACTAACAAGCTAACCAAAAAAAAAAAAAAAAAAGTCCATATAATTGATAATACCTAAAATATCCCCAAATCCACTCATCTCTTCCATTATGAAAGGGTTGTCATGCTGCACACGTTGATTTGCATGATCGGGCAACAACCGATGATGAGTACTTGAAACTAGCTGTGCAAAACTATGTCATAGGTGTGTGTGTGTGTATTTAGTTGGCAAGGAAAAAACTCTCCTGTTACAAACCAAAGGCAATAACCCGAATTGAAAAGGCCAAAAAAGGCCTCACCACGGGAAAAATGAAGAAAATAAAAAAATATGAAAAAATAAATTTGATATCAGGTCAAGGGAAACCCACACCGATGAGTCAAGGAGAGTCCACACGCTCTATGTCACGACCTAAACCTGAAAATCAGATTTACAGGAATCCTGATCGCCGAATTCGGTGCCGATAGCCTCCGTAGTACCCCATTCTTGGCTCCCAGCGCCTATACGCTAGGTTCTGATCCTGGGATCCTACAAGGAGAATTTTTCGACGTACATTTATCTTGTAAGAAGTATAACCACAAGTTTACCCAAATCACAAAGGCAACATCATCATCATATATCCACTAATATAAACATTTAAATACAATGCTAAAAGGGAAATACATATATCGAAATCAGAGCTTTAGAAACAGCTGCACGCTCCAAGCTCAACGTTGCTGCAACCTAACACCACCTGCATGCATCTATCGTGCATAAGCTTATAGAAAGCTTAGAGGGTGGTGAAAGTGTGTGTAAGGTAAGTGCCAAGTATACAATAAAACTTATAAATCATACATCATCGGGATAAACAGAAATACTGACAAGATCATGAATCATACGATATCAGAGTAAGCGGAAAGATACTGGTAAGTCCATGAATCATTCAAAAATAGCATACGCAATCCGGATCGGCTATGCAAATGTGGAAGCTAAATATCAGATGTCGATGATGCAATGCAATATGCAAATCATGTTAAGTCCGCCTAGGCCATATAAGTGCAGAAACATAGTAACCCAAAATGCTAAGTAGTGCGGATGCAATGTAATATGCGGTGCGAATGAAATGACCATGCTGTAATGTGAAGTTGGGATGGTAGTACGTAGTATCGCAGGCTATGGGGTCCACCACAGAGACTTCTATCCAAACCAGTCCCATACCTAAATTTGGATGGTCAGACTCAATGTGGTAAACTCCTGATCTCAGGTTAGTCACACACCCAACCGAAATCTTGACCATGCGATGGTACACGTAACAAATAGTTATACACCACCAACTCGAGTGGATAGTGACTGACTGACTGAATGAATGAATATGCAATTCCTGCTCAATAAGTTCACATATCAGTACGGTTGCTCTCTGAAAAATTACCAGGGTCTATTACACTCCACACCGACTGCCGCCTCCCTAGCTGCACAGCCCAGTGAGTGGAAGAGACCTCACTATCCACATAGCTGGCAGTCTACCAATACCTACTCGGCTCGTCGATAGCGGACCCATTTACGAACTGGTTATACTCAGTCTAACTTATAGCCCCCTCACTCGGGCGGATAAGGCCACACCCCCTCCCAACCAACCATGACATAGTAGGAGACGCGGCCTACTGGTATTCGGCACTTGGACGCTCATGTTCTACTCGGTCTAGACGTTGGGGCACCTCCTGGCCTCGGAGATTCTGAAATTTTCACCTAAGGATATCCTAAGCCACAGTGCTAGAACCAAGTATTTTCGGTGTCCCATTTAGCCATCCACGATGTGCTTATGGAGGCCACGACCCTGATGTCGCTAGGGCGTATAATGATCAAGTCACATATATGCGAGATGTATGATTCACACTATCCAGTCATGCAGCAATCCTACGCGTACGGCGCGATAATGTGGGCACTCTGTCTCATAAGGAGTCCTATAAATAGTCTGCCCAATGGCGTATGTTATGATCAAACATTCCTCATATCAGGCATACATATGATGCGTATAAGCATGAATCATGAAGTTATGCTAAGCATTTTATATGGTGATGAACTATCCTCACAACGAAGATGGGCCTTGATGGCCTACACACAACAAGTATGGGCCTATCAATGGGCCTTAGGGAGAGTTATAATGCGGACATTTAACCAATATTATTCTTACAATGTGGACGTCAAACCAACATTGCTCCTAAGGCACAGCTCGCCCTAAACATCATTACAAACCATGGTGGAGTTACACATTGCAATAGGCCTTATAAACATCACATTGGGCCTCAACCTATGGGCCTTAAGACATCACAATAGGCCTCAACCCATGGGCCCCAAATATATCACAGTAGGCCGCTTGGATCAAACATGTACATCACGTGGGGGCCACATGGATGGACAGTGTGAATATACAACACATCTCAAGGTGGGCCCTGCTCGTCCTACGACAAAACAAATGGATAACTGGGTATAGAATGCATGCATCAAGGGGCCCACTGTCCCCCAAAACAGATGGACGACGTAGCTACAAAGCACATACATCATGGTCAGTCCACGCAGCATGTCCAAATGGACGGTGTGGATGTAAAATAAATACATTGAGGTGGGTCCCACCAGACAGATGGTTCAGATGAAACACATATATCATGGTGTGATCCACAGTCCAGATGGACGGACAGCGTGGATGAGAAAACGAGTGGACGATGAGGGGTAAAACACTTGCATCAATGGGCTTCATCGTCCATGGCTGGATGGTGGACGGTGGATATGAAACATATACATCATGTATATGGGACCCACGTGTGTGGACAACGCACACATCAGGTGGGGTCCGTGGCCGAACGGCTTGGATGGATACATACCTCATGATTAGACTCACTTATTGGGACGTCAACACAACAGGTATATAGCTGGTGTAAACGTTCACCAGTCAATCCTCTCCACATGTGGATCCCATGTGGGGCCCACCATAATGTTTATTTCCCATCCAATCTGTTGAGAAAGTCACACGGACCTGGATGAAAAGGAAGAATAAATTTCATATCTAATCCAAAACTTCTGTGATACCCAAAAGGATCTCAACGACAGACGTTCAATCCACACTGTTTCCTATGATGTGGGCCACCTGAGCTTCGTATATGGCTGATTTTTGGGAAGGGCCCATTGCCCTAAGGGGCCTATCACATGCACGGTGCTGATGTTCACACACAGCACGGTGGGGCCCACTGCTGGGACTCAGGTCCCAGCCTGTCTGCCTGAACGCAGTAGGCACTGCCTGTGCCCTTTGGCAGCAGCAACGTTTACTACATATAGATATATATATATTTTATTTTTTTTTGAAATCTTGTTTTTTTATGGTTTTTCATGGGTGGGGCCCGTATCGGAAGTATCCACTGCTTCCCATAACTCAAGACGAGCCAAACAAGCCCAATATTCAATATATTTTAGGGTATAGCAACATCAGAGTGCATTTTAATGGTGAAAACCACTATTTCCTATGCTATGGCCCGCCAAAAAACTGGATCAGCTTCATTTTTTGGCTCAATGCCTAAAATGAGGTAGGAAAGGGGATGGACGGCTTGGATTAAAAATATATATCAAGGTGGGGCCTACATGAGTGGCCAACCCAAAGCCTTTTTTTTTTCGTCAGTACACTCATTGTCAGCTCACACTTCACTAAGTTGCAATGTCCAGCGTCCCTGGATGCTGGACGGTTACATAAGACATATATTTAAGGTGGGCCCCACCTACGGACACGCAATCCAGGTGGGCCACCCAAATGGTTGGATGGTGTGAGTAATACACACATCAAAGTAGGATCCATCCGAGTGGGCCACACGGCCACCTATCACAAGAAAAATGAAAAGAGAGTGAGAGAAAGAGAATGAGACACACGTGATGATGGAGGGACCCCGTCACTATGGGCCCTCCGTTTTCATGCATTTAATCATACATCAAGTGGGTCCCCAATACATGTGGGCCCACCAAATCAAAAATCAACGGTGGAGATTACTTCTCCACCAAGATGGAAGGTCTAGATGACCTCTTTTCAAGCTAGAAAGTAAACATCATGATGGGGGTCCATGGAGAATGGCCCCATCATGGAATGATAATGAGAATCAAGGTGGGCCATCGGCCACATCTTAGGGGTCCAAAGTGAGATCCATACCATCGATCGGTAAGCCTCACTTGGCCCATCATAAAAACATGAAAACTAGCCTATAGAA
The DNA here is from genome assembly GCF_029962835.1 of Magnolia sinica. Lineage (NCBI taxonomy): Eukaryota > Viridiplantae > Streptophyta > Magnoliopsida > Magnoliales > Magnoliaceae > Magnolia > Magnolia sinica. The sequence continues at coordinate 33,379,997 of NC_080580.1, forward strand.
GCACCCACCGTTCGATCTTCTTGGTCTGATGGAACGCTGATCTCCTTGTGTTTCACTTTGATGGAGGGTGATGAGAAGTGAATGGCTAGGATGAAGGATTTTGGGATGGGAAAGTGGGCCACACAAAACCACTTTTCTCTCACTTGGGATGCTTGGACGTACACCACTTTTCCTTACTTGAAAAATGTGTGAAGAGAAAGAGAGAGAGAGGGTTGTAAGGAGAGAGAGTGATGGGTGATGGATGTGAGGTGAGTGATGGGTGAGGTGAGAGCACTACCAGAAAAATGGGCAAAGGCTACGGATAAAATCTGTAGCCATAGACCTATGGCTATGGTTTTCATCCGTAGCTAGTCCATGGCACGACCGTAATCGTAGGTGCCGTAACAATAGGTCTGGACAACAGCTATAGATATAATCCGTAGCAATTATATCTATAGCGAAAAGCATAAACAGCTACAGATATTATTTATAGCTAAAAGTCTGTAGTAATATGCCAAATTTAATAATGGCTACAACTGTCAGATTATCGGCTACGGTCAATATCCATAGCTATTTTGTACATTAGAAAAATATAATCATTTGTTCATTCAATTACCACCTGGATAATCATTCATTCATTCCATTACAATCAATTACAATCCTTCATTCAATCAATTACAATTACAATTACAATTACAATAATGCTGAAAATACAAATCTTTGGCTTCATTAGAGAAATTTACTCGACTTTACCCTGAAATTTCAATGATAAAGAATTGAAAGAGAAGATATATTTTGACGGTATGATATTTTTTTCACAAGTGAATAGGCCTTTTTCAGCCATCACCCATCACTCACCTGAAGAATCAAAAACCGATTGTTGTCCAAGTCCACTCCTTTCCCTTTCAATTTCTTAGTGACCTTTGTAAAATTACTTCTACAGCTATTTATATAGACATTTGAAGAGTTGTCTCGAAATGCAACTCTAGTAATGACAAAGTCACTTCCTGCAACAGCTTCGTATATTCCACCATCCTACAAATAGTCATGGCATTCATAAATCGGAGTGACCATTGGGGGAAAGAAAGACAGTGAATGAAGTGCATCATGTATAACCATTTTCTTTTTTATTCTTAATGAATTAATAAAAACTCAAAGAAGAATGAAAATTGACACAAAAGGAATAGTCTCACCATATGGTTTGTAGGGCCAAAATAAACGTCTAGACGATTTCCGTTAAAGAGGACCATCGGTAGCCATAAGAACCCACTTCCCAAGTGGAACAGATACTAACCACGAGTATCTATGACCTGAAAAATGTGCAAGCAGAGCTGACCATCGTGAAAAGAAAATCTCCATTTGCTTGTCAATTACAAGTAGGACATGTCAGTTATTAGTGGCAATGCCTCGAGTTCTAGATAGTTGGTTTTGGGATTTGAGAATAGGTTTAGGTTATAAGTATATATAGGTTTAGGTTAATGTTGTAGGTTATAGGTTTAGGTTATAAGTTTATGTTAATGTTGTAGGTTATAGGTTTAGGTTTAGGTTTAGGTTTAAGGATTTGAGAATACATTTACGTTTTAGGTTTAGGTTTAGGTTTTACGTTTAGATTAAGGTTACAGGTTTAGGTTTAGGTTTAGGTTATAAGTGTAGGTTATAGGTTTAGGTTTAGGTTAGGTTATAGGTTAAGGTTTAGGGAATTGAGTTTAGGTTATAGGTTATAGGTTTAGGTTATAGGCTATAGGTTATAGGTTAAGGTTTAGGTTATAGGTTAAGGTTTAGCTTTAGGTTATAGGTTTAGGTTTAGGTTATAGGTTTTGGGATTTGAGAATAGGTTTAGGTTATAGGTATAGGTTTAAGTTAATGTTGTAGGTTATAGGTTTAGGTTTTAAGTTTATGTTAATGTTGCAGGTTATAGGTTTAGGTTTAGGTTTAGGTTTAGGGATTTGAGAATACATTTAGGTTTTAGGTTTATGTTTAGGTTTTAGGTTTAGGTTAAGGTTATAGGTTTAGGTTATAGGTTTAGGTTTAGGTTATAGGTTATAGCTTTAGGGAATTGAGAATAGGTTAAGGTTTATGTTTAGGAAATCGGGTTTGGGTTCGGAATCGGGTTTAGGTTTGGGTTTTCAAGTTTAGGTTTAGGTTAAGGAGTTGAGATTAGGATTAGGTGTAGGTTTAGGTTTAAGGATTTGAGAATACATTTAGGTTTTATGTTTAGGTTTAGGTTTTAGGTTTAGGTTTAGGTTATAGGTTTAGGTTAGGTTTAGGTTTATGTTGTAGGTTATAGGTTATAGCTTTAGAGAATTGAGAATATGTTAAGGTTTAGGTTTAGAAAATCGGGTTCAGGTTCGGGATTGGGTTTAAGTTTGGGTTTTCAAGTTTAGCTTTAAGTTTAGGTTAGGGGGTTGAGATTAGGATTAGGCATAGGTTTAGGTTTAGGGATTTGAGAATACATTTAGGTTTTAGGTTTATGTTTAGGTTTTAGGTTTAGGTTAAGGTTATAGGTTTAGGTTTAGGTTTAGGTTTATGTTATAGGTTATAGCTTTAGGGAATTGAGAATAGGTTAAGGTTTAGGTTTAGGAAATCGGGTTCGGGTTCGGGATTGGGTTTAGGTTTGGGTTTTCAAGTTTAGGTTTAGGTAAAGGAGTTGAGATTAGGATTAGGTGTAGGTTTAGGTTTTAGGATTTGAGAATACATTTAGGTTTTAGGTTTAGGTTTAGGTTTTAGGTTTAGGTTGAGGTTATAGGTTTAGGTTATGTGTTATTGGTTATAACTTTAGGGAATTGAGAATAGGTTAAGTTTTAGGTTTAGGAAATCAGGTTCAGGTTTGGGATTGGGTTTAAGTTTGGGTTTTCAAGTTTAGCTTTAGGAGTTAGGGAGTTGAGATTAGGATTAGGTATAAGTTTAGGTTTAGGGATTTGAGAATACATTTAGGTTTTAGGTTATAGGTATAGGTTTAGGTTAAGGTTAGGTTATAGGTTATAAGTTTCAATTATAGGTTATAGGTTATAGGTTAAGGTTTAGGTTATAGAGGTTAAGGTTTAGGTTTAGGTTATAGGTTATATACTATAGGTTATAACTTTTGGGAATTGAGAATAGGTTAAGGTTTAGGTTTGGGAAATCGGGTTCGGGTTTGGGATTGGGTTCAGGTTTGGGTTTTCAAGTTTAGGTTTAGGTTTAGGTCAGGGAGTTGAGATTAGGATTAGGTGTAGGTTTAGGTTTAGGGATTTGAGAATACATTTAGGGTTTAGGTTTAGGTTTAGGTTTTAGGTTTAGGTTTAGGTTTAGGTTAATGTTAGGTTATAGGTTATAAGTTTAGGTTATTGGTTATAGGTTATAGGTTATAGGTTTTGGTTTAGGTTAAGGTTATAAGTTTACGTTTAGGTTAATGTTTAGGTTATAGGTTTAGGTTAAGGTTTAGGTTTAGCTTATAGGTTATAGCTTTTAGGAATTGAGAATAGGTTAAGGTTTAGGTTTACGAAATCAGGTTCGGGTTCGGGATTGGGTTTAAGTTTGAATTTTCAAGTTTATGTTTAGGTTTAGGGTAGGGAGTTGAGATTAGGATTAGGTGTAGGTTCAGGTTTAGGGATTTGAGAATACATTTAAGTTTTAGGTTTAGGTTAAGGTCTAGGTTTAGGTTATAAGTATAGGTTTTGGGATATGAGAATAGATTTAGGTTAAGGTTATAAGTATAAGTTATAGGGTAAGGTTATAGTTTAGGTTAAGGTTATAAGTATAGGTTATAGGTTTAGGTTTAGGTTATAGGTTTAGGTTTAGGTTAAGGTCTAGGTTTAGGTTATAGGTTATAGGTTTTGGGATTTGAGAATAGGTTTAGGTTATAAGTTTAGGTTTAGGTTGGGTTATAGGTTAAGGTTTAGGTTTAGGTTATAGGTTTTGGGATTTGAGAATAGGTTTAGGTTATAAGTTTAGGTTTAGGTTTACGTTATAAGTTTAGGTTAAGATCATAGGGTTTAGGTTATAGGATTAGGTTATAGGTTATAGGTTTAGGTTTAAGTTATAGGTTTAGGTTTAGTTTTAGGTTTTAGGTTTAGGTATAGGCTTAGGTTATAGGTTATAGGTTATATGTTTAGGTTAAGGTTTAGGGATTTGGGTTCAGGTTTGGGTTTGGGTTTGGGTTTAGGTTATAGGTTTTGGTTTAGGTTATAGGTTATAGGTTTAGGTTATGGTTTTTATGATTTGAGAATAGGTTTAGGTTATAAGTATAGGTTTAGGTTGGGTTATAGGTTAAGGTTTAGGTTATAGGTTATAAGTATAGGTTTATGTTTAGGTTAAGTTTTAGGTTTAGGTTATAGGTATAGGTTTTAGGATTTGAGAATAGGTTTAGGTTAAGGTTATAAGTATAGGTTATAGGTTAAGGTTTAGGTTTAGGAAATCGGGTTCAGGTTCGGGATCAGGTTTAGGTTTGGGTTTAGGTTTTAGTTTATAGGTTATAAGTTTAGTTTATTGGTTAAGGTTTGGATTATAGGTTAAGGTTTAGGTTATAGGTTATAGGTTATAAGTATAGGTTTAGGTTTAGGTTAAGGTCTAGGTTTAGGTTATAAGTATAGGTTTTGGGATTTGAGAATAGATTTAGGTTAAGGTTATAAGTTTAGGTTAAGGTTATAAGAATAAGTTATAGGTTAAGGTTATAGTTTAGGTTAAGGTTATAAGTATAGGTTACAGGTTTAGGTTTAGGTTATAGGTATAGGTTTATGTTTAGGTTAAGGTCTAGGTTTAGGTTATAGGTATAGGTTTTGGGATTTGAGAATAGGTTTAGGTTAAGGTTATACGTATAGGTTATAGGTTAAGGTTTAGGTTTAGGAAATCATGTTTGGGATTAGGTTTTAGGTTATAGGTTATAGGTTTAGGTTTAGGTTATAGGTTAAGGTTTAGGTTATAGGTTAATGTTTAGGTTATAGGTTAAGGTTTGGATTATAGGTTAAGGTTTAGGTTATAGGTTATAGGTTATGAGTATAGGTTTAGGTTTAGGTTTAGGTCTAGGTATAGGTTATAGGGTTCGGGTTCGGGATCGGGTTTCGGTTTGGGTTTAGGTTATAGGTTATAGGTTATAGGTTATAGGTTTAGGTTTGGGTTATAGGTTAAGGTTAAGTATAGGTTTAGGTTATAGTTTATAGGTTATAGGTTTAGTTTATAGGTTAAGGTTTGGGTTATAGGTTATAGCTTTAGGGAATTGAGAATGGGTTTAGGTTATAGGTTTAGGGTGTGGTTTAGGTTAAGGGTGTGGTACCTGCAAATACAGATATAAACACGGCCTGTCCAAGTGGCCAGGCCCCTCCAATGCTGTCCATAGGAAATGGACAGCTTCATCATGGTCATAACATCGGTTCCCACCTTCCAGGGACCCCCGCTCATCCAGATAGCTCCGACGCACATCCGGGTCTGCTCCATTAATTTCGAGCAAATATGTAAACACGGCCTGTCCAAATAGTCAGGCCCCTCAAATGCTGTCCATAGAAAATAGACAACTTCATCATGGTCATAACAGCGGTTCCCACCTTCCAGGGACCCCCGCTCATCCCGATAGCTCTAACACACATCCAGGTCTGCTCCATTAATTTCGAGTAAATACATAAACACGGCCTGTCCAAATGGCCAGGCCACTCCAAATGCTGTCCATAGGAAATGGACAGCTTCATCATGGTCATAACAGCGGTTCCCACCTTCCAGGGACCCCGGCCCGCTCAACATCCAGATAGCTCCGACGCACATCCGGGTCTGATCCATCAATCAGAAGAAAACCAACAACCCAACAAACCAAAGGAAAATTAAAGAAGATCATCTGTCATGATAATCATGGAAAGAGAAGTACTATGCATGCATATAAGAACTTCAAAATTAGAATAGACAAGGCAACAAGCAAATAGAGTTTACTTCAATAACATGAATAGCATCCCATGCACCTTCTTGCAAATAACTTCTTCGGCCATGCCTTGACTTTGAGCCATCTTCATCCCCAACAACCATCACAAATCAGTGCAATCATATAATTTTTTTTTAACAAAAGGACATGCATTCTTTGTTGAAAAACTGACCTTTCTTTATTAGGAAGCAAGCCACAAAGTCTTCATTGTCTTTCCACATGTATACTGATGAAATCCCCCCTTCATAATACCTACCAATGCAGTTGTGCAAAAGAATTGCTTTTACTTCTTCAGAAACAGAGGATAGTTTCTTTCATTTTCTACGTACTGGCACTACTTGCCAAATCATTAGATGAAGGTCATGGACAAAAAATTAAGCCTATTATAATAGATAAATAGTAAATCAAAGATCTAATCTCGCAACATTTTGTTCTGAATAGAACAAAACAGTGAATGTGCACTAAAGAGTATCTCATATCTGAAACATGATTTCTAAGAAAAGTACAATGCACTTCTAGGAAATAGCATCCACTGACATGTAAAGCACTTCTAGGGAAATTGGAACAATTGATTTGGGGGAGCACGATGTGAAGAGGCTTATATATCTGAAAAATTAGAACATTCGGATGGACTATCAAAACATGATCAAAGGATGCATGCGGTCCTACTCATTAGACATCTCTAATTCATAGATAAACACAAAGTAGGTGAAGAAGGCAAGAAGAAAAGAAAAAGACCAATGACTCACCAGGAAGTCATTTATTGTCTTAAAACTTTCATCCTCACAATCTGTTCTTTCGACTGCACCATTGCTAAACCCATGCTCTGATGCCTGCAAAATTCAAACTTCAGATCACCATCTACCAGGGTAATACATCCAAGCCAATGACCTTCTTATATTGGGTTGAAATGCTTTGGTGCTCTCAGAGCACTACATGTTATAGTGCTCCTAGTTGCATTTACTTGTATTGGGGCACTTCGACCATTGAAATTCACTTATGCATCTACTTCAATGAGGTCACAAACAGAAACAATAAACTGTTTACTCTAAAAAGTTTCTGCCATAAAGAAATCCAGAAGCATAAAAATCTAATCTTAATCCCATAAAAAATAGCTCCATTTCCGAACTCTCCCCCAACACATAAGCAGAACTAACTGCGCAGCCAATAGAAAGAAGGCCGATGACAAACTACATTGCACTGTAGCAGGGCAACTTAAAAAAAGAATATACCTAACAAGAGTGTGTAATGACAGATTCAGGTTTCCCTTTGGCCAGTGCAGAACAATCTAAGGAAATTTGACAAGATCCATTACAATACATACTGAGTACACACTTCAGCCTAGATTCAAGACAAGTATGATAGTCGTGACTAGCAAGCAACTGAAATAAGAAAAGTCATCATACCTTGGTGAATTCCGGGGATATTGATAATTTTGGATACCACTTGCTTAAGGCCAAGTAGTCCCTTTCAATGTCCACCAAATAGGATGGGTAAACCTGAAAATAGAGTATAGTTCAATTAACCTACCTAATAAACTCCAAAGACACCACGATTCCCATATAGAGCAAAAGCAAGAAGTAAATGAAGCAGATTATTTGAATAAGCTCTAGATGGAAAAAAGGCAAAAAAAAAAAAAAAAAAAAAAACTATGAAATATTGTAGTTGTTTGCTGACTCTTAGTTGTTTGAAGTGTTCAATGGTTGTTGAGTGAGTAACATTGACAATTGAAAGGGTCAACAATATTTTGTATTTAATATCAAGGCTGTAAAAAAAAAAAAGGATCTGCATACGAATCTGTAAGCTATTGGGAATAATTACAAGATTAACTAGCTAAATTTTGAAAAGAATGGTGCAACAGGATTCACGTAGCTGATCCCCAATTAGTGGGGTAAAGCTAAGATGATGATGACTATCTAAAATTGAAAAAGAAGCAATATCTTCTCATTTTAAACTGTACTTAGAAATGAAGAGGCTTGACAAGGAAAGAAAAAACACGCATTTTGAATTCTGACACTGAACAGCACGAGAAATCATGAGATACAGGTAGCATAATAGGAAAAGGTTACTTGTCTAGAAATGGCATGAGAATGTAGTCATGAACCACAAAATCTAAAGCCCACGGTTTGATGACCAAGAATGCCAAGAACTTCGCCTGGAACATATGACAAACAACAAATAAGCCTCACCATCCTCTATTTCCTATGTCAATGGTAACATGTGTGTCTGAGAAAATATGTAACTGAACGTATCGACTAATGGAATTAACTGTAATACATTTAGATATTTCAAATGATGGAGCCTCATTATAAATGGTCACATAACATTCATAAGAAATTGAGGAATTCTAAGGAGTTGGAAGTCTAGAATTGATGGGTAAACATGAAAAAGCAAAAGAAAAGAAAAAATAAAAAAAAGGAATCCAATTCATGAAGAGGGTGTTAACAATGGTGAGATGTCAGCATTTTAGGGCACTGTTACCAAGGAATGATATGGATACTGCATGGGCATGCCAATCAGTATTACCTAGATTTCTGCATACTATAATACCATATATAGATTTCTGCATACTCTAATACCATACAAAATGTTTTATGACTTTGAAGAAGACAACTAATAAATATTCCCATATATAGAGTGACACAACCTACAAAAAAATAAAATAAAAATTAAAAAAAATAAAATCCCTCTTCTTACTACATAATTACCTAAAGAGTAAAGACCCACATATTAATACATTTTATTGTACTCTAAAATCTTCCATACTTTATTTATGTCATAATATCCTTAAAAATATACCTGCTTGCATGAGAGGATGACATATAGCTCAACAAAAATCCTATTAGGTGGCAAAGATATTAAGTATTTTCTCTCTTTTTTGACTCCTTTTTTTTCTAAGAGAGATAGAGAGATGACAACAAAATTTTATAAATAGAAGGCACCAATACGCAAAAAACTATACAAAAAAAAGGAGCATGAAGCACAATAAATAAAAAAATAAAAAATTTAAGCCCCTTGCTCTCATCATCACCCACCCTAAAGAGTGACTCGAATTTTGAAACATCTCCCATTTCTTTCTTCCCAAATACCCACCATATGCCTTTCATGTCCTTTGCAAGCTCCGACCCATGCCAACCCAAAAAATAGAATCCAACAGAGCTCATATAGGCCCAAGAGATATTGATATCAAGTAAATAATACTCACTTAGAAATCAAATATAATTGTCAAAAATCAAACTAGGTCACTTGATCAATCTATATCTTGTCAATCATCAATATTTCACTTGGAAATTCCAATTTAGCAATTAAGAGGTAACGAAGTTTGTCAACACATAATATCGTGTACTGGATAAAAAGGTAAGGCATAACATTATACAAATATATACGAGAGGATAAGAGAATACAAAAGGCAATGAAATTATTTAGTTATGCTTTTACCATAGCAAAACTATAACTATAATGACATATATAAGTGTTTTCTTCTGAGCTACTAAATTCATAAAAAGGGTAGGAAGATTACAGCCCATCAATGACCCACGTGCCAATGTTTTTGTTAAATTGGCAATCCACTCTGCTCCACGGATGTTGTTGGGGAAGACATGGATCCTCATTCCACCCAAAACGACGAGGAAGTCCCAAGGCATTCTTCACACTTTGTAAAGTCCTTACTGTAAAAAGACAATAAACAGATCATATTAGCAACCATTTGCAAATATTAAGGGCCATGTCCTTCAAGTAAACAAAATTTGAAATATATAAATAACAAATAAAAAAGACATCGAATCTGCTTGTTTATTAATGCATCTCTAAATAATCTTCTATATCCAACATTCTAATTCTAGCATCAAAAGTTCAGAAAACACATCAAATCTACTAGTTTCTAGAGCATTTCAAGACGGAGACTTACATCTCGAGAGCTCGGAAAATGCAGCAAATCTAGTGGATTTTTTGAACAATTCAAGTGAAATCTAAGACATCCCAAGTTCTAATTATGACATTGGACGGCTAAGAAAATTCATCAAATCTGCTGGTTTTCAGAGCATTTCAAGCAGCCTCTTCCACATCCGCAGTTCTACTTTTGACATTGAAAACTCAGAAAATGCATTGAATTTGCTTGTTTCTAGGGTAATTCCAATGTCGAAAGCTTGAAAACCGAATGAAATCCGTTGGTTCTCAGATCATGTTGAGTCAAATCTCGAACACCTGAAGTTCAACTACCGACATTAAAAACTCACAGAAAATATAAAATCTGCGGGTTTTCAAAGCATTTCAAGCGAAAAGTACCACATCTGAAGTTTAAATATCAACATTGAAAGAAAATGTATAGAATTTGATGGTTTCCAGAGCATTTCAAGCGAAAATGCATAAAATCCAATGGTTCTGACACCGACAATGGAAAAAAAAGAAGAGTAGTCTGTTGGTTTTTGAAGCATTTCATGCAAAATCTTCTATACCTGAAGTTCTAATCACAACATCAAAAACTCAGAAAATGTAGAAAAACTACAGGTTCTCAGAACACTTCAAGTGGTAGCTATTACAGCCGAAGTTCGAATTCCGATGTTAAAAGCTCAAAATAACATAGAAAAATGCCCTAAATCTAGATATCGTCACTGTCATTCTTACAAAATACATGGCTGTCACAAGACAAAGGAAGAACAAAGGAACATACCTTTAAAAGAAGCAATGAGAGATCTGAAATGTGCAAGCATTTCCTTTAAAGAACCGCGTAACGATGCTGTAGGTCCGCCATTAAAGCCGCAGAGAACTTCGCTACACAGAAACTCCTTAAATCTCTAAGTTTCTCTCACAAATCCCAATTTCAAAGCTTTGGGTTCTCCATTTGGGCCAAAACCAATGCAAAAGGAGCTCAAAATCTGCAGATTTCTTCCAAAATCCCCTGTAACTCTTCTCGTAATCGAACAACGGAGCTTTCGCTCAACCACTGGAGCTCAATTCAGCTGAAATCACACCAGAGAGCTCGGAATAACGAGATTTACATCAAGAATCCATATCGGTTGATGGGTTAGGGTTCGTAGAATAGACATGGTACTTTGCTTGTGATGGTGGTGCGGAAAGCAACTAGGGTTTAGAGATAGCAACGATCAGGGGTTTGGAGAAGAAGAGGGCTAGGGTTTGGAAAATGAGGGCGTTTGATGTTAGAAGTAAATAAAAACAACAGAAGGTGCACGCGGGAGATAAGGGCGGATGGGATTTCATTTTTAGGTGACGGACGGCACTTTAAGTGCCTAGTTTTAGCACTCGTGGGGCCCATCATGATGTATGTTATTTATCCACTTCGTCCATTCATTTTAACGGATCATTTTAACGGTTGATCCAATAAAGGAGTTAGATCGAAGCCATAAGCGGACCACATAACTTATTAACGATGGAATTTTTTTTTATTTTTTTATTTCTTATGGTGTGGCCCACTTAGACCTTCAATCTACTTACTTTTTGGGCTCATCCATTGAAATTATATTTTAGAATAGATGGATGGCTTAGATAAAACATATATATTCCAACGGGCCCCATAGAGCCCCTTTACTCCATCAATATCTAATAAGAACCCGGTGGGGATGTAGGTTTTAGCTACAGATTAATAGGTTTTAGCTACGGATTAAATCCGTAGCATAATGGCTACGGTTTATATCCGTAGCCAAAAACTTCCAAAGTCTGTAGCCTTTACTCGATTTTTTAGTAGTGGAGGTTTGTTGACTTTTGGTGGTTGCTTGACATGTGGAGAAAGAAAGCATAGGTGCTCTTGTACTTGACATGAGGTGATTGATTGATTGATTGATGGGACATGTTGTAGAGATTCTCTTGGGATTGCAAACGCACGGTATTTTTCCTCGAACTGAACATGGGCCCACATCTCCTGGCCAGGGTATCGGATCGGTATGAAAGGCACGATGTTGGAACTACGGCGACGGTGCTGTCGCAATGGTACAAGTCTCAGATTAAACTAACTTAAATCTATGGGATACGACTTAGGGTCGTGCGCAAACGTCGATCATAAGTCGCAGGTTGTCAAGATTCGATGGGAAGGATCGTGGGAGTTGACGGAACAATACGGATTAGGATACGGGTCTTACACTCTAAGCCAGGGAACACCCACATCTTGGGCTAGGGACAAAAAAAGCCACATCCTGGGTTAGGGAAATTCCTACATGAATATATGAGAATTGGCAAGGAACATGAAATGTAACTTAGGCCCAATTAAAAGGAAATACACAAGCTTAACAATAACCCTCCTATTTGATGAGGTAAGGGAGAAATAGAACCTTAAGATCTGAATAACAAGCTCTTAATAACTTTGGCTAATTGGTGCAACTTCTGCGGGGAAACTGAGGGAATCAAAATAAATTTCTTTATCACAGAGCTAGGCACTTCTACTTAGATACCTATACTGTCAACTTCAAAAAGTCTCATCAAACCAAGAGATATATAGAAGAAAGGAGGGATCTATCAATGTTTTCTCCTCCTACTTCTGAGATAATATCCAAGCAAAATATTCTTGAAATGACACACGAAGGAACTACTATTGTCAAGAAATCTAAAGTTCAAATCCTTAATACAAGGTTTGAGGAAATTCGTATGAAAGAAAATGAAACTTTCATGGATTTCTATACGAAATTAAATGACATAGTTAATTCCATGTGGGGTCTAGGAGATGGAATCCCAGAAAGCAAAGTCTGTGCTAAAATACTGTGATATCTTTTTGAGAAGTTTAATTCCAAAGTAACTGCCATTCAGGAACTAAGAGACACTGATCAAATGAAGGTTGAGGAGTTAGTTTGTTCTCTTCAAACATACGAGTTAAATTTCAAAGCATCAAACCGATATAGCTTCTGAGTAACCTCTCGACACTCAGACTCATACATTCTATCTCCTGTTGAGGGTCAAATATTGCATATTAGACCCTGGTTATTATCTAATTTTATGAACATGATACTATTTAATACCATATTTTAATCGTGTTTTTGTTGCAAGGTGAATTTAAAGAGCTTGGACTGAAAAGGGTATTAAAAACATGAATTTAACGCTCATAAATCACCAAGTTAAGGGACGGACCCCAAGGGACTGAGATCGAAGAACTTTCACGCTAGAGATTTGTGAAAATCGAGCCATTCACGTTAAAGAGGCCTAAAAATTGTCCAGAATGCAAAATCATAGGGTTCCCACCATCTGTTCGGTTCAAAACTTTATATATGACTCGAGGACTATAAATTAACCATATACATCAAATTTCAGCCATTGAATTCCTCTGGAAGTGGCCCAACGGATAGATTAGCCCACATATCAGTGATTTGGGGCCCACCTGATCTCTGGATATGCTTTTTTTTGGTCTCAACCCCTTAAATGAAATGAGGAAAGAGATGGATAGAGCAAATTCCTCATATACATCACAATGGGCCCCACATGGGGTTGAGCGTGCACACATTGCACGCGCACACGCACTACATCGAAACGGTTAGAGCGGTCAAACCGCGCCAACCTGTATCTTTCTAAAAATCAAACGGAAATTTCATTTTTATGCTAGAAAAATGGACGTGTGTCCACTGAAGCACGTAGTGGGCCCACACTGTCCATCACATGGAAAATCGGGGCCATCCATTATGTCCAGAGGAGGCGCAAAACCCTCATCATGGTGGCATTTTGGTATCTTGCTCACGTACACATGTGGATCACCAGAAAACACAGGATGGATGAGGAGTTGATTTGATACAGTGTACCGCACCAAAAATCGACTAAAACTACTCCTTCCTAACTGGTTTTTTGTAAGGAATCCAATGAATGGGGTGGATTTATCCAAAAATATCACTATGGGTCCCTTCGAACACGTCAGTGCAACCTGCGTTGCGTGCGTCCGGGAAAACCAGATCTTCATGGCTGTTTGGTGGCCAAGATCATGATTGGTTTAACAATCTAAACCGTCTAAAACATCACCAAGGTGGGTCTGACCAGGGCTAAGAAGCCTGAACGGTTCAGATCTTGCACGTGAAGCATCCATGGGCTAAAAAACGGAGTAAAACGCAAGTTGGCTGCGTCTTTCGCTGCTGTTTGCTGCGTACACTCCACAGACGTTCCTCACCGCCTCTTGCTGCGTAGGTTCTCCACTCCACTGACTCTAGCCGACCTTAGAGCTTTATAAAAGGGAGAGAGAAATAGAGAGAGGCTATCTTAGACATGTGGGGCAGCTGTGGAGGCAAGGTGGAAAGGATCATCAGATCCTTGGAGACATGAAGTAGAGAAGAGCAAAGAGACAGAGAGGAAGATGTGTAGTGGGCCGGCTGTTTGCATGAGTTCTTCTTCCCTTTTTCTTTCTTAATTTTTGCTTTTGTTTTATTAAGAGATTCTAGCCTAATCATGACTGTGATTGGCTAACCTCTTAGCTAGGGCTAAGAGGTGAAGCTTGTAGTGTGATGGGTAGTTTCCTACGGCTTTGATTCATACTATGTTGAACTCTCTTTGATTATAGTTTGATTATATGGAATGCTTTTAGTCTTTAATGGTTCATTGTGACTTAAATTACAATGGATTTGCGATGGCTCTGAGCATGTTTTGTTCATTATAGGGATTATGAATATGGGAGTCCTGTTGTTCACCATCGTCTCATGAGCATGGTTGGATGATGAAACCCTTCCTAACGTTAATAACTCCCTTAGATTAGATTTGGATTAACTAAATTCTATTGTTTGCTTTGTCTCATGGGCATGGTTTTTTGATGGAATCAATTCTAATTCTCATACCTCTCATCTCTTGAAAACTGGATCGAAGGAAGTTCAGATATGAATTTTAATGAATTATCTTCCAACTGGAGGAAGATGGGACTCTAAGTCCGGTTGTGTTCTTGAATCAAGCGTAGATCTCCCTAATCTCTATAAGTGGATCCTTAAAAATCCTAGTTTTCCACTTTTGAATTTTACAAGTTTTAGTTTAATAATTCATCATTATTCTCCTACAATCCTTTGATTTAGATTCCTAAGGGCTGGTTCAGATTGACCATCGATGGATCTTCTAGGGGCAACCCGGGTGAGGTGGGGGGTGGTGGAGTATGCAGAGGGGAGAAGGGAGATTTCTGCTTTAGGTTCCATGAAGGCTATGGCGTCGCCTCAAACACTCGAGCGGAACTTCGGGTTATCCATGATGGGATGATACATTGCCTGCGCTTGGGGTACTCTAATATCATTGTTGAATCAGATTCCCTGCTCGTAGTGAACTTCCTTTTGGGTTGGTCCAACCCGGGTTGGAAGTGTAAGTGTTGGATTGCCAGGATCCACACCCTATGTGGAGGAGGAAATGTAAAGTTTGTGCATATCCCTAGAGAAGGGAATGGATCGGCAGATGCTTTAGCCAAGATGGGGAGCTTATCCCAGAGATCGGCTTTATTTCTTAGCTACGCTGACCTCTCACGCACCACTAGAGGCCTCCTCTTTCTTGATAAGATGGGCCTTGGCACTATTAGGAGAGGGTCCTAGCTCCTGGCTTTTCCTTTTGGCTTGCGCTCCGGCCGGCCCTGGAGTTCAGTTTTTCTTTGTTTTGTTTTTCGTCGTCTAGCCCCTTACAATAGGCTCTCCCTCCTTTTGTTGGGGGGGGCCCGAATCTTGGGTGCCTCTTTTCATCATTTGTACATCTTTTTGATATATGAATGAAAGCACCCCCCCCCCCTCCCTTTAAAAAAATAAAAAAATCCTCTGATTTAGATTACATCTTTGCCTAGTTCTAGTTCAAGTTACTTTTAGATTACGTATAAGGTTCAATCCCTGTGGATTCGACCTCGGTCTTATCGAGATTATTACTACATCACAACCTTATACTTGGAGTGTGAACATTTGCAAGTGGAGGAATGAGTATACCTTCATCATTTACATTCACATCAAGCAATCCTGAGATCAGGTGCTTGTCAACTGGAAATGTCCCTTCCTTAAAATAAATAGATAATGTAAGGTTTTCAAGAGAGAATTCCCCTATTAATGCATACATTCCTTGAGTGATGGAGCGGTAAGCCATTCTGCCCAACCCAGAATATTTTCTCAATCGACGGCAGACAAGATGGGCAAGAGTTTGAATGGAGCAATGTGATCAAGATTCACAGTCCTTTCTATGATTATATCTCTAGTGCGGAGATCCCTTACATGCTCCGTATCTTCTTCGGGAGCTCATAGGGTTCTCACCCTAACTGGAGTCATTCGGGAGGAGGAGCCATTAAGGCCCTTGCGATAAGCCTTTCTCTTAGACCGATGCTTCATATAGAGTTTGCAAAAGAAGATGTAAATGATAGGTTTGACTTATATCATATTTTTTTCCTCAAAAACCCTCTATGGAAAGGATGCAAATCTCAAATCAACTACAAAATGAAGATTAATTAGCATACAAGAACTCAAATCTAAAACGAAATAAAAAATAAAGCACTTACAATGACTCTATGGAGATGAGTTTTGTCGAGTGGAACCATGACTAGTTGAGGAAGATGAAAGAAATGGCATGGTCGACGACGTATTCAACCCGTCGAGCAAATAGAAAAAGATCTCATTTTTATTATTTTTAAATGTTTTGTAATTTTTATTTATTTGCAATAAAATAATAAATATATGACATGATTTAATTAATTAAAAATACACATACCAATATCATGTTTTAATTTGGAATATCTATTCCTGTCAAGCGGTTTAGTCATAATGTCAACAAGTTGATTTTTAGTCTGGATATATTCCAATGAAATGTTTTTATCCTCAACCAATTCTCAAATATATTGATATCTAATGTCTATATGTTTCGTACGAGAATGTTGAATAAGATTCTTTAAAATATTGATTGCGTTAGAATTATCACAATATAAGATCATTGTATCTTGTGCAATTCCGCAATCAGTTAACATTCTTTTCATCCAAACCAGCCGGGTACAAGCATTACCAGCTGCGATGTATTCACCTCCAAATGTAGATAAAGATATAGAACTTTGTTTCTTAAGGTGTCAGGAAACTAAGCAATTTCCAACATAAAAACATTCACCACTGGTAGATTTTCTATCATCAATGTTTCTTGCTTAGTCAGCATTGGTATATCCGGCAAGTTGTACATTTGTATCATGAGGATACCATAGACCGAAATTAGCAGTACTTGCGACATATCTGATTATACGTTTAACAACAATAAGATGAGATTCTTTTGGATAAGATTGATATCTAGCATTGCAGATTCCAACACTAAACGCAATATCAGGTCTACTGGCAGTTAAGTATAAGAGACTTCCAATCATACTACGATATAAGCGAGGGTTTATACTTTTAACTATTTCATCCTTTGAAAATTTAAGAGTTGTACTAATAGGAGTATTAAACTTTTTACCATTCTCCAATCCAAATTTCTTTACCAAATTTAAAGCATATTTGGTTTGAGAAATGAAAATACTATCTTCCTGTTATTTTACTTGTAAACCTAAAAAGTAATTTAATTCTCCAACCATACTCATTTCTAACTTCAATTTCATAAGATCTGCAAACTCAATGGACAAGTTAGTGCTTGTAAATCTATAGATAATATCATCAACGTAGATTTGTACAATCAATATGTGTTCATTATATTTTTTAATAAATAAAGTTTTATCAACGCTTCCCATGATAAAGTTGTGACTGAGTACGAACTTAGTCAATTTCTTATATCATGCCTTGGGAGCTTGTTTTAAACCATAAAGTGTCTTTTTAAGACGATATACATGATCTGAGAGTTTAGGATCCTCAAATCCCTTAGGTTGTTCAACATAAACCTCTTCATGTAAATCACCATTTAAAAATGTACTTTTAACATCCATTTGATATATCTTGAATTTTTTAAAGCATGCAATTGATATAAACAATCTAATGGATTCAAGGCAAGCAACTGGTGCAAAGGTTTCATAATAATCAATTCCTTCTATCTCAGGTATCCTTGTACAACCCGTTTAGTCTTGTTTCTAATTATATTTTCTATTTCATCAGATTTGTTCTTGAAAATACATTTGGTTCCAATTATATGTTTATCAGATGGTCTAGGATTCAAATACCAAACATCATTTCTTACAAATTGATTTAACTCTTCTTGCATGGCTACTATCCAATTTTCATTGGTAAGTGCTTCTTTTATATTAGTCAGTTCAATTTGAGAAGTGAAGCAAATGTAGTTATAAATATTTTCTAACTGTTTTCTTGTTCACACACCAATAAGAGGATTACCTAATATCAGATTAGTAGGATGATATTTGACTGATCTCAGTTCATCATTAACTAGATTAGATGAAGAGTTAGGTTTCTCAATAAAGTTAACTTCGTCATCATCTAGATTTGGTGAGGGTGTGATTAGGTGGTCGTCAATTACAACATTAATGGATTTTTTTATCACTCCTGTTCTTTTATTAAGAACACGATATGCTCGACTATTCAAAGCATAACCCAAGAATATTCCTTCATCACTCTTAGCTTCAAACTTTCCTAAATTTTTCCAGTCACGTAATATGAAACACTTACTTCCAAAAATTCAGAAGTACTTGACAGTTGGTTTCTTATTGAACCATAACTCATACACTGTGAAAAATGGAAAAAAAAAAGGACGAATTTTGAGACAGTTGTGGACCGTCTCTAAAATTCTTTGGTTTAAAGACGGTTTAGAGACGGCCATAAACCGTCTCTAAAATTTTAGATGACTCTTGACTGTCCCTAATATTGTCTTAAAATGTTGAGCATCCACAAATCATTTAAGACGGTTGTTGACCATCTTATATGCGGTCATCTGAGACGGTCAAAGACCATCCGCATTAGAGACTGTCTTTGACTGTCTTATATGCGGTCATCTGAGACGGTCATTGGTTGTCTGCATTAGAGATGGTCATTGGCCATCTTTTACTTGTAATATGAGACTGTCAAAGACCGTCTCTATTAGAGACGGTCCTTAGCCATCTTATAGCCCTGTCAAAGACCGTCTCTAATGCTCAGGTAAAAAATTAACAAGCTCAAAAAAATAGTTGAGAAGCTTAGAAAATTAATTAACAACATTTAAGAAAATTTTAAATTTTGAAAAAAAAAAACTGTTGATAATTTTGAAAAAAAAAAAGATTTCGATAAAAAAAATGATATTTTGAAAAAGAAAATTTAAAAAATTAAACAAAATTGTGAAAAAATTGATAAATTGTAAAAAAAATATATATTTAAAAAAAGAAAACTAGATTTTGTATTTTGACAAGAAAAATTGAAAAGTTATATAACAAAAGTGAGATTAAAAAAATGATATTTTGAAAAAGAAAATTTTAAAAATTAAACAAAATTGTGAAAAAATTGACAAATTGTAAAAAAAAAATATATTTTAAAAAAGAAAACTAGATTTTGTATTTTGACAAGAAAATTTGAAAAGTTAGATAACAAAAGTGAGATTTCGATAAAAAAAAAATGATATTTTGAAAAAGAAATTTTAAAAAATTAAACAAAATTGTGAAAAAATTGACAAATTGTAAAAAATATATTTAAAAAAAAAGAAAACTAGATTTTGTATTTTGACAAGAAAAATTGAAAAGTTAGATAACAAAAGTGAGATTTTGATGATGTGTTGTATATCCTTGCCGCCCATACGTTTCTCCAACCCATTTTTGGGCCAGGTATAAAAAATTGTGTAGATTTAAATCTTAAGTGGACCACACCACTGGAAAGAATGATAATATAGTAGCTCGCCATTAAAAATTATAAAGAGCCCATCGTAAGGTTTTAGTAATGTTTATTTGCAATCCAACTTGTTGATAATGTAAAGAAGATTTAGATGAAGGTAAACTACAAAGATCAAATTGATCCAAAACTTTTGTGGCCTTCAAAATGTTTTTAATGGTCTTTCATCATATTATTTTGATTGGTATGGCCCACTTAAGATTATTTAGTTCTTATGATTTGAAATCACATCCTAAAATATGATGGAAAAATATATGGACGGTGTCGATATACATAAAATATATCAAGGTGGGCTCTACGCGGTTAGAGTAACACCCATGAAGGAGTTACCTAAAATAGTGAAATGGTACTATAAGGTCACCTCATGGGAACTTCCCATGAGGTTAATCTGTGTGTGCCCCACCATGATGTGTGTAGAACATCAACACCATGCATTTGATGTGTCCCCTTTAAGTCCAAAAATCAGTCATATATGAAACTTAGGTGGGCCATAGCATCTAAAACTATGTGAAGACATCCCTAAAACATATAAAAGCATTTGGTGGGGCCCACATGAGTTTTGGATGTGTATGAAACTTGGTCTAACTCCTCATCCAAGTGGGACACACATATTGAATGGGCTGGATCTATGAACCACATCTAGGTGGGCCCAATAAATGATTATGAATGTTTTAATGGGAGGGTAACCCTCTCAATTATAGTATGTGGTGTGGCCCACCCAAGTCATGGATTAACTTTATTTTTAAGCTCGTGGCCCACCATGGAATGGTGCATCTGACTGACGGGGCAGATCCAAAGTTCAAGTGGACCCAACATAGAAAAGAGTGGGATAGTGACACCCACTATTGAAACCTTTTTAGGGCCCGTCGCGATGTTTATTTGAGATCTAACCTGTTTATATGTAAATACAGACATGGAATAAGGGAAAACATATATATTAGCTTGGTTGAAAACTTCTACGGCCCAAAGTAAGGTTTTAATGGTAGGCATTCAATCCCCACTGTTTTTTGTGATGGGGTCCACTTGAGCTTTGAATCTGCCTCATACTTTGCCTCAATCACAAGAAGTTTTTAATGTTGGATATTCAATCAACACCATTTCATGTGGTGTGGACCAAATACTTGGATGAATAGGAAAAATAAATTTCATATTGATCTGAAACTTTTGTGACCCCCGAAAGGGTTTCAACGCACATTGCATCCTACCCTGCCATATCCAGTTAGCAATGACACAGTGAATGTATTTGGTTTATCCACACTGTCAATCCATTTTTCCAGATCATTTTAGTGGTTGAGCCCAAAATTAAAGCATATCCAAAGCTCAAGTGGACCATACCACAGGAAACAGTGGGAATAATGATTTCCACCGTTGAAATCTTCCTATGGCCTACAGTGATTTTTATTTGTCATCCAACCTGTTCAATAGATCATAAATACATGGATGAAGGGAAAACTAAAATATCAACTTGATCCAAAACTTCAGTAGCCTCCCAAAAATTTTCAATGGTAGACGTTCAGTTCATACTATTTCCTATGATGTGGTCCACTTCAGATTTTTATAGGCTTCATTTTTTAGCTTATGTAATAAAATTATATGTTAAAATGGATGGATGGAGTGGACAAAATGAATAAATCATGGTGGGCCCCACAGGATTTACTCAGTATGCTTAGGAACAAATTGGCTACTCCCCCTGACACCAGCCAATGGCCCATGGACGGTGCTCTGTGGCCCCCACCATGATGTATGTGTTTCATCCATGTCGTCCATATATTTTTACAGATAGTTTTACAATATGAGACCAAAAATGAGATATATCCAAATCTCAAGTGGACCACATTATAGGAAACAGTGTTTAATAAGCGTCGACCATTAAAAACATTTTGGTAGCCATAAAAGTTTTAGATCAAGCTAATTTTTGTTTTTTCCCTTCATCTGGTCCTGTATGACCAAATCAACAGATTGGATGTCAAATAAATAGTACAGTGGGCCTTAGGAAGACTTTAATGGTGGAAATCCAATCACTATTGTTCTCATGTGGTGTGGACCACCTGAGATTTATATCCCTCTAATTTTTGGTATAAAGCTCTAAAATGATCTTTAAAAATGGATGAATGGAATGGATGAAACACATACATCATGATGGGGCCCATAAAGCACCGTCCATGGCCCACCCAAAATTGGGCGCGTGCTTAAAATAGAGCCGCGCCCAATCTCCCTCCATTTCTCTCACTTGCCACGCGCCCTCCCTCTGCCCTCTCTCTCTCTCTCTCACCCCTACCCTCTACCCTCTCTCACCGCCCTCCCTCTGCCCTCTCTCTCTCTCTCACTCCCTCTCTCTCTCTCTCTTTCTAAAATTTGTTCTATTTGGATGCGCCATCCTTCAATCCCTATGAATGGAAACTCATTTTCATTGACCAGTAAAGTTGGTCTGATGGACCCCAACATGGATGGCAGATGCCCCATAAATCTACCAAATCTAGATCTCCATGCTCTGACGTCTCTTGTGAAGTTTCATATGAAGTTTCTATTTTCCTGATTTTCTTTGGGTGGTTTTAGCATTAAATGATAGTTCAAAATTTTTGCTTTTTTCTATTTTCTTTTCAAAATTTCTGTTTGGGTGATCTTTTCGTTGCCTTTTCTGAGGTGGGTTTTTGTTTTACAGAGATTTGGGTTTTCTTTCTTTTCTTTTTTTATTTTGTAAATTCTGCGGGTATTATTATTATTATTTTTTTTTGCTGAGGTGGGATTCTGTTCTTGGGTAATTTTAATTTGAAGTGTTTTTTTTTCTTTTAAAAATCAATTTTAGCATGGATTTATCTTCAGATTCCTTTTCTGAGGTGGGTATTTGTTTTTGGACTATTTTTAGCATTAGATTTTGATGGTAGTTTTAGCTGAGAGCTTTGAATTTACTGCTGTTATCAACTGGGGTAACTTTCTTATGATTTTTTCTAATTTTTTATTATTTCTGTATGAATTGGGAGCTTTGAATTTTACTACTTCTATAATGGGGAGAGAGAGAGAGAGAGAGAGAGAGAGAGAGAGAGAGAGAGAGAGAGAGAGAGAGTTTTCTTTTTTTGGGTTTGTAGTGGAAACTGAGAAATCGGTTTGTTTTTCTGTCACTGATTCTTCTGAGGTGTCTTTTTTTGTTTTTTTTTTTTTTAGTTTTTTTCTCGGGTTTAGCTTTGAAGTTGAAAGCTTTCAAGTTACTATTTTTCGAAGTTAGGATATGCCATTAATTTTTTATTTTTGAATTTTTTGTTGGGTATTTTTTTCCCTAAGGTTGGTTTTTGAATTTATTGTTTTCCCTCATTTAACAATGTTTTCAATCTTTTTTCAAGATAGATTTTGATGGTTGGATGAGTTGGGAAATCTGAATTCTGTTTTACAGCCATTACTAGTATTATCTTTTCATGTAAAGTGAGATTTACTCCTTTTTTGTTGCTTTAAATGAGGTTAGGTTTGTTATTTCCGTAGTTTTCTAGATTGCGATGGTAGCATCTGTCGAAAGCTTCAAAATTTAGTGTTTTCTCAGCATTTCAAGAGTTTATGAGGAGTTTCTTCCTCAAGTAGAAAGTGGTTAGTTCTTGTTTATTTAGTTGAAAAGCCAAAAATTTGCCTGTTTTTCTCCTTGTTTCATGGGTTTGCTGATTGAGAATCGCTGTATTTTTTTTTTTTTTTGAAGACACAGGATGTCCCCACCTCTTTTTTGAAGTGAGACTAATCCCGGCAGATACGCGCAATCACCTACAACCACGTGTATCGGGTAAAGCCAAGGAGGGGAATCGAACCCTCAACTATAGGGATCAAACATACAGTGAAGACCATTCGCCCAAACCTCGTTGGGTGGAGAGTCGCTGTATTTTTGTGGGCTACTAACAGAAAAGCTGAATTTTTTTTTTCATTAGTTTGAAGCATTTTTGGTATGTTTTCGTCGTGGAGAATTGATAGATTTCTTTGTGGGCTTAGGGTTTCAGTGATCTGCTATTGATGTTAGGATTTGCTTCGATTCAGGACGTGGTTGAGTGGCAAGTTATTGGTGTTAATTCTTCTTAATTTTGGGATTTTGATGGCGTCGACGCCGCCCGAAGATGAAAGTAATAAAGGGAGCATGTGGGTCTTAGACCAGAAGCTTGATCAGCCCATGGATGAGGAGGCTGGGAGGCTGAGGAACATGTATAGGGAAAATGTGAGATGTTTGGTTTTGATTTTTTGAGAAGATTCTTATTCCATCTTTTGTCAAGTCCAGATGATATCAAATTCCATGTTTTGTTGTGCAAAGTTTCATATGAAGTTTCTATTTTCCACATGTACAAACAGGGAAAGAGGCTATTTTAAAGAATGCAAATACCATTATAGCTCATCTTATTGGATTGGTTTCCTACCCACACATGATGGTAATATCTCATCCTCAATCGTCTATCTGCTGGCCACCAGTTGAAGGCTCAGGTTATCCTTATGTGGAGGATTTTTGGTTCATGGGCCACCATCCATATAGTGTTGTCGTTTGTATCATTGAACCAAGGGCCCAACTCAACAACCCAAAAAACTAAGAAAATTGTTTTTCTCTTGGGATAAGGTGTGACTTGACCAAACTTGCCATGTGTCAAATTGGTTTTATGTTTGTATTGTGCTGCTCATTCATGTCTAATTACCTGCTTGCCTTCTTTTCTTTTCTTTTTTCTTTCTTTCTTTTAATTGTAATTCTCTTTAACTGTTTTAGATCAATAAGGGACGTCCTCATATTCAAGGAACGGTTTTCAACATGACACTGACTGTAAGCTTAACTCTCTATATATAATAATAATAATAATAATAATAATAATTATTATTATTATTATTATCTTACAGCCTATGATCTATGGTAGGGGACAAACTCCTACTGGCATGGTGCCAATGCTATTGCCCGATGGACACACTAATTACTATCACTCTGATGATTAAAATTTCAAAGAAAGAAGAAAAAACATCTAAATGACTAAACTGCTTTTAGATTTTCCATTCATGACAGTGCCGAAATATGCACAATAGTCAATTCTGACCTAGGAAAGCTGTAAAATATGCATGATTGCAAGAACTCATCTTTTTTGTTAAGGATTTCACTAACACCCACACCGTTGACACACACACACACAAAATTGTACAGGATAGTATTTGCATCTTTTCACAAGAGCCATAATTTGTATTTTCTTCTCTCTTGTAGAACTGCATGATTAAGAGAAAGTGAACCTGATTAAGAGTATTTACCCTCATTGCGCCCTCTCCTGCTTCCCATTCTTTTGCACTTGCTAACATTTTAAAACAGACTCTTCCTCGCTTCGGAATCCCTCCTGCTTTCCCTTCATGCTTTGCAAAGCTATGTTGGAGTTCCTTGCTTTTTAGTGGATTCCTTTGCCAGGTGATTCGCAACATTCACATTTCCCTGAGTCTGGTACAATGCACACTGTTGGAAAGTTTTCAATTTATCTTTGTGGTTTACTGCATAAGCATGGACATTTTGGTTCACTATTTGCTTCCCATTTCATATAGTGTGCAATAGTTGACTGCAAATCATTAGATTTTCCTAGATTTGGGGGGTTCCCGCATAGTGGCAGTTTGGTAATTTTGGAGTCCTTCTTGGTTAGGGTTTGGGCTGAAAGTATGAGTGTTGGAGCTGACGCTTTTGGAGTCCGAACTCATTCTTTTGAAAAATAGAAAAATGGGAATATTAGTAAATATGGATTTTCTTATTAAGAAGAAAATGGAAGATGGATTGAAAAAACATAAAAGAGTTTTTTTTTTTTTTCATCTTCTTCTTCTTTTTTGCTTCAAGAGAGAGAGAGAGAGACGGAGAGGTGAGAGTGGGGAAATCGAGGGAGATAGTGGGGGAATGAAGTGGTCGCGTGAGATTTGAAAATAGCGAGTGTAGTTTGGTTTGAAAATGACGTTTCGCATGTGTGGCGTGTATTTCTTTTAAGATAGTAATTTGATTTTACTGAAGACAATTGAATTACATAGGTAAGTGTTTAATATAGGGAACTTCCCTCGAAATGTTATTCTAATAACTAACCTGATGAAAGTAATTTGTGGTTCAGTTCCTGGACCAATCTCTCTATCATACTCAAAGAAATCCACATTTTTCTTCGTATTTTTTACATGGTTCTTTGTCCCATTTTTGTTTGACTTGAAAGTAAAGGTGATGCATCTTCTTATTTATTCAATCATGAAATGCAGGATGTTGCCATTAAGGTTCTTACAGATCAGGACTTTCATGAGGATCAACTGAAGGACTTTCTAAGGGAGGTATCCATTTGAAACATTGCTAATAATGTTCTTTGCAACTGTACCCATTTATATATCCGGATGTGCATCGGAGCTATCTGGATGTTGAGAGGGGGTCCCTGGAAGATGGGAACCGCTGTTATGACCATTGGAGGGGCCTGACCATTTGGACAGGCCGTGTTTATGTATTTGCTCAAAATTAATGGAGTAGACCCAGATGTGCATTGGAACTATCTGGATGAGCGGGGGTCCCTGGAAGGTGGGAACCGCTGTTATGACCATGATGAGGCTGTCCATTTCCTATGGACAACATTGGAGGGGCTCGGCCATTTAGACAGGCCGTGTTTATGTATTTGCTCAAAATTAATGGAGTAGACTCGGATGTGTGTCGGAGCTATCCGGATGATGAGCAGGGGTCCTTGGAAGGTGGGAACCGCTGTTATGACCATGATGAATCTGTCTATTTCCTATAGACAACATTGGAAGGGCCTAGCCAATTGGAGCAAGCCATGTATATATCTGTATTTGCAAGGACCACACCCTTAACTTATAACCTAAACCTATTCTCAAATCCCAAAACCTATAACTATAACCTAAACCTATAACCTATAACCTAAACCTATAACCTAAACTCAATTCCCTATACTTTAACATACAACCTAACCTAAACCTATACTTATAACCTAAACATATTCTCAAATCTCAAAACCTATAACCTAAACCTTAACCTAAACCTATAACCTATAATCTATAACTTGAACCTATAACCTAAACTCAATTCCCTAAACCTTAACCTATAACCTAACCTAAACCTATACTTATAACCTAAACCTATTCTCAAATCCCAAAACCTATAACTATAACCTAAGCCTTAACCAAAAACCTATAACCTAACGTAAAACCTAAACCTATAACCTTAACCTAAACCTAAACTTATAACCTTAACCTTAACCTATAACCTTAACAAAAACCTATAACCTAAACCTAAACCTAAACCTATTCTTAAATCCCTAAACCTAAACCTATAACCTAAACCTTAACCTAAACCTATAACCTTAACCTAAACCAAAACCTATGACCTAAAACCTTAACCTATAACCTATAACCTAAACTTATAACCTATAACCTAACCTTAACTTAAACCTAAAACCTAAACCTTAACCTAAAACCTAAAACCTAAACCTAAACCTAAAACCTAAATGTATTCTCAAATCCCTAAACCTAAACCTACACCTAATCGTAATCTCAACTCCCTAACCTAAACCTAAACCTAAACTTGAAAACCCAAACCTAAACCCGATCCCAAACCTGAACCTGATTTCCTAAACCTAAACCTTAACCTATTCTCAATTCCCTAAACCTATAGCTTATAACCTTAACCTAAACCTAAACCTAAACCTATAACCTTAACCTAAACCTAAACTTATGACCTAAAACCTTAACCTATAACCTATAACCTAAACTTATAACCTATAACCTAACCTTAACCTAAACATAAAACCTAAACCTTAACCTATAACCTAAAACCTAATGTATTCTCAAATCCCTAAACCTAAACCTACACCTAATCCTAATCTCAACTCCCTAACCTAAACCTAAACCTAAACTTGACAACCCAAACCTAACCTGAACCCGAACCCGATCCCGATTTCCTAAACCTAAACTTAAAACCTTAACCTAAACCTATTCTTAAATCCTAAAACCTATAACCTAAACCTAAACCTAAACCTAAATCTTAACCTATAACCTTAACCTATAACCTAAACCTATAACTTAAACATAATTCCCTAAACCTTAACCTAACCTAACCTAAACCTAAACCTTAACCTAAACCTATAACCTTAACCTAAACCAAAACCTATGACCTAAAACCTTAACCTATAACCTATAACCTAAACTTATAACCTATAACCTAACCTTAACCTAAACCTAAAACCTAAACCTTAACCTATAACCTAAAACCTAAACCTAAACCTAAAACCTAAATGTATTCTTAAATCCTTAAACCTAAACCTACACATAATCCTAATCTCAACTCCCTAACCTAAGCCTAAACTTAAACTTGAAAACCCAAACCTAAACCCAATCCCAAACCTGAACCCGATTTCCTAAACCTAAACCCTAATTTATTCTCAATTCCCTAAACCTATAGCTTATAACCTAAACCTAAACCTTAACCGAAACCTATAACCTTAACCTAAACCAAAACCTATGACCTAAAACCTTAACCTATAACCTAACCTTAACCTAAACCTAAAACCTAAACCTTAACCTATAACCTATAACCTAAACCTAAACCTAAACCTAAAACCTAAATGTATTCTCAAATCCCTAAACCTAAACCTACACCTAATCCTAATCTCAACTCCCTAACGTAAACCTAAACCAAAACTTGAAAACCCAAACCTAAACCCGATCCCAAACCTGAACCCGATTTCCTAAACCTAAACCTTAACGTATTCTCAATTCCCTAAACCTATCACTTATAACTTAAACCTAAACCTTAACCAAAACCAAAACCTATGACCTAAAACCTTAACCTTAACCTATAACCTAAACTTATAACCTATAACCTAACCTTAACCTAAACCTAAAACCTAAACCTTAACCTACAACCTAAAACCTAAACCTAAACCTAAAACCTAAATGTATTCTCAAATCCCTAAACCTAAACCTACACCTAATCCTAATCTCAACTCCCTAACCTAAACCTAAACCTAAACTTGAAAACCCAAACCTAAACCCGAACCCGATTTCCTAAACCTAAACCTTAACCTATTCTTAATTCCCTAAACCTATAGCTTACAACCTAAACCTAAACCTAAACCTTAACATAAACCTAAACTTAAACCTATAACCTATAACCTATAACCTAAACCTAAAACTAAAACCTAAATGTATTCTTAAATCTCTAAAACTAAACCTACACCTAATCCTAATCTCAACTCCCTAACCTAAACCTAAACCTAAACTTGAAAACCCAAACCTAAACCCGATCCCAAACCCGAATCTGATATCCTAAACCTAAACCTTAACCTATTCTCAATTCTCTAAACCTATAGCTTATAACCTAAACCTAAACCTTAACCTAAACCTAAACCTAAACCTTAACTTAAACTTAAACCTAAACCAATAACCTTAACCTAAACCAAAACCTATGGCCTAAAATCTTAACCTATAACCTATAACCTAAACTTATAACCTATAACCTAACCTTAACCTAAACCAAAAACCTAAACCTTAACTTATAACCTAAATGTATTCCCAAATCCCTAAACCTAAACCTACATCTAATCCTAATCTCAACTCTCTAACCTAAACCTAAACCTAAACTTGAAAACCCAAACCTAAACTCGATCCCGAACCCGAACCCAATTTCCTAAATCTAAGCCTTAACCTATTCTCAATTTCCTAAACCTTAACCTATAACCTAACCTAAACCTAAACCTATAACCTGTACTTATAACCTAAACCTAAGCCTAAAACCTAAACCTAAACCTAAAACCTAAATGTATTCTCAAATCCTTAAACCTAAACCTACATCTAATCCTAATCTCAACTCTCTAACCTAAACTTGAAAACCCAAACCTAAACCCGATCCCGAACCCGAACCCGATTTCCTAAACCTAAACCTTATCCTATTATCAATTCCCTAAAGCTATAACCTATATACTATAACCTATAACCTAAACCTAAACCTATAACCTAAACCTAAACCTTAACTTATAACCCATAACCTAACATTAACCTAAACCTAAAACCTAAACCTAAACCTAAAACCTAAAACCTAAAACCTAAATGTATTCTCAAATCCCTAAACCTAAACCTACACCTAATCCTAATCTCAACTCCCTAACCTAAACCTAAACCTAAACTTGAAATCCCAAACCTAAACCCGATCTCGAACCCGAACCCGATTGTTGTAGTAATGTAGCCCAATCACATGGCAACAAACAAAAATGTATCCCTTTCAACACATTGCCCTTTTTACAAAGCTTTAGTTTTTGTTGTTGTTTCTATTAACTTGAATTGAAACACTTTTTTGCATTATTTGCTTGCATTAGTTTTATTTTAAAAAAGTGTGCCCACTTTTTTGGAAGAAGTTTCTGCAATTCTTCATGATTCTGAATTATAATGTTTTGTTGGTTGAATATTTTTGTATTAGATGAAAGACATAAAAAGAAAATTGTTGCTAATTTTTTTCATTTTTTTATTTATGATGTTAAAGTGATATATATTTATGCGTGGATGAATGTAATGTGGATAAGATTGTTTGTGTTTGGATGAATGTAGTTTATGTTTGGATGGATTTACGTAGTTTGGGTTTAGATGGATGTGAATGTGAATATGATGAAATATATTATATAACAAGAGTATATCAGGAAGAATACAATGAAATATATTGTAACAGGTGTATATCGATGGTGTCATATTTGAAAATTTTTGACAGCTCTAGGCTGTCCATATTTTTCTAAATATTCAAATATGAGATGATCGAAGACTGTCCTTTTAAGGGTCATAAGAGACGATTCATAGCAGTCCTTTTTAAGGACGGTCCACAACGGTCCTTTTAAAGGATGGTCCATGACCATCCTTTTAAGGCTCATAAGAGACGGTTCATAGCAGTCCTTTTGAAAGACGGTCCATGACTGTCCTTTTTAGGGTCATAAGAGATGGTTCATGATTAGTACTTTTTAAGGACGGTCCATGACCGTCCTTTTTACAGACGGTCCATGACCGTCCTTTTAGGGATCATAAGAGATGGTTCATGACAGTCCTTTTTAAGGACGGTCCATGACCATCCTTTTTACAGACGGTCCATGACCATCCTTAAATGTTAATAAGAATGACGGTTTGTGACCGTCCTTTAAGTAATACGACGCCTTCAAATATGACGGCCCATGCGACGGCCCCTGACTGGCTTCATTTGAGATGGTTTTCAAACGTCCTTTTTTCGCTGTTTTGGCATAGTGACAAGCTATTTTATCTTTTAATTTTCTAATATACACATGATTTATAATATAGCATGCAGTATTAACCGCTTCAGCCCACAAGTTTTTTGGTAAATTCATGCTATTTGACATAACATTGGCCGTCTCTTATAGCACTATTCTTCCTTTCAACAACCCCATTTTATTGAGGTGTTTTGGGAGCAGAGAACTCATGTGATATGCCATGATCTGTACAAAATTTATTAAAATTGCTATTTTCGAATTCAGTACTATGATCACTTCTGATCTTGATTATATTTACATCTTTTCAGTCTGAATTCGTTTCAGTATTCTTTTGACTTTATCGAGAGTATCAGATTTTTCTCTCATGAAGGCTACCCAAGTAAATCTGGTAAAATCATTAACGATAACCAGAAAGTACTTCTTTCTAGCTCTACTTTTCGTTCTTATTGGTCCAACCAAATCCATATGGAGAAGTTCAAGAGGTTTGGTTGAGGCTAAGAAGTTCACTTTCTTGTAACTACTCCTCATTTTTTTTTTCCAATTTGGCATGCTCCACATATATTATCAACCTTTTTTTTTAAAATTTGGGTAGACCTCGAATAAGATCTATTTTGCTCAGTCTATAAAGATTTCGGTAGTTAATATGTCCAAGACGTTTATACCATAATTCCGTTTAATTTGTTTGGACCATGTAACATGAAAAGTTAGAAGAGCATGACTCATTGATAATATAGCAATTTTCGGAAGTCCTACGACCATTTAATATCACACAACCTTTCTCATTTGTAATCTCACATCCGTGGTTAGTAAATTTCACGTTGTGTTTGTTATCGCAGATTTGAGATATACTTAAAAAATTGTGTTTAAGTCCTTCAACACGTAAAACATTTTTAAAAGGAGGAAGCTAGAAAGTTGAATAGTACCTTGACTTATAATTCTGCAGTTGCTTTCATCACCAAAAGTAACCGAACCGTCATTCATTTATTTGAAGTTGGTGAAGATTTCTTTGTCACCTGTCATATGTCTTGAACATCCACTGTCTAGGTACCATTTTGCAGTTGCTTTTATCACCAAAAGTAACTTTTGGAACCCATTTCATTATAGTTCTGGGTTTAAGAGTTCCATTAGTTTTTCTCTGTTTACAAGAGTTGGAATTTCTCTATCTATTAACTCCAAATTCATTTAAGTTAGATTTAAAAAGCACTTTGAGTAAGTCCACTATTTTTTCATCTGAAGGATTATATCTTTGATTTCTATAGTTAATGGCAATAGAATTAATATTAGAAGTTTGAAAAGATTTTGAATTTTTAAAATCATTTTGGTTATAGTTTCTCAAATTCTTACCTTTTGAGTTTGAGGATTCTCCTTTTACAAATATAGGAGATGCATTTTTATTTTTCAGCGAACTACCTTGGGTATAGCCCAGACCCGATTTATCGCCACATTTTCTGGAGACAGTTAATAGTTTTTTCAACTTAGGATCTCCATGAGCATATTCCAAGTATCCTTAGAACTTAAAAAAGAAGAAACTTCGAGTTTTAGATTCTCATTTTCAATTCTGAGTTTTTCTAACTCAATGGTTTTGAAATTTAAATCAAGTTTTGCCTTTTCAAAATAATTAAAAAGATAAGATTTTTTCAAAATATTATTTTCAATTTCTTCTTTTATTTTAAGATATTTTTTCCTTTTAAATTTCTAGTTTGACAGCAATTTTGCAACTTTCCTTGTATAGGGTATTGTAGGTGTCTTGAAGATCATCTTCATTTTCATTTTCAGGGTCACTCTTGAGATTATCATAATCAGATAAATTACAACTATCTGAGGAGGTAACTCTGGCTATAGTCATCAGGGCTTTTACTTCGTTTGAAATTTCTTATTCTGAATTATCTGACTCAGAAGAACTTTCAGAGCTGGATGATTCATCCCAAGTAGCAATCATACCCATTCTTTTTTATTTATCCCTTTTGGGACATTTATTCGCTAAATGCCTGTATTCATGGCAATTGAAACATTGATTGTCTTTTACAGATTTTCAAGTTTTAGATCTTCATTTTCTTTTATCAGATGATTTTTTAAAATCAGTTCTTTTCTTATTTTTGAAAATCCTGTAAAATTTCTTAACAAGGAAAGTCATATCATCTTCTATATCTTCAACATCAGAATTAACACAGTCATCTTTTGAAATAGATTTGGATGACTTAAGAGCAATAAACTTACCTTTAGAAGCTTTAAAATTTAACTCATATGTTTGAAGGGAACCAACTAACTCCTCAACCTTCATTAAATCAGTCTTTCAGTTCCTGAATGGTAGTTACTTTGGAATTAAATCTCTTAAGAAGAGATCGCAGTATTTTAGCACAGACCTTGCTTTCTGGGATTCCATCCCCTAGACTCCACAAGAAATTTACTATATCATTTAATTTCATATAGAAGTCCATGAAGGTTTCATTTTCTTTCATACGAATTTCCTCAAATTTTGTAGTAAGGATTTGAACTGTAGATTTCTTGACTATAGTAGTTCCTTCATGTGTCATTTCAAGAATATCCCAAGCTTGTTTAGCCATATCACATGAAATAATTCTTTTGAATTCATCAAGTGATAGAGCATAAGTAATGGCATTTAAAGCCTTAGCATTTGCACTGTTTTCATTTTTCTGAGGTGTAGTCATAAATAAAATGGAGTTTCTTTCATAGACTTGGTTCCGTCACTGCCTAGAACTTCAGACACGGGTGGTTTCCATCTAGTTACAATGGCTTGCCACACACTTTCATCTAAGGATTTTAAGAAAATCCTCATTCTGGCTTTCCAATAAGCATAATTAGAGCCATCAAAAGGTGGTGGCCTGGTAATAGACAAGCTATCGAAATTTAACATAATATGAAAGCTCTAGATCATTAAACTCAAGAAACTTAATCCAAATAAATGAGTAACTTAGATTTGATACCACTTGAAAGAGACGAGTTAACAGTCCTGGGGGGGGGGGGGGGGGTTGAATTGAATTATGCCAAATAAAAATTTTAAGGTACTGAAATAATAAATAAATCAAAATTAATCATTAATCTCAATAGCAGTAATGTTGAGAAATTGATTCAAACTTTGTTCATATGACAACCTTACACAAAAAATAAAGTTTTAGATAGGACAACCTGATTTCATGAACGTAGTAAGGATCAAGATCACAAACTAAGCAAGAGACAAGAGAAAGCTATTTATTACAAGCATTCACCACATAAGCATAAACAAATTACAATCATTCACCACTGATACACAACTTAAACCATTTACCACAAACATCAGGAGTTATAGTGGCTCGGTGTGTACACCAATTGTTCTCAAACAACCACACTTACTCCACTCCCAATAATCACAACCCACGTGATATTGGCGTTCACTAATAAACAAGGTTTTCACAGGTTCACCTTAAAACATATACAGTTGTGTTTTTAGATGGGCTATCACAAACAAAACCCCACGCTGAGATTTTCTGGCTATCTCAGTCAAAATCAATACATGAGATTTTTTGGATATCTCAAAGAAACCACAAAATAAAAGTACAGAATGATACTTATCTTCTTCTTGAAGACGTTCTTGATGTGGCCCGTAGAACCACTTCGTTTGATGTATAATGTTCAATGTCCAGTAATACAATCAAGGATTCTAGGTTCTAAATTGATTTTAAATTAATTCAAACCTCATGCTACTTGTTTGAATCCTTTAGATCTCAAAAGAAGAGTGATTACTCTCTTTTCAAAAGGTAAGATTCATAAACGAAAGATCAAAGAATCAAAATAAAAGCTATATAAACAGAAATATAAAATACTGTGCAATAGCTTCATGATAGTGGGGACTTCTCTCTTTCTAAGTGAAGGCCTTTCTTAGCTTGGATTGGTAATTTCAGAGAGAAGGCTTCTATTTATAGGTTAAGATGTTGTTGCTTTGACTCGTCTAAGGTCTCCTTCGACTCGTCTAAGATCCAACCAAATTTTAAATTTTGGGCGCGATCGGATAAAACAGTTCTTCGACTGGTTGAAGGCTCTACTCGACTGGTCGAGCACAACCTTCGACTGGTCGAGGGTGCTAAAATTTAGTCGCTGGACTTCAAATCGAGCACCCTTCAACTGGTCAAAGGTGTCTCTTCGACTGGTCGAGAAACCACTAGAAATATCCGTTTTTTAAGTTTAAATCTTGGACTGGTTGAAGATATACTTAGACTAGTCGTGCCATAGCTTAGACTAGTCGAACTATAGCCTAACTAAAGTATAAAATCCCGTATAAGTTTAATATTTGAAAGCACCTAAGTCTAAGGTCTTTTTAGGATCATTTATACTTGAGAAAACTGGACATTAAAGTGTATAGGATAAATCTTCTACTTGAAGGTGGAGCTTGATCTTCTACTAGAAAAGTAGTAGAATTTGAATACTCTTTGGCTTAAATTATCCATGACTTGAACTTGTGCTTGCACTTTCTAACTTCATGGTTTGTTCTTGAAGGTAAACTTTCCATCTTTTGTGAAGGTAAACCTTCCATCTTGCTTCTCTTGAAGATTCACTTGAAGGTTCATTTGCAGGTCCATTTGAAGGTGAACTTTCTATCACTTAAGTTGTTTTGTCTCATCAAAATTTGACAAGAAAAAGTGTGCACAACACTTACACTAACGGATTAGATCCGATTTATGATAGGCCCAGAGACTAGACCAAGATGATCGACGCTTGGTTTTAGGCATTGGGAATTGTGAGCGAAACTTTTCGCCTTCTCTCACCATTTTTTTTGTACTTACGTGCGATTTATTGAAACGGTACAAAGTAAGATATGTGGGGCCCAGAGTGATGTATATGTGTTATCTAACCTATTCATCATATGTAATATACATATATAAAGGGATAACATAAATATAATGTTTATCAGAAAGGTGTATGACCAACTTACTCAATGCTTGATAACTATTTATTTGGGTGTGGTCCACTTCATCTGTAAGTAATGCTCATAATTTTGGATAAAGATTACAATGAACTCATACTCCTTATGAACTGTGTAGATTGAAAATTTACATCACATTTGTCCCACAACCGAGAGATAACCAGGGCCATATGAGACATACAAGCACCACAAAAGACTTCCTGCGCCGATGTCTCATCTTCATCATTACCTTTCTTAATAAGACATATGAGACATACAAGCACCATGTGTAAATGAAATTTTGGACCGAAAAAATAACAACCACGATCTATATAACATGACAACCATGACCCATATAATATGACAACCACGACCAATAACAAATGACAACCACAACCCATGAAACGTGACAACCACGACCCATATAACATGACAACCACAATCCATAACAACTGGCATCCATGACCCATGTACCGTGTGTCACGCCCCAAACCTGAAAATCGGATTCACAAGAATCCCGATCGTCGAATCCGGTGCCGACAGCCTCCGTAGTACCCTATTATCGGTTCCTAGCGTGCATATGCCAGATTCCGATCATGGAATCCTACAAGTAGGATTTTTTTTATTATGTACATTTAACTCTTAATAGGCATAACCACAAGTATACCCAAATCACAAAGGTCATATATCCACTAATATAAATTTTGAATACACTGCTGAAAGGGAAATACATATATCAAAAATCAAGGCTCCAGAAGACTGCTGCATGCTCCAAGCTCCATACTGCTGCAACCTAACATCATTTGCATGCATCTATCATGCATAAGCTTATAGAAAGCTTAGAGGATGGTGTAAGTGTATGTATAAGGTAAGTGTCAAGTATTCAATACAATGCCATAGTCATACAATACTGGAAACACTGGTAATCCATAAATCATACAATGTCAAAAATAAGCAGAAATACTAACAAGATAATGAATTATCAGAGTAAATAGAAGTACTGACAAAATCATAAATCATACGATAATGGAGTAAATGGAAATACTGACAAGACCATGAGTCATACAATATTAGAATACGCAATACAAATCAACTATGCAAATGAGGAGTTATAGGGAGCCAAATATCAGATGCAGAGAATGCAATGCAATATACATTCTTGATGAGTGACACAAATAGCGTCAGCCATACCTAGACCATATAAACGCAGAAGCACAATAACCCAAATTGTCATATGTCGTGGATGTAATGCAACATGTAGTTGAATGGAATGACCATGCTGGGGTGTGAAGTCGGGATGGTAGTACGTAGTATCGCAGGCTATGGGGTCTATAACAATGGACTTCTATTCAAACTAGTCTCATACCTAATTTGGATAGTGAGAATCAATGTGGTAAACTCTTGATCTCAGGTTAGTCGCGCGCCCCAATCAAAATCCTGGCTAATGCGAAGGTACACATAACAAATAGTTATGCACCACCAGCCTGAGTGGATAGTGAATGCATGAATGAATGAGTATGTAACTCCTGCTTAATAAGTCCATATATCAGTACAGTTCATCTCTGGGATCATCACCGGGGTTTAGTACACTCCAAATGACACTGCCCCTCTCCCAGCAGCACAATCTAAGTGGGTGTAAGAAACCTCACTATTTGCCTGGCCAATAGTTTGCCAATACCTATTCGGCACGTCGATAGCGGACCCATTCACGAGCTGGTCAAACTCAGCCTAGCAATGCCCCCTACGCTCGGGCGGGTAAGGCCACATCCCCTCCTAACCGACCATGACATAGTGGGAGACGCAGCCTTCTGGTATCTGGAACTCGGGCGCTCATGTATCCACTCAGTCTCGACGTTGGGGCATCCTCTGGTATAAAGAGGGTTTAAGAATTTTCACCTAGGGCCATCTATGACAGCTCGATGCTAGAACAAATTTCCAGTGTCCCATCTGGCCATCCACGATATGCCTGTGGAGGCTACGACCCTTATGTCGTTAGGGCGCACAGTAATCATAATGCAATACGCATAAGTCATACAATCCAGTCATACCTCAATCCTGTGCATACCGTGCGCTCATGTGAGATAACCTCCACCTATCAGGGAGTCTTATAGCAACATGCTCAATGACATATGCAATGATCAACCACATCTCATAACAAACATGCAGATGATGCGTATGGGCATGTATCACGATGCTATGTTATCATGTACTCATTATCGGTATCAATAACCAGCATCAACAATCGACCTTGACAATATGGACATTTAACCAACAATGCGTCCAAGGAATGATCCCTCATAGAGTGGACCCATGGCCCCACACAAGGGCCAAATATACCACACCATGGGTCTCACTCAAGAGCTTAATACACATCACGATGGGCCTCTCTCATGGGCCTAATCTACATCACAATGAGCTCCATTGTCTGGCCCTCAAATGCATCATAATGAGCTTCATCACATAGGTCTCATATACATCCCATTGTGTCTTAAACACGGGCTGAATGCACATCACAATGGCCTCAAATACGGGTCATATATACATTACAATGGGCCTCGGCAATTAGCCTTGATACCCGGCCTCGACAATCAGAATCGGTAATTGGTACCAATAATCAACATTGATAATCGGCACCGACAATCGGCATAAGGGAAGGTCACAATGAGGACATTTAACAATCATTGCCCATCAATGTGGCCATTTAACCAACATTGCTCCCAAGCAGTAGCCTACATAGAGTCAAACATATAGTGGGCCCCATGGCCCCACACAAAGGGCTAATATACATCGTAATGGGCCTCACCCAAGGGCCACATCACATGGGCTACACATACATCACTTCAAGACTCATCATATGGGCCGGAAATACCTCATAATGGGCCACGACATATGGGTTGGGAACACATCACAATGGCCATGGCATATGGGCCGGGAATGCGTCACAATAGGCCATGACATATGTGCCGGAATTACATTACAATGGGCCTCGCTAAATGGGGGTGGGCCCTGCACATGGGTCTCAAATACATCAAGTGGGCCACATCAATGGGCCATGCCAATGAACTTCATATACATCAAGTGGTCCACATCAATGGGTCATACCAATGGACCTCATGTACATCACAATGGGTCGAAATACATGGTGTCACCTGTATGTCAGTTGGGCCATAATACATGGGCCGAAAAATACATCTCATTGGGCCTTACCAAGTGGGTCGTGCCAATGGGCCTCGTATCCAACACATCAAGCTGGGCCTAGCTTGCACATATCAAATGGGCCCCAACAGATGGACAGTGAGCCTGCTATACACATATCGAGGTGAGCCGCATAAGTGGACGACATAAATGAAATGCATACAACATAGTGGGCACTGTGAATCTGCAGTAGGTGGGCTTATCGTCCAGCAAGTTGGATGGTGCAGATCAACATATAAATCGTAGTTGGCCCCACGGCACGTCCAGATAGACGGTGCTGGAATACAATACATACATTAAGTTGGATCCCACCCCAGAAAACAGATGGGCGGCGGGAATATACATGAGGTGGGTTACCACCATCCTGGGGTAGATGGACGGATAGTATAAAACACATACATCAAAGTGGAGTCCACCGTTTGACAAACTAAACAAACGATGGATATAGAATATATACACTAAGGTGGGTCCCATTTATTGGGGATGAATGGTATGAATATACATCATATGGGCCATAATCACATCATGTCAGGCCTTGCTCCTAGGTCTCGAATACATCAAATGGGCCTCACTCATGGGCCTCATATATACAACAGGTGGGCCCTGCACATGGGCTTCAAATACACAGCATGTGGGCCCTATACATGGATCTCATACACATCACAATGGGACTTGCCCATGGGCCTCAAATTCAAGCAAGTGAGCCCTAACATATGGGCCTTAAATATAAGACACGTGGGCCCTATCACATGGGCCTTAAATATACATCATGATGGGCCTCGTGGATGGCCCGCACCAATGAGTCTTAAGTGGGGGTGGACCACACCAAAAATTATTTCAATAATTAAAGGTGTATCCTGTGACACTGTACACCATCATTTCATGGGGCACATGGCCCACTATTGATGATCGGCGCTGTCCAAACATTATGGGTAGTGTGGATATGGAACATACATCAAGGTGGGATCCACAACACCGTTCAAACATTATTCAACACCATCCAGACGTTCTGGACGGTGAGGATGAAATAAATACATCTAGGTGTGGTCCACCGTCCAAATCTGTTGGATGGGGTGCATACACTACATACATCAAGGTGTGGCCCACAGACCTACTGACATGTTAAGGGTATAGCAGCCAATCGTTATCACAACAGGTGGGTCCCACGTGACAGGTGGGTCCACACGTGTGGGGCCCACCAGCAAAATGGATGGACTGTGGTGGAAAAAATACATATATCATGGCGGGGCCAGTCCACATCCAAGCAGTGGATGACGTGGATTAGAATATCATCGTCGGTCCCACCGTCCCACGTTAGAGGGTGCGGACAACATATATATCAGGTGAGGTCCCCAGCACTGCTGGACGGATGGACGGCGTGCATAATACATATGTCAGGTGGGTTACACCATCCCACGTACTGGACATGAAGACAAAACGTATGCATAAAGGTGGGCGTCCCCGCAGCTGCTGGACGGTGCTCAGCAGCGTCCCACGGATGGTCCATATGCAACCTACAGAAGTGGGGTCCACGTATAGCTATGGGCGGCCCATATGCAACCTACAGAAGTGGGGTCCACGTATAGCTATGGGCGGCGTGGATGTAGTACATACATCAAGGTGGTCCCACGTCCAAGCAATGGACAGCGTGGGGACCACATGTGCAGGTGAGTTCCACCGTCTAGAAATACCGGAGGGTGTGGAAATATACATCTGGTGGGTCCACACGCTGAGTACAATGCATACACCAGTGGGTCCCACGCGGGGCCCACCATAACGTCTATTTCCATTCAATCTATTAATAAGATCACGTAGACCTGGATACAGGGGATAAACAAATTTCATATTGACCCAAAACTTCTATAATGCCCAAAAAGGGTTTCAATGGCAGCCGTTCAATCACTACTGTTTCCTATGATGTGGGCCACTTGAGCTATGTATATGGCTAATTTTGGGAGGGGGGGCCCACTGCCCTAAGGGGCCCACCAATGTACGGCGTGGATGCTCAACACGCATCTCGATGGGGCTACAACTGGGACCCATGTCCCTGCCTCTTCCGTAAACAGCAGCGGGACGCTACAGACATCCAGACGTTAGCAGCAGCAGCAGCAGGTGCTTGGTTATTATTGATATTATTATTTTTTTCTTTTAGAAGAAACAGATTTTTCCACGGTTTTTCATAGGTGAGGCCTGCATCTAAAAAATCTAACCCTTTCATAGGATTCTACAGCCCTTGATTGACCAAACGAGACCAATATGTGACGTGTTTTTGGCTAATAGAAAAATCAAGGTAGGTTTTAACGATAATACCACTATTTTCTATGGTATGGCTTGCCCGAGAATCGGATTGGTCTCAAATTTCAGCTCAATGCCTAAAATGATCTGAGGAAAAGGTTGGACGACTTGGATTAAGTACATACATTAAGGTGGGGCCTGTAGGAGTGGTCCACACATCCCCTTAGCCACTCCCACACGTCAGTTCACATCTCACTTAGCACGTCCAGTGTCCAGAGACGCTAAATAGACGGTGTGTATATATATCATCAAGGTGGGTCTCACATAGATGCAGCCCACCTAATTGGATCAATCAGATATTTGTGTTTTCCCCACACCCAGCCTATGGATTATGGGATGTCAGGTGGGCCCACTTGATGGACAGCATAGATAAGTTGTATACTTCATGGTGGGGTCCACTTAAGTGGGCCACATGACCAAATCAACTCAAAATGAAAGAGAGAGAGAGAGAGAGAAGCACCCACATATGATCTTCTCCTCCTTTCGCCAAAGTATCCTAGAGCATCAATGGACGAACTTCAACGATCGAGATTGGATCATGAACGGTGGAGATGGGAGTAAGGAAGGTAGGCCACACTAGCTTCTCCTCTTAGAAGCCATGGACGTGGGTTGCTTGGAAAGAGGAGCTTGAAAAATGAGAGAGAGATGAGAGAGAGAGGTGTAAGAAAAGTGATGGGAGAGAGGATGGTGAGGTGATGGGAAAGTTGACTTTTGGGATTGCTTTTTGTACTTAGGAATGGGATAGATTAATGTGTACTTTGACAAGTGAAGTGATTGATGTGATAGATTTTCTAAGGATTCTAACGCGTGGCATTTTTCCTCAAACTGAATGCGGACCCACATCTCCTGGCCTGGGTATCAGCTCGGTGCGTAATACGCGGCATCGAAACCGTGGCGACGCGGTCACAATGATATAAGTCCCGAGTCAAGTCGACTCAGACCGACAGGATCCAGCTTAGGATCGCGCGCAGACGCCGTTTACAGATTACGAGTCGCCAAAATTTGACCAGGAGGTCTGCAAAGGCATACGGAACGGTACAGGCTAGGATATGGGTCTTACACCGTGACAACCACAACCCATATAACATAACAACCACGATACAAAGTTATGGGTTAAACGAGTTGGGCCTTGCAAAAGGCCTTAAAAAACACGAACCTTATAACCTGACAACCACAATCCATGTAACATGGCAACCACGACCCATTACAACTGACAACCATAACCCATGTAACTTGAAAATCATGACCCATATAACATGACAACTACGACCCATAACAATTAACAACCACGACCCATGTAACATGACAACCACGACCCATATAACATGACAACCACGATATCACGTTGTGGGCCAAACGAGTTAGGCCTTTGCACACAACCCTGAAAAGCACGATCCTTATAATATGACAACCACGATCCATATAACATGACGGTAATGATACAACCGTGTAGGGCCCAACAAGTTAAGGCTTATGCACAGCGCTGAAAACAACGACCCATGTAACATGAAAACCACGACCCATGTAACATGACAACCACGATACAACGTTGTGGGCTAAACGAGTTGGGCCTTGCACACGGCCCTGAAAAGCACGATCTTTATAACATGACAACCACGATCCATATAACATGACAGCCGGCCCAACGAGTTGAGGTTCATGCAAGACACTGAAAATAATGACCCATGTAACATGAAAACCACGACCCATGTGACATGACAATCAAGGCCCATAACAAATGACAACCACAACCCATGTAACATGAAAACCACGACTCGTATAACATGACAATCATCATGCAATGTTTTAGGCCAAACGAGTTGGGCCTTACACACGACCCTGAAAAGCACGATCCTTATAACATGACAACCACTATCCATATAACATGACAACCACGATGCAACGGTGTGAGGCCCAACGAGTTGAGGCTTATGCGCGGCGCTGAAACAATGACCCATGTAACATGAAAACCATGACCCATATAACATGATAACCATGATCCATCAAATGACAACCACGACCCATGTAACATGAAAACCACGACCCATATAACATGACAACCACGATGCAATGTTTTGGGCAAACGAGTTGGGCCTTGCACATGACCCTAAAAGGCACTATCCTTATAACATGACAACTACGATCCATATAACATGACAGCCATGATGCAAGAGTGTGGGGCCCAACGAGTTGAGGCTCATGCACAGCGTTGAAAACAACAACCCATGTAACATGAAAACCATGACCCATATAACATGACAACCACGATGTAATGTTTTGGGCCAAATGAGTTGAGCCTTGCACACGACCTTGAAAAGCACTATCTTTATAACATGACAACCACGATCCATATAACATGACAATCACGATGCAACAGTGTGGGGCCCAACGAGTTGAGCCTCATACACGACCCTGATAACCACGACCCATGTAACATGAAAACTACGACCCATGTAACATGACAACCACGACTCATAAAAAATGACAACCATCACCCATATAACATGATAACCACAACCAATAATAACCAACAACCATGACCCATGTAGCATGAAAACCATGACCCATATAATATGAAAATCACGACCCATAAAACATGACAATCATGATGCATCAGTGTTGGCCCAACGAGTTGCGCCTTGCACACGGTACTAAAAAGCATGATCCATCAAACACGACCCTTACTCTATTATATAATATTATAATAATGTTATTAATATCAGGACTAGGGCACATAATATCAGCCTGATCCTAAAAATATAATAATGTTATTAATTACATTAACTTTTACAACGACGACCCTAACTACATTACAAGTAGGACCATTACCACATTACAACCATGACCAATACCAAATAATTTTAGGTCGTGGTTATAATGTGGTAAGGGTCATGGTTTTCGTATGGTAAGGTTCGTGGTTGTCAATTGTCATGTATCGTGGTTGTCATCCACGATGGTTCATAGTTGTAAACCACGTCCTTTGTCATCCACATTGGGTCGTGATTTACATGTACAATGGTTCGTGATTATCATCCACATTGAGTCGTGGTTCACATGTGAAACAATTCGTGATTATCAACCACTATTAATAAGTAGATTACAATTCATAAACTTAAAATTTTCATTAGTGTTATTACATTACATTATAAAAAAAAATTAAAAAAAATTGAAAGTAATAAGTCCTTATCAACCTCAGCCTACTGGGACGAAAGTGCATCGACGTCGATTGTGACCCACTCGATTACATCTCGAGCGTCTGGGTATTGGCCTATCTTCTCCCTATGATGTAATTTGAACCTTTTTCGGTCTTCCAGTAGATCTTCTTATTTCTGAAGGTTTCATATTCTCACATAAAATGTTCACTTCGTTAGGAATGTTCTATTGTGCCTTGTCAAGCACTAGGTAAACTGACTCTTGGTATACTTTACAATATAATTCTTTTGAGTAGAATGGAGAGCAGTATTTGTAAATATCAAGCTGATACTT
Source organism: Magnolia sinica (assembly GCF_029962835.1). Taxonomy (NCBI): domain Eukaryota; kingdom Viridiplantae; phylum Streptophyta; class Magnoliopsida; order Magnoliales; family Magnoliaceae; genus Magnolia; species Magnolia sinica. The sequence continues at coordinate 33,424,631 of NC_080580.1, forward strand.
ATCACAGGTCACTATCACATAAACGTAAGGAAGCAACATAGAACTAAACTCACTGCACGTACACTTCATTCCTCGTAGCTTAACTGCATCGGTCATTCCACGTGCTATCACTTGGAACTCATCTGCTGAAATATAATACATTGTGTCTTTCACACTTTCATGTGATAAAGTTCGCTCAATCTTTTTTTTTGCCCGAGGAGTCAAAATTCCCTTACAAGCCGAGGCCTCGTCTCGTCTGCGGAGGAAGAAATCTTAGATTTTACTCTTTATTAATTCAAGAAGTTTCGTGACAGGGTACTCTCATGCATATACGAGCAATGCATTCATGCTCTCAACGATGTTGGTGGTTACGATATTATACCTCATACCGGGAAAGAATACAGATGCCCATCTTTTTTTTTAAATACCATTAAGGAACTAATATGCTATGGGATTCAACATTTGAATGCATTACATCATCTCCCAAAACATGGATATCCTACATGTCTTAACAGCACCCCAAAAGTATTTCCTCACGAAATCATCCGAACACACCTTCATGTTTCCAAAATATGATGAGCATAATATCCATGGATTGCATAGGGGAAGATGTTAGGGACTTCACTGACCAACCCTTTATGACGATCTGACACTATAACTAGTTATGGAAGAATCCCGATTATTTTGGATAAATTTTCAAGGACCACCTCCAACTACTATTGTTCTTAGATTCTCCGATCCCATATGCTATAGGGAAGATGTGATTATTTTCATCCAATGCAGTAACCATGAAAAGAACACCCTTGTACCTTCCTATCAAATGTGACGCATCAACCTACAAAACCCGTCAAATATGCATATGTAGGCTTCTGATGCACTGTCTAATTACAATGCAACATCTTTCAAAACTATTTGTTTCTTCATTTACCTGTAATTTCGTCACAGTCCCTAAATTGGCATTTCTCGACTCATGAAAATAGGATAGAAGCTCATTTTAAAAATCCTCATAAGATCCCAAGACTTGTCCGTTGCAATCTCTTTACTTTTCCATGCTTTCTTGTAGCTAATCTCAACCTTGTACATCTCTCTCATTCGAATTTCTTTTGGCATGCAAGTTAGTCATGAACTCATACGGCTAACGGTAAATTCACTACTTATCAGACTGATAGCTTGGCGATGATCTCTTCCCTTCCTCTTCGAAGTTACTATATTATGTCTGTCATCCACGGTCGTTGACTTGGAGCGGCGTATCGACTCAAACGACATGCTACATGTATGCTTGGAGTTGTAAGTCTTTATCTTGAACATCCCTACGCCGTCCAATTTTGAAGCATGCATCCTCCAAAAACAATTTCTTATAATGCATCTAATCGTATATCTCAGCTTGTTAGACTTCAAGACCTTATACTGGAAGTTGTAGCGCATCACATATTTACATAGAAAATGTTGTAATCGGCCTTTGTCCTTAAACACTTGTCTGACAAATATTTCGATTAGATCTTTCACCAATTCTGGATATCCTTGATGATCTGAATTGACAAAAGCTTCATCAGATGGAGCAAAGATAATATACAATGATCTAGGAATATCTCCATTTTCTTCATAGGCTGGTATGGGTAAATTTAAGTTTATAGGCTGTGGATTGAATTACACAGAGGGATCAAAAGACGCATCATTAGTAGATGGGATTTTGAGATTGTAGTCGTCAGTTGTTCCTTGAAACTGATCGTTACTTGAAGGGACGAGTATATCGCAATCATCGAGTCCTCGATCATGATATCTATCATTACTTGATGGGACAGGTATATCACAGTCATCATTTCCTCGATCATGATATTTATTTTTACATGAAGGGCCGAGTGTATTATAATCATTGTGTCCTCGATCGAGATATCTATCATTACTTGAAGTGTCAGGTATATTATATTGGAATCATCGACTCTTTGATCATTGCTTGAAGGCTACAAATTAAGAGACGATAAGTTCGAATGTAAATTAAAATGCATGCTATTATCTTTAACGACAGGTCTACGCCTCACTTTCTCTACATACAATGGTATTTGTGTTGGTGGAGTCTGTCTACAAAATAACATATATGCTTCGAGATCTTCATCGTCTTTGATTCTATCTGAACGGAGGAATCCATGTAGTGCATCACCGTACACAACTTTAATTATCAAATCAAATTCATTCGATGTAGTCTTCATAATCTGATGCATTTTATCTAGGAGCTACCGATACGTAATATCATCACTCACAACAAATCCTTTCGAGTCTCCACCGTCATACATAAAAATTCCATTATCATATATACTCTCTCCATCATAATAGCATAGTATGGGCCTACGACCCATATGCTTCTAACACTGGTTAACCCGCAATAAAAATGAATGAGTATAGCTTATAAAAAATGAAGGGTCGTGGTTATCATCTGTAAAGGGTTGTAGTTGTCATCCACTCTGGATCATGGTTGTCATCCACACTAGGTCATGGTTGACAACCACGACCCACTGTGGATAACAACCACGATCCAATCGAAGGGTCGTGGTTACGATGAACAATGGGTCATTGTTGTTATCCACAATGGGTCGTGGTTGTCAACTACGACCCTATGTGGATGACAAACACGACCAATAGGAAGGGTCATGATTATTATGAACAATGGGTCGTGGTTGTCATCCACATTGGATCGTGGTTGGGAACCACCACCCTCCACATTGGATCGTGGTTGGGAACCACCACCCTCCACATTGGATCATGGTTGTCAATCACGACCCACTCTAGATGAAACCATGATCCATTGCTCAAAAAGGTTTCCATCCACATCAAATTCTTGGGATTGAAATGAGAGGTAACATCTTCCGCACTCTAAAATCATACAACTACCGATCCAAGGACAATGGTATTTTCATCCAAAAAAAATTATAAAAGTTGTCAAAAGGTCACACTCGGAATATCTGGAAGGTAGTAACTAACTAGGGAATTTGACCATGTATCGAGGGCAGTGCAAAGGGTCGTAATTGTGAAGAACAATGGGTTGTGGTTGTCATGGACAATGGGTCATGGTTGTCAATGATCCACTCTGGTTGAGAACCACAATCCATTGTTCATCATAACCACGACCCTTCATCTGGGTCATGGTTGTTATCCAGATATGGTCGTCGTGGTTAACAACCACGACCCATTGTCTATGACAACCACGATCCGTTGTCCATGACAACCACGACCCCTTGTTCTCCACAACCACGACACCCATTATGTTGTAGATGACAACCACAATCCATTGTGTATGTGAACCACAACCCTTCATCTGGGTCGTTGTTTTACAACATGAAGGATCGTGGTTTTCAACTATGAAGGGTCGTGGTTGTCACTATCAATGGTTAATGCTTGTTTTCATGAAGGCTGGAAGGTTTCAAAACGTGAAGTCGTGGTTTTCAACTATCAATGGTGGAGGTTTGATCTAGGTGTTCCCTACAGTAAGCTCCCTTGACAACCAAAACCCTCACCTTCTTCACTTTGATCTTCCTTTACTTTAGCAAATGCCTAGAATAAAATACTAACATCATAGTGGAAGAAGCTTTTAGATGAGAGAAATGATAAGGAGAAATAGCGTCCCTCTCTGGCAGTTAGTCCCTCGATCTTCACTTTTCTAGGAAAATGATGGAAGAAGAAGAAGGTCTGTAAAAAGTGAATAAAGGCAACATTTGGCCCTTTCTCTCAGTTTTAAATAGGCTTTCGTCTACGTCACATTCTCGGGATTGAAATGAGAGGTAACTTCTTCTGCACTCTAAAACCGTACAACTACTGATCCAAGGACAGGGGCATTTTCATCCGAAATAATTTTAAAAAGTTGTTAGAAGGCCATCCTTGGAATATCTGGAACGTAGTACCTCTCTAGGGAATTTAACCATACATCGAGGTCGGTATGGTCAATTTCCCAACTTAAAATCCTGTAGTCTTGAGTCAGCTTGAAAAGTCAACTCACCCATCAACTTGCTAAGTTAACTCACCTGGTCAGCCAACCCATTCCAACAAACCAATCAACTCACCTAGTTAAGCCCATAACCAAGCTCGAACCAAAGCCCAAAAGCAAACCCAATTGAAGAAATGTACAAAACCTTAAAGAAACATCCTTCATAGCAGAGCCGATCCACATGCTTAAAGGAGACTGCCTACTAAAGCAGGGAGTCCAAGTGGGGATTGGCGACGACCTACTTACCGCAGGCCACGTGGCACTTCCCCCTCTTTGGAGTGGCATCCCTCAAGCATGTGGAATCTTCCCTTTTCAGACTCTCAATGTGAGGTTGAGGTGTATTTACTCCGATGCCCATCTCTTTACCCAAAATTATACTTTTACCACCTCATCCAACTTATGAGATGATGCCACTCATAACTCTTCAACCACCTTTTGCCCATAAGATTACCAACAATTACAAGAAAACTTGGGTTTGGAGACTATAAACAGCTTCCTCCCCTTCTCATTTCAGGCACCTATTAGATCTAAAAGCACCCACTACATCTAAAAACATTAGGAATTCAGAGGGAGTCCCCCATCACATTCAGTAGATCCCAATCCATTCCTCCACCAAGGAGAGTTGGAGTGAGAGAGAGAGAGAGAGAGAGAGAGAGAGAGAGAGAGAGAGAGAGTCCAAGCCTCCTAAGTCACTCAATCTAGCCTCACGATACTACCGTTCATCCAACCATTTAAGCTTTAAACAGTTTCATTAAACCAGAGCATTAGCATCATGTAACAGTACTCGTTCCCTTCTCAACTCCTTTGCTCCTCATATATATTATTATTATATTGTATTTCATTATATTCTCATATCTAACTCGCCGGTGTATGCTTTGACGCTTGCCGATATAATCTGAGAAAGTCCACTAGAAACTCTAACCAATTAGCCATCATTTTATTATAATCATCAATAAAGCATCAAGCATCCCATACATAAATTTTTATATACTTTACACTCTGCACTTGATTGTTTTGAACGCATGCTCTATGGCTTGCCGATATAATCGGATCCCACCCATCAGAAATTCAGATCGATCAATCGTCATTGCCATTATATCACATTATATTTTTGTATGCAAGAACTAGTCACATTTCTAAAAAAAAATTAGTCGGATCTTATGAAGTAAAGACCGTACATCTATATGAGCAAAGTGGGTGCCTAACACCTTCCCTCTATAACTACAGTCCCTTACACGGAATCTCTAGGACAAACTCACGAGTCATTTTAGGGTTAAGGATCCTCAAGTTCCCAATCCTAAGTATTTCTATAGGGTCTAACCGACTATAGGATTGTAATAATTGGTTAGTGGCGACTTTAGTCAAATATAACACCCTTTTACACTCAAACAAAAGCCCTCGAGTGAGGTAACCAGTGAAAGAGATAGTCTGTAAGACCCATATCCTAATCCGTACTGTTCCGTCGACTGCTGCGATCCTTCCCGTCAAATTTCAATAACCTGCGACGTATAATCAATGTTTGTGCGTAACCCTAAGTCGTATCCAGTAGAATTTAATCGGCTTAATCCAAGACTTGTACCATTGCGACTGCACCATCGCCACGGTTTCGGTGTCGCGTCTTACGCACCGATCCGATACCCTAATAGGAAGATGTGAGCCAGCGTTTATTTTGAGAAAACACCGCGCATTTGCAATCCCAAGAGAATCTCTACAACATATCCCATCAATCAATCACTCCATCAATCAATCACATCACATCATGTCAAGTACAAGAGCAACCCATCTTCCTTTCTCCACAAGTCAAGCAAACCCCAAAGTCAACCAATCTCTCACCTCACCCATCACTCACCTCACATCCATCACTCACATCTCTCTTACAACCACCATACCTCTCTGTCTTTCTCTTCACATTTTCCAAGCAACGCCAAGAGAGAAAAATGTGGACGTCCAAGCTTTTCTAAGGTGAGAAAGTGAGTGTGTGTGGCCCACTTCCCATTCCAAAACCCATCATCCTAGCCATTCAAACCTCATCTTCCACCATCAAAGTGAGATACAAGGAGGTCGGCTTTCCAACGGACCGAGAAGATCAAACGGTGGGTGCTTCGATAGGCTAGATTTTTCATGATTTGATTATGGGCCAAGTAAGGCCTACCGATTGATGGTATGGATCTCACTTTAGACCCTTGATGTGGCCGATGGACCACCTTGATCCTCATGATCATTCCATGATGGGGCCATTCTCCATGGACCCCATCATGATGTTTATTTCCTTGTATGGATAGGGTCATCTAGACCTTACATTTGGTGGAGAAAGGATCTCCACCATTGATTTTCGGTTTGATGGGCCCACGTATAATGGGACCTACTTGATGTATGATTGCTTGCAAGGGAGGGCTCATAGTGGCGGAGCCCTCCATCATACATGTCCCGTCTCTCTCTCTCTCTCTCTTTCTCTCTCTCTCTCTTTTTCTTTTATGTGATGATATGTCCATGTGGCCCACCCGAATGGACCCCACCATAAAGCATGTATTTGATCCAAGTGATTTGTAGGTGGGGCCCACTTGTATATATGTTGTTCCACACCACCCAACTATGTGGTGGCCCACCTAAGCAGGGCCCACCTTAAAAGAATTTGCCTTGCCCAGAACCGTCCAGTGTCTGGACGTGAACTGGGAAAACACAAATGTTAGCTTAATTCTTAGGCCCATGGTTGAGCCACTGGTATAGGCCCCACATGGATGTATGAATTCAATCCATGCCATCCATCTTATTTACCAACTCATTTTAAGCATTGAGCCAAAAAAAAAAAACTAATCCAACTTTCTGGTGGGCCATACCTTTGAAAACAGTGATTTTTACCATTTAAATTCACCTTAATTCTTCTACATGCTGAAAGATGCCTAATTTTGGACTTAATGGATGGGTTATGGACTGTAGAATCCATTGGCTAGGGTGGATTCACTTGATGCGGGCCCCACATGTGAAAAACTATAAAAAAAATGTGATTTCAAAATAAAAATAAAATATATATATATAAGGGTGCAACGCATGCTACTGCTGTGCAGCAGGACACTGCTGGCGTCAACGTGAAACGAGTAGGGAGCCACGGCCCCAGCCATGGGCCCCACCATGATGTTTGTTCTTCATCCAACCTGTTCATTGGGTGGACCCCTTCCTGAAGTGGGCCCCCTCCAAAATCCAGCCACATCCAAGATGCAGGTGGCCCACATCATAGAAAATAGCGGATATTTATTTTACTCTTCATCTAGGTCTACGTGACCTTATCATCAGGTTGGGTGGAAAACAAACGTTATAGTGGGCCCCACATGGGACCCACAATGATATATGTGTTTTATTCCCACAGTCCAGGTGGACGGTGGAGCCCACAGTAATGTATGTGTTTCATGCACACTATCCACTATCGTGGACGGTGGAGCCACCTAGATGTATGTGTTTAATCTATGTCGTCCAGCCATTTTAACTTGTTGCTGGACGGCAGGGGTACCCCCCACCATGAGGTATATGTTTCATCCATGACGTCCATCGATATGGGACCCACCCCACGTGTGGGGGTGTGTGTGCGTGTGTAACCCATAGGTGGTGAAATTCCACCAGCGTGAGCGTGTGGGGGCTGTACCTCGTGTGTGTGCATGTTTATATATATATACATATATATATATATATATATATATATATATATATACATATACATATACATATCTATATATATATATATATATATATATATATACATATATATATATATATATATATATATATTATTGTATATATATTTGAGGGTGGGCCTTTATGGGACCTACCATGATGCAGGTGTTGCATCTAATCCGTCCACCCATTTTAAAAGCTCATTTTATGATATGAGCTAAAGAATGAGTCAGGTCCATAGTTCATGTGGACCCCCACCATGATGCATGGGTTGCATCCAAACCATCCACCATTAGGCAAGCTTGTATTACAGGCTTGAGACTAAAAATTAGACAAATCTATGGTTCAAGTGGGCCCCACCTTAGTATATGTATGGGGCCCATCTTGATTTATTTGTGACCGCCCATTGAGGCCCACCTTGGTATATGTATGAGGCCCATTTTGATTTATTTGTGGCCGTCCGTTAAGGCCCACCTTGGTGTATATATAAGGCCCAAGTGATTAGGATCATCTTGTCATATTTATAGCCGTTGTTGAGGCCCACCTTGATGTACCTTGTGGCCCATCCATTAGGCCCACTTTGATGTATTTCGTGACCTAATTAAGAGGCCTACTTTGATATACATGTAACTCATCAGGAGGTATCTTTGACCCATAAGCGGGGCCCACCTGTTGTGTGTTTTGAGGCCAAGGTGCAGGGCCCACCTGTTATGTATTTGAGGCCCGTGTATTGAGGCCCATTGTGATGTATTTGGGGCCCATGGGTTGAGGCCCATTGTGATGTATTAGGGCCCATGGGTTGAGGCCCATTGTGATGTACAAGGGCCAGTGGGTTGAGGCCCATTGTGCTGTATTTGGAGCCCATTGGTTTAAGGCCCATTGTATGTATTAGGGCTATGAGTTGAGGCCCATGGGTTGAGGCCTAATGGGATGTATACAAGGTCTATTGCATTGTGTGATTCTACCATGGGTTATGTAATGACATTTATGGCGGACCATGCCTTGGGAGCGATGTTGGTTTGACGTCCACATTGTAAGAATAATATTGGTTAAATATCCACATTATAACTCTCCCTAGGGCCTATTGATAGGCCCATACTTGTTGTGTGTAGGCCATCAAGGCCCATCTTCATTGTGAGGATAGTTCATCACCATATAAAATGTATAGTATAACTCCATGATTCATGCCCATACGCATCATATGTATGCCTGATATGAGGATGTTTGATCATAGCATACGCCATTGGGCGGACTATTTACGGGACTCCTTATGAGACGGAGTGCCCACATTATCGCGCCGTACGCACATGATTGCTGCATGATTGGATAGTGTGACTCATGCAGCTCGCATACATGTGACATGATTACTGTACAACCTAGCGACATAAGGGTCATGACCTCCACAGGCACATCGTGGATGGCTAGATGGGACACCGAAAATATTTGGTTCTAGCACTGTGGGCACTTAGGATGTCCTTGGGTAAAAATTTCAGAACCTCCTTGGTACCAGGAGTTGCTCCAACGTCTAGACCTAGTGGAATATGAGTGTCGGTGTCTATACCATAAGATCGTATCTCCCATTGTGTTGTGATCGGTTGGAAGGGGGTGTGGCCTTATCCGCCCGAGTGTAGGGGCTATAAGCTAGGTTGAGTATGACCAGCTCATAAATGGGTCTGTTATTGACGAGCCGGGCCCGATATTGGCAGACGGATAGTGAGGTCTCTTCCACTCACTAGGCTGTGCAGCTAGGGAGGAGGTAGTTGGAGTGGAGTGCAATAGACCCCGGTGATTTCTCCAGAGAGCAACCGTACTGATATGTGGACTTATTGAGCAGGAATTGCATATCCATTCATTCATTCATTCACTATCTACTCGAGCTGGTGGTGCGTAACTATTGTTATGTGTACTATTGCATGGCCAGGATTTCGGTTGGGCGCACAACTAACCTGAGATCAGGAGTTTACCACATTGAGTCAGACTATCTAAATTTAGGTATGGGACTGGTTTGGATAGAAGTCTCTTATGGTGAACCCCGTAGCCTGCGATACTACATATTATCATCCCGACTTCACATTCCAGCATGGTCATTTCATTCGCACCGCATATTACATTGCACCTGCAGTACTTAGCATTTTGAGTTACTATGTTTTTACACTTATAGCCTAGATGAGGTTGATGGTATTCATGGCTCGTCAGGATTTGCATATTGCATTGCATCCTCAGCATCTGTTATTGTCTTTTTATGTTCCGTATCGCATGGCCTTGATATGGCCGATAGCATTCATGCCTTCCATCACATAGCTTTGGTATAGCTGATAGCATTCATAGACTTACCGCATATTTTCGCATTACTCTGATATTGTATGATTCATGATCTTGTCAGTATTTTCGCTTATTTCGATGGTATATGATTTATGGGTTTTATTATATACTTGGCACTTACCTTACACACACTTTCACCACCCTTTAAGCTTTCTATAAGCTTATGCACGATAGATGCGTGTAGGTGGCATTAGGTTGCAGCATCGTTGAGCTTGGAGCGTGCAGCGGTCTTCTGGAGTTTTGATTTTCGACATATGTATTTCCCTTTCAACATTGTATTCAAATATTTATATTAGTGGATATATGATGATGATGTTGCCTTTATGATTTGGGTAAACTTGTGATTATGCTGCATAAAAAAAATCATACTGAAAATCCTCCTTGTAGGATGTCATGATCGGAATCTGATGCATGCGTGCTGGGAGCCGAGAATGGGGTACTACGGGGGCTGTCAGCACCGGATTCGATGATTAGGAATTTTGTGAGCCCGATTTTTGAGTTGGGGCGTGACATAGTCGATCTCCTATCCATTTGGAAAATCTTCCCTTCAACGTCTACAATAATATATATAATTTATTTAAATATGTAAATATTTACAAAATATTTATATTAAGTGAACTCGATCCTAGTCAAATCGATTCAAACCGAGTGAAGTTCCAAGCCGATTCGAGTCGACTTTTCCGAGTCAAGCCCATCGAGTTAATTGAGCTAACTCAGTTCATGTATAGTTCTATCTGTAGAGGTACCATCGTCATTGTCTTTCTTTCTCAATTGCTCCTCATGAAGGGCTGAGATGACAGTCTCAACATCGATGGTATCCCTACCGTGGATCAACGTATCTACCATATCCTCGAAAGATGATGGAAGAAAATTTGAAAGAATTAAGGCTCAATCTTTCTCTTTAATCTCAACCTCTGCATTCATCAGCTTATACAACAAATCACTGAAAGTGCTTGTGTTCATTTATATCAGATCCCTATGTCATTTTATGATTATATAACTGTTTCTTAAAATACAAACGACTACTTAGGGGCTTCTTCATATAAAAACTTCTAGTTTCGTCCATATTCTTGAGGCAGTATTTTGATCCAAGACATTAAGAAAAAGTTGTTCGCTAGACAGAATTGGATCGAGGTTGTAGCCTTCTCATCATGTTCATCACACTCTTCGCTCACAGATGCAGGACGATTAACCTTACCAATGAGAGCATGTTGCAATCCTTGTTGAACTAAAAGGCTTTTCATCTTCACCTTCTATAGTTCAAAATTATTTCTATCAATGAACTTCTTCATTTCGTACTTGACGTTAAACCCTTTCATCGATATATTTCAGATTAAAACTCAAAATCCCAACATTAGCTCTAATACCACTTGTTAGGGATCATGCGGAAGCAAACCCGAATTCAATCAAACAAGATGAAATCAAACGCAAATAAAACATGCAGAAAACATATGAGTTTTACATGGAAAAACCTTTACGAAAAAGGGGAAAAAAAAAAAAAAAACAACGACACAAAGTGACAAGCAATCCACTATGAAATGATATTACAAGAGATGGAAGGACTTACTAAGCCGAACAATCCCAAAATCCTTTCTCAAAATCCTATCTTTGTTCTAGAACACGTTAAGAACATCTTAACATTTACTTCTCATACCTTAATCCTGATTATACCCGACATATATACTATCACAACTAAAAGTAGAAATAAATTCGGTACTTACGTAGTTCCATGTGCGCCATCAATGGGACCTTCGATGGCATCGAGTAGAAACTCCAAAACTGTTCAGCGAGCAACTGAAATTTTTCTAAATTTTCTTAATGGCATTGAGTGGTCTATCGATGACATTTACAAACCCTTGATCTCAGACAATTGAAAACTTCTTACTACAAGCACAAGATTCATCTAGTACAAAGCTACCAGCAAAGCAAAGGAAGGCACGGTCACATGCACATGACCACCATGTGCATACTCTATATAATATTGAAATAGTCATTTTTTCTTCGGGTGCCACCATCTAACGTCTAGATTTGTTACAAAGAACAGCATTTCCACATGTAAGATACATCAATCAAATCTGGTGTGTTCATTTTCTGGACGGAGAATTGGATGCCGCTTCCACTAAAAGTCACTTGGATCGAGTAATCCCATCTTTTGTTTGGCAATTAGAAAATTTTCGACCCAGACAGTCAATATTCAATTGGAAAAGGGTCCTCAACTTAGCTGCTTTAATCACAGGGGTTGCAATGGGCTGAGCTGACAACCCAACTCGGGCGATCTGGCCCTGGGGCGACCTAAAATATGTGCCTGATGATAAGTCTGGGCGCCCAATCCAATCATTAACTGTGTCCCATTATAATAGTTTACAGAGATTTATTAATTGTTGCTTAAATATAATTATAGGATCTTTAGTCATGTTTCCGTTATCCAAACCTGAGAGGATTTATTGTGGAGGGCAGTATGACGGAAGAGGATTGCGTCCGACCCTGCCCGGACAATAATCCATCCGTATAAGGGATATTGTAGAGAACACTGTGATGTATCTGTTTGTCCACGCGGCCCATCCATTTTCCTGGATCATTGTAAGGTATGAGCCCGAAAATGTGGCAGATCCAACGCTCAAGTGGGCCACACCAAATAGTGAGCTTGGGTTGCATCAAATGCATGCAAGATCATCTCTGATATGGTCCACTTGAGCGTTACATCTGCCTAATTTTTGGGCTCGTAACTTAAAATGATCTGAGAAAATGGATGGACGGAATGGATAAACAAATACATGATGGTGGGCCCCACAAGAGCCCTTATATGGACGGATTAGAAGGAATCCACTTCCCAGTATACAAAAGAAATTCTAAAATTAGGTTTATTAACATTTAATAACTTAACTTGGCATATGCAAAATACAGGGAAGCCGATTATGTCCTTCCCCTGCGGTCCAGTAAGGGGCTGTGGGGCCCACCTTGATGTATGAATCTTATCCATGCCGCTCATCCATTTTTACATATGATTTTAGGTGATGAATCCAAAAATTGAGGACCACACAGTTGGGGATTGAACGCCCACCATTAAAAATACAATTGAGATTGAGATTCACTCCATCCAGTTGGGATGAGACATCCACCGTTAGCTTTGAACAGGGCCCACCGTGGTGTCTATATACAAAACAAAGGGTGTTGTAACTGATGGACGGTGCAGATCTCTACCACGGGTGGTATCCACGCGAGGGTACGCAGGATGAATGATCACGATCCCATAGAGAGTTACCTCGACTGAAGAGGCATGTGTTGCGTATATTTTGAACCGTGTGAGTCACACAAATGAGGTACACGTGGCAATACTAAGAAGATGCATGTCGACTCACAAGCCAACATGGGCATGAAAGAACTATACATGCCGGCCACCCTCCTGCACCCAAATCCAACTTGGATTTGATTTGGAATTTTGGCAGAAAACATGGAAGATCCATACCGAACTCAGTGCCTGTCTCATATCATCCTTAAATTATAATCTGACATTTGATTTTTTATAAGAAATTCTCGTTTGCGAATGAGCCGCCGCTTGGGTAACTCGCGCTAGCTGCATTAGGTTACTTCCTCGTACCGAAAGCTACGTCCGTGGAAATTTCATGACATCCAATCCGTAAATCAGCTACGCTGCCTCATTTTAACTGTTGAACTCAAACCTCATGATCATTCAACACAATAAGGTAGGCCATTCCAAATGAAAAAGTAGGAATGGGACACCCATCATTATCCTTATTATTAATATATTATTATTATTATAGTACTAGCCGTGGTGTTTATGTATCATCTAATCCGTTCATATGATGTGCCTCATTAGAATGAAATAATTATTCAAAAATCAAAGTATTCTAAATGTTGGTGAGCCATGTCACCTGAATTTAGAGGTTTCAGGTGGAAATGTTTTTGGATTGGTACACCTGAGTTTTTAATCATCATGGTTGTTTGGATAAATTACCAAAAGTGGGTGATGCAAGCGATGGACGGTGTGGATCTTACTTACACTAAGTCGTTCATGCAGCGTTAGTGAGAGTAACCCCGTCAGGTATTAGGGCGAGGTTTGCAAGTGTTTTCCTCGTGAAATAAAAATATTTAACTACTACGGGACAAAAGCTTTGATACTCTTGCAGAGTTTGATTGCTATCACGAACACGTATTAAATTTACAGGTAGCATGTATGCATTTCAGACCAAACCGTGGACCTACTCCAGATAACATGATGAGCTGTGGATATTTAATGGACGGCTAGCAGGGAAATAAGCAGCGACCGTATATCGACAAAGAATTTCCATAATCATACGTTGTAATCTGCTGGTAAATTTGGTTTGGGGTTCATGTATAATGAGTCACACGATCTGGACGGTTTGGTTTAAGTTAAATTATAGTAGGTGGATAATCTTTTAGTGCATGCGTATCAAGAACAGCACTGTGCGAGACTATTAAGTCACTGAATATAGACTGTAGCAATCATGAAGAGAATATGTTGGAAAGGGCACCCATCCACTCCCATCCAAAATCCTGCAAAATCCTAACAAACTATATTGCTACAAAACCCAGGAAGAAACAGCACTCCTCTCTTTCCTAAAATAGAAAAAGCAGGACACTCATCCAACACATTCACATTCCTTCCTCGGTTAAAAAACAAATCTCAAAACTCCATTAGTATTTTATAATGTATCAGCCCCATTCCCAGAGAGAGAGAGAGAGAGAGAGAGAGAGAGAGAGAGGTTACAAACACAATGGATGAAAAGAGAATAGCAGTCTCTTGAACACCAAAGAGAGAGTGTGTCCCAACGTATGAGAATACTAGACGAGCAAAAATTCTACACAAGAGAGCTGTTCATGAGACCATGCCAAGAAGAACCAATACCACTCCAGTAATCTCTTCCTGAATCAGCAACAAGCATGTTTCCATCTCCTCCAAGCTGCCATTGCATGCCCCAAGACACCCTACTCTCCCCATCTCTACCTTTGCATGGCTCTTGTTTTACTATATTTGTTGTTGTTGTTGTTGTTGCTGTGGTTGGTGCACAACCCATTTCCTCAAAAGGGAAAACCACCTCACCACCACCACCACCAACACCAACACCACATTCCACATCCCCCATGTTTCCATTCCCAAACCCATAATAGAAATTATGAAATGCATTAGGAGCATCAAGAAAGCCACCCCTCAAAGCATCAAGGAAGCCAGGGGTAGTATTGGCATTGTGGTGTCCTAAAATATCTGGATGCATGATGTTGGTATTTCCCAAAATGGAAGTGTCATGGTCATCCATACCCAACTGCCTTGTAGGTTGTTTGTGGAGCCTTGCAAAGGCAAGGCTGAGGTCATTGGAGTCATATGTTAGGGATGGGAGATTAGGAAGGAGTGGATTGGAGTTGTTGGCTGTTGTGGTGAGACCTTGATCTTGTGTCCTTTTCGAAGAGGAGGACCTCTTGTTTTTCCTACAGCCTCCTCCAACAGGAACATTCCTCAACGAACCTCCTTTAGTCCAATACCTCCTACAAGCCTTGCAAAAGTACCTTGGCTGTGAGAGGCTGTAGTTGTTGTAGTAGCAGAACTTGGTGTTGGTGGAGTCACACCTTGGGCACTTGAGAGCTTGTTCTGGTTGGGGTCTCAGCCTCCTTTCTTGCTGGGGTTTGGGGCATACCAATACATCTTCCAGTGATTCAGCACCCATGGCCTGTAAACAGAAAAAGAAGGAAAGAATGACATTGCAATTCATGGAATTGGTGGATGTGACAGTGAAATTGCACTATAAAAGAAAATTAAACGGATTAGTCGGTTTGTTTCAGAAGGAGAGATTTTTATTTTTATTTTTATTTTAAAATTATGTTCATGTAAATGAATTTTGGGTTTTCATCTTATAGTTTCCATGAAGATAAGAAGACAAGAAAGAAAGAAGAAGAAGAAGAAGAAGAAATCATGGAAAATTAAGAAGGTTTGCTACAGGGGGTTAGGGTTTTGTAGTGACCTTTAGATTGCATCAAAGGCTTTCTTTGGAAACACTCATTTTCCACCACTAAGACTGATTCAATCCAAATCAAGGTCCACCACCTCTCTCTCTCTCTCTCTCTCTCTCTCTCTCTCTCTCTCTCTCTCGGAAATCAAAGCAACTTTTATAAGACATACATCCTGTTATTTTAAAAATTGGTGTCAAAGAAATGCATGATTTCCACTTTGGGCAAGCATTAAGGGAGGTTTCGGAAAAGGTTTCTTTGTTATGATGCTGAAAATGCCGAACCTTTTGAATAAATGTGAAACTCCTCAAAATAAAAATATAATTAAAATAAAAAATCAAAGCCATGAAAATGCCTTTCTCTCTCTTTTTCCTTCTTCTTTTTCTAAGAACCCTCCAAATTTAGTGGGAAGGCTATCTTCTGCTTTGAAACTCGAAACTCGATCATTTTGAGCTATATCCAAAAAGTATTTAGAACCCATTTCACAAAAACACCCCACCGAAGGGGAAAAAGTCAGAAAACACCTAAATCATCTGATTTTCCTTTTTCCCCTTTCTCTTTTGGTTCTTTTGAAACCAACAAGAAGGAAATCAATCTCATACTCGTGCAACTCTTTAGAAATTCAGCAACTATATTAAAGATTTTTTTAAAAAATAAAGAACAGGTTATAAAAAGAAACAAGGAACAACAAGAGGTTGGATTGGAGAGGGTTTTTCTTACCTGGTGTTGAGCATTTGAAGGGTCCATCCATGCAAAACCAACCCCTGAGTGAGAGAGACAGAGAGAGAGAGTCAAGACATGCAAATGAAGGAATAGAAGCTGAGATGATATATATAAACAAACAAAGCTGGCAGAGAGAGAGAGAGAGGTGACTGTAATGATTACTTTCCGTACGATGATCGATGTGTTTGGCTTGCACGCAGAGAAAGCATGGAAAATTCGAGTCGATCTGAAACGGATTCATGAGGTGGATGGGGCCCACTGGCGTGGCTGCACCAATATTTATAAAAAGAAAAAAGAAAAACCGCGATTAATCGGCCACCTCGTCCGAATATCGGCTGCTATTTTGATGTCTGTGTCCATACCTCATGGACTAGACTCTGCCACCGAGGCGCCACTCCACCAGTTAGTTAATCCGCGCACTGTGTTTCCGTACTGGTAAACCAGATCCCCACCGTTCATCCACTGGCTTCCGTCTCCATCATCTGTGCCAAAAATAAGAAGAGGCCAGATCTTATGCAACTTTTGTAGAATAAGCTTACTGGATAAGCCTTGTGCAAGGTCCGACCGGTAAAAGAAGGTAACCCCACCATGAAATTGCTACATGAATAATATGGGCCATGTGAGCATCGTGTGGCCCACCATGTCAATTGAAGAATTTTGAGTGGTCTTGTGTTTGTTGTCTACGTTGTCATCCACCATGTTTTCATGTGATCCAACCTGCATTTCTTGTGAATCACACCATAATTATAATCATTAATACATAGGCGGCGATATTGTAGGAAATAACGGACAACCCTCGAAAACTTTCAAATTCTCACCTCCTCTTACAGTGTCTTACATGTCTAGAAAATATGAAAAATATGGCCAATGTGATCAACATGTGACCCACCATGTCAATCGAAAATTTTTGAGTGGTCTTATGTTTGTTTTCTACAGTGACATTCCCAATGTTTTTACACAATCAAACCTGCATGTCAATTGAATCCCTTCCTAATTATATTCATTAATGATTGAGGGGAGGACGTGTTGAGGTCGAGCACAGCACAAGTAACTATTCCAAATCTATGGAACTTCCCTGTACTCCTCACAAAGAAACCTCGAATCCAGGAGGAAAAGAAAGAAAAAGAAATAATTTTAAAGAAAAATGAAATAAATTGATTGATGATTGTCTAATCTTTATATGTCCCTGTTACACTACTAATATATATATATATATATATATATATATATATATATATATATATATAGATATATATATATATATATATATATATATATATTAAAAATCTGAATTATTAAAAATAGTATTTTTCTTTAAAAATTCGTTTTTAAGTTGAAAGTGTGCGTTTTCTGATGAAACGGATAGATGCAGTTCACCTCAAATGGTTTGTTTTAGTAAAGATTGATAGGTAGTGCGCCCCGTAACGATACCCGGATCAAAAGTTACGGTCAATTTATGGTCCACCTTCTTTTGGCCTAACTACGCTTGAAATGTATCTATGACACGTTCTACATCAGACCCCTCAATTAAAAATAATTCTAAAAAAGTCGAAATAAATTAATTGATGATTGTCTAATCTTTATGTGTCACTGTTACACCAATAATATAGGGGGAAAAAAAAACTAAAATTTGTAATTACCAAAAATAACAAAATTCTAACCTTAATAAAATCCTAATTCTAATAAAACTCTTTTCAAGCCTAATTTCTAAAAATAAAAATTCCAAATAAACTTTTGCTAGAAAAGTCCTATCATAATTACATGTTAGAAGAAAATCTAAAACTCTAATATATATATTAAAAATCGAAATTGCTAAAAATCAAAATTTTGTTTTTAAGCTGAAAGTGCCCGTTTTCTGACGAAACAAACAAATACGACCCACTCCGTGAGTTGGTTCACCTCGAATGACCCGTTTTAGTAAAGATTGATAGGTTGTGCACCTAGTAACGATACCCGATTCAAAAGTTACAGTCAATTTACGGTCCACCTTCTTTTGGCCCAACCATACTAGGAATATATATGTGACACGTTCTACATCAATTAATCATCGGGTAGCATATTTATTCACAATAATGAACAACCATCCAAAAACTTTCACATTTTTATGATGTTCCACGTGATAGTTAGATGGATATCATTTTTGTGGTGTCCCACTTCTTGATTGAGAGACTCTTCTAAGCAGGTACACTCCATGCATACATCATAAAAGGCCCCACTCACGACATTCCTAGAATGAGGTTGATCTATTACCAATGTAGGACAATCGATTAAGGAGCTTTGGCAAAGTAATGTCTATCAATCATGGAACTTTTACTTTTATCATTAATAACAGACCTTCTATTTTTATTATTATTATTTTTTTAAATCAGTTTTCTTTTTATACACTTCGAATAGGATCCTCCCCCAATAAGTAGATAAGACCAACCAAGCCAGGGAATTTTTCAAGGTATGGCCCACTCATAGAACTCCAATAGATGGCCATTCAGGATTTCATCCAAGCATTCAATGCATTGGAGATTTGATTGTGCCGTTCTCGAATACAAACCTAGTTCATACACTGGCATGTATGAGACTGCACTGGTTGCATACATGTACCTCAAATTGAAATGTTCGAGTTGTGTGCTCCTAGGACAAATTATCCTAGCTGGACATATAGGTGGACATCTGACGGACAGTTAAGATTGCAAATTCAACAAATAAATTTCCAGAAATCACGCGTAAAGGATAATCTTACAGGTCCAATAAAGAAACTTAGGGCCCTGGGTGGCAGTAAAAAATGAATCAAAGCCCATTTTTTGCTGATAAGCACTACAATGATCGTCTGCACATCCACCACAGAACACTGTATGGTCAGGACTATCAGGGCCGTTGTGGCACACTGAAATTGAGATGAAATTAATACTTGGGCTATGATATTTTGGCTTGATGGCATGACCTGTGGATGGTATGGATCTTCTGCAAATGTTGCGTTTTGACAAGGTGAAAAGATAAGGCAAACATAGCTTAATTGAATGGCAATATTACTTAAATTAATAAGATATCTTTAAAACTTTGTATTAGCTTATACCTGTCTTTCTGCTATTGGTACTATAACCGGGGCTAATCGCATCTACCTTCCCTTATTATCTGACAATTACACATATCTAGCCTCAGTTTTGCATTATTGCAGATAATTGACCTCTATTTCACAGATCATGTAGATTCCCAAGGATACGAAACCACCCTCTATTACCACCATCATCCCTGAGAAAATGGCCATTTTACCCCTATCCTGTAGGCAACTAATTGTAGATGCTTGTGCAGCTTATAATGGTGTGTCTATGTCATCTAACCTGTCCAACTGAATGACCAAAAAATGAAAATGGGATGCCCTAAAAATCAAGCCGATCTAACCATCAGATAGGCCACGACATAAACTCAGAGGTTGGTTTTATGGGTGGTTGTTCATTGTTTCTATGGAGTGGCCCACTTGGTGATTAGATCAGCATAATTTTTTATATTCAATTTTTTTTTTTCTAATGGAGCAACCTTGATGGATGGGTTGGATATATATATGTATAATATATGTACACAACAGTGTGTGCAGCACTAGTGTCTTTGTACACATTGGAGGTTATTTTGGTATATATTTCTCTAACATCAGATAACTAGAGTGACAGAGGCACCGAGAATTTATTTATCTATTTATTTTTTAAAAGATAATCTATTCTATATATAACAAAATTACGGACAATTCTTAAGGTGAAGAACTTTGAATATTCAAATGATATAGGAAGACATTTAAATGAAGTATGAGATCTTTTTAAGTACTGAAAATTGTGTTTGTTGTATAATATATGATTCAAATTTTACCTACAACAAGCTTGCAGTCAGCATGAATTTTATCCGCACACTTACAAATCAGCATTGGCTCTCTTCTCCATGTACGCATGTATCCTCCATCCTTTCCCTCTGAAATAAAGTTTTCTTAAATACATCAATGATCCAAATCCAAATCATTTATATGACGAGTTTTTCTTTTTATGATTTAAAATCAACAAAATGAAAGCTCTCATTTGGATTATTTTAACCTTTTGATAATTTGTTCTTTTGCTTTTAACATGACTGGTCCATAACCTTTGTTCAATTAAAAGGTTGAAATATTCTATCTGACATTTATGTAAGAAATTCCCCATCAAGGTGAGCCTTGTGAAATTAATTATTTGGATTTTTTTTTCTGAAAAAAAAAAGAAAAAAAAAAGAAGGAATCCAAATGTAATAGTCCTGAATTATCTTATTGCAATACATTTGAATGTATGCCTCAATGGTAGACTCACAAGAGTTTCAACGTGGGGTCATGGGTTCCAATACCCATCATGGTGTGAGTGCATGAGCCTACTCTCTCCATGTGCATTGCACATGTCCTACCCCTAGTATGTATATAGTAAGCACTCCCTCCAGATTAGGGCTGTACACGAGTCAAGCTAGCTCAAAAAGCTCGCTCAACTTGGCTCGATTCAACTCGGATTGACTCGGCTTGAAAGGCCGACTCAAGGCGAGTCAAGCTTGTTTACTAAAGCTCGAGTTGAGTTCAAGGCAAGTTCGACCATGGTTTTTTTCAACTCGAATCGACTTGACTCGAAGCTCGAGCTCGAGCTCGACTCGGCTTGAGTAATATATTTCAATAATATATATTATATATATTATATTAATATTAAATATAATATATATATATATATATATATATATATATATATAAGTTTTTTTTTTATATAAAAAGTTAAAACTTAAAAGTTTTTACTAAAAAACCCTACTCGACCCTACCTGTCCCCATTCCCTCTTTTTATTTCTCTTACCCTACTGAGGTAAACTCGACTCGACTCGAACCACTAGCTCGACTCGAAAGCTTTGGCAAACAAACCAAGCTTCAATGTCGAGCTCGAGGGCGAACTCAAACTCGAGTATAGCATGGACGAGTCAAGCCGAGCTTGGCCCACCTCGACTCGACTCGGCTCGATGTATAGCCCTACTCAAGATGGACAATAGGTCGAGTACGCAAATGAAAGATTTTTGGTGCTGAAAATTATAAGCTGTGGAATCTTTGCCCAGCATGGCCCAAAGTGGAAATCCCACCTTGTGGAAGTCCAACTGATGCGCATTGGTCTAATGTGGATATCTCACATTGTGAAAGTCCAACCAATTTAGAAAATCTACTGGGCCATGAAAAGTATTTTGGCTGAATGTTAAAATATTGTTAAAAGAATTAAAAAACCAAAAACAAAACAAAAACAAAAGAAAGAACAAGTTATGTTTCCCAAGCAAAAATCCATTGTTTGTGTTTTTAAGATTCCAATTCTCTCTTTTTAATTGTGAGCTATTCATACAAGCCTTAATAAATGTATGGTCCCAATAACGAATGGTACTGGTCCCGTGGTCCACATTTTCAAGTGGTTCCATTGACTACTAAACATAACGAAAAATCTTATTCTCAGAAATTTCTCTACTCCATAATTGCTCGTAAGATCTTAAAAATTAAATCTAATCCTCAGCTTGCCATAAGTAGAAAACTCCTGCTTGTTGCAATTTAAATAGACCACATCATCACACACTGCATTTAATGCAGCAGTGCTGACAAGGTCAGTGATGACCAATCACGATGCAGGAAAGTAGGATTTTCCTACTTGTGCCGAGCAAAGGATCCAGATTCTTAAAATTTTTATCTTTTTCTTATGACATTGTTGAGAAAAGCTTGCTGAAAAGGAAGCATTAAAAAAATATTTATTATAAATTAATAATGATTTATTTCAACTCTCAAACATTTTTTTCATTAAACTCACAATAATTTTATGATAATATTGCAAGATTTTCAAAAGCTAAGGATATTTTTCAAATTACTACTAAACCCATGTGAGGAGAGCAAAAGGTTTGCGTGTACATAGTGAGCACTGAGGATCGCTGAATGAACAACTTCCACAGTCCTATGATATTGGTTGGAAAAAGAAAAACTTTGATAATCTGGCAATTGTAATGGATGCATGATACGCATGCACTAAGAAATTACTTAGAAATTGCACACTTGGCATATAAGTAATCAAATTTTCTTTTTTCTTTTCTTTTTTTGGGAAGACCAATAGAAATATTATTACTTCCAAAATGTTAGAGGTTGAAAGAACAAGACAAGCAAGCTCAAAGAAAATAAAAAGACTTACACAGGGGCCACCAACAACCCGGGCCAGGAGAGAAAAAAAGGCAAAAAACCTACATCTCGGGCCAAGAGAAAAAAATCACAACCCGAGCCAAGAAAAAAACAAAACAAGCCCACATCCCAAGTCAGGAAACAAAGAAATGATCACTAAATCTTGGAGAAGAAGCTGGGGAAGGCAAGCCTACTAAGAAACTATTGAAGCAATCTTCATACTTGAGACAAGTCGGGCATCGAAGGAGGGTGGAAGAAAGTAGGTGAGCTTAGAGATCGACTAACGACACCTAACTAAGACAACAGTGACACTAGCATTGGCATAGGAGATCATGACATACACACTACGTGAAAAATGGAAAAAGAGGACGGATTTAGAGACGGTTCTGGACCATCTCTAAAATTGCTTGGCTTAAAGACGCTTTAAAGACGGCCGTAAACCGTCTCTAAAATTTTAGACTGCCCCTGACCATCCTTAATATTGTCTTAAAAATTTCAACGTCCACAAATCATTTAAGACGGTCATTGACTGTCTTATATGGGTCATTTGAGACGATCATTGGCCGTCCGCATTAGAGACGGTCCTTGACCATCTTATATGCGGTCATTTAAGATGGTCATTGGCCGTCTGCATTAGAGACGGTCATTGGCCGTCTTTTACTTCTAGTCTGAGACTGTCAAAGACCGTCTCAATTAGAGATGATCCTTAGCCGTCTTAAAGCCCTGTTAAAGACCGTTTCTTTTAGAGACCGTCAAAGACCGTCTCTATCAAAGACTGTCAAGGACCGTCTCTATTAGAGACGGCCCTAAACCGTCTTATAACCCTGTCAAAGACCGTCTTTGATGCTCAGGTCAAAAAATGAAAAAGCTCAAAAAAATTATAAATTTCGAAAAATTTAATAGTTTAGAAGCTTAGAAAATTAATTAACAATGTTTAAGAAAATTTTAAATTTTGAAAAAAGAAAACTGTAATTTTATAAAAATCTAGATTTTGAAAAAAATAAAATCAAGAACTTTGAATAATGTTGATAATTTTTTTTTAAAAAAATTTCAATAAAAATATGATATTTTGAAAACGAAAATTTAAAAAATTAAACAAAATTGTGAAAAAATTGATAAAATGTAAAAAAAAATATATTTTTTTAAAAAGAAAACTAGATTTTGTATTTTGACAATAAAAATTGAAAAGTTATATAATAAAAGTGAGATTAAAAAAATGATATTTTTAAAAAGAAAATTTAAGAAATTAAACAAATTTGTGAAAAATTGACAAATTGTAAAAAAAAATATATTTTAAAAAAGAAAATTAGATTTTGTATTTTGACAAAAAAAATTAAAAAGTTATATAACAAAAGTGAGATTAAAAAAATGATATTTTGAAAAAGAAAATTTTAAAAATTAAACAAAATTGTGAAAAAATTGATAAATTGTAAAAAAAAATATATTTTTTTTTAAAACGAAAACTAAATTTTGTAAAAAAAAATGTTAAATTTATTTAGTTAAAAGTGTTTTGGATGTGGTTAAAACTTGGTCTGACCCCTCATCCAAGTGGGACACACATAATGAGTGGGTTGGATATGTGAATCACATTTAGGCAGGCCCAATATATGATTATGAATGTTTTAAGGAAACCTTTCTCCACTACATTTAAATGAGTTACTCGTTACCTTTACAAGAGTAAACTTTGTGGGGTTCACCGTTATTTATTTATTTTATCCACTTCAATCATCCATGTTAACAGATAATTTGAGGTCTAAAGAATAAAAAGGAAGCATATCCAAAGCTCAACTGGACCACACTACAGGAAATAGTGTGATTGAACCTCTACCATATAAAATTTCTTGGAGGCCATAGAAGTTTTAGATCAAGCTGATGTTTGTGTTTTCTATTCATTTATATATTTTTGATATTATGAACAACCTTTAACTGTTTTTGGACAATCTGATCAATCCGGACATGAAGAGTAAATAACTTCAGATGTTAAAATCAAAACTCACTCAAATTGTTGATCAATCTCGTTTGCCCAATATATTTCTCATATGTAGTATGATCGAGGTGAGTAACTAGTCAAATTGAGGGTAATGATCGGTAAAATAGAGTGAATGGACCAGACATGTAAAATGGGCCCATCATGATGTGTGTTGAACATCAACTCCGTGCATTTGATGTCTCCCCTTTAGCTTATGAGATATCTCAAAAGTCATCCGTATACAAAACTCAAGTGTTAATTACCATCTAAAACTATATGAAGACATCTAAAAATATATAAACAGTACAATATTGGATGTTATACCATTTTGGGGCCATAAAAGTTTTGGATCAAGCTGATTTTTGTTTTTTCCCTTCATCTGGCCCTGTATGACCTAATCAACATATCGGATGTCAAATAAATAGTATAGTAAGCCTTAGGAAGATTTTAATGATGGATATCCAATTACTATTGATTTCACGTGGTGTGGTGCACCTAAGATTTCTGTGGTGGGGTCCACTATAAATTTTTATCTGCCTCATTCTTTGACTTATGACGTAAAATGATATCTCAAAATGGATGGACCGTGTGGATATAACAAATACATCATAGTGGGGCCCACAAAACTTGGTGGATGTTGGTCGGTGCTCTATGGGTCCCACCATGATGTATGTGTTTCATCCAAGTGGGACACACATAATGAATGTGCTGGATCTATGAACCACATCTAGGTGGGCCCAATAAATGATTATTTTTAAGGTCGTGGCCCACCATGAAATGGTGCATCTGATTGACGGGGCAGATCCAAAGTTCAAGTGGACCCACCATAAAAAAGAGTGGGATAGTGACACCCACTATTGAAACCTTCTTAGGGCCCGCCGCGATGTTTATTTGAGATCCAACCAGTTTATAAGTTAATACAGACATGGATGCAGTTGAAAATTGGTCTGACCCCTCATCCAAGTGGGACACACGTAATGATTGGGTTGGATATGTGAATCACATTTAGGCAGACCCAATATATGATTATGAATGTTCTAAGGAAACCCCTCCATTATATTATGTGGTGTGACCCACATTTAGGATGATGTGTTGTATATCCTTGCCGCCCCTATGTTTCTCCAACCCATTTTTGGACCAGGTAATAATGTAAAAATGTTTTAATTTTTAAAAATTTTTATTGGTAAAAATGTGTGTGTGTGTGTGTGTGTGTGTGTGTGTGTGTGTGTGTGTGTGTATAGTTTTTATATCATATGAATGGAAATTTTTTTATATATAATTAAAAGGTAATATTTAAATGATTTGTAATATCACATGAAAAAGAATTTTGAAAAGTTTAGAAATTTTAACTATGTTTAAGAAAAATTTTGAGAACAAAATAATGCTGTTGAAGAAAAAAAATTGGCATTTTGAAATTTTTGAGAAAGAATTAGAAATATGAGAAAATTTTTAAGATTTTGAAAATAAAAATTCAAAATTTGTATTTTAAATATTTTTGAAATATTTTATAATAAAAATGATATTTAGTTAAAAGAGAAAAAAAATATACATTTTGAAAAAAAAAATGTTGAATTTATTTGTGAAAAATAAAATTACTAAATTATCAGGCACATCCACTAATTGAACCTTTAATCATTTTTGGACAATATAATCAGTTCAAATTGAAGAGTAAATAACTTCAGATGTTTAAATCAAATTTCACTAAAATTGATGATCAATCTTGTATGCCCAATATCTTTCTCATATGTAGGCTGATTGAGGCGAGTAACTAGTCAAATTGAGAGTATTGATTAGTAAAATAGAGTGAATGGACCAGACATGTAAAATGAGCCAAATATTCTGGTTAAAATTGTGACCCAACTTACTGACCTTGTGAGAACCTAAGAATTGATGTTAGTAAGTTTTGTGGGCCCCATCATGATGTGTGTCGAACATCAACATTGTGGATTTGATGTGTCCCCTTTAGGTTATGAGATATCTCAAAAATCATCGGTAAATGAAATTCAAGTGGGTCATACCATTTAAAACTATGTGAAGACATCCTAAAAAATATAAAAGCACTTGGGGGGGCCCACATGAGTTTTGGATGCGATTGAAACTTGATTTGACCCCTCATCCAAGTGGGACACACATAATGAGTGGGTTAGATATGTGAATCACATTTAGGAAGGCCAAATATATGATTATGAATGTTTTAAGGAAACCTTTCTCCACTACATTTAAGTGAGTTACTTGTTACCCTTACAAATTGTGAAAAAATTGATCAAAATTGTGAAAAAATTGACAAATTGTAAAAAAATATATTTTTTTAAAAGGAAAACTAGTTTTTGCATTTTGACAAGAAAAATTGAAAAGTTATATAACAAAAGTAAGATTAAAAAATTGATATTTTGAAAAAGAAAATTATGGTGGGCCCACTTCAGATTTTTATAGGCTTCATTTTTTAGCTTATGTAATAAAATTATATGTTAAAATGGATGGATGGAGTGGATAAAATGAATAAATCATGGTGGGCCCACGAGATTGACTCGGTACACTTGGGAACGGATTGGCTACTCCCCCTGACACCATCCAATGGCTGATGGTCGATGCTCTGTGGCCCCCACCATGATGTATGTGTTTCATCCATGCCGTCCATATATTTTTACAGATAATTTTACAATATGAGACCAAAAATGAGATATATCCAAATCTCAAGTGGACCACATTACACGAAACTATGTTGAATGAGCGTCGACCATTAAAAACATTTTGGTAGACATAAAAGTTTTGGATCAAGCTGATTTTTGTTTTTTCCCTTCATCTGGTCCTGTATGACCAAATCAACAGATTGGATGTCAAATCAACAGTCCAGTGGGCCTTAGGAGGATTTTAATGATGGATATCCAATCACTATTGTTCTCATCTGGTGTGGACCACTTGAGATTTATATCCCTCTAATTTTTGCCATAAAGCTCTAAAATGATCTTTAAAAATGGATGAACGGAATGGATGAAACACATACATCATTGAAGTGCCCATGGAGCACCGTCCATGGTCTCGCCCAAAATTGGGAGCGGTCTCGCCCAAAATTCTCTCTCTCTCTCTCTCTCTCTCTCTCTCTCTCTCTCACTCCTGCCCTCTGCCCTTTTTCCTTCATTTCCCTCATTTTTCTGGCCCCATTTTTTCCTCCATCTGCAGATGCGAAAAGCATTGTCCACTCTCTGTCCGATATGTCCGATCTTTCCAAACCCTCCTTCCCTTCTACCACCGGGGCCACATCCCCTCCACTTCCGACCCCCCCTCACCACCCCATGTGCAAGATAGCACCGATGGCGCAGTGGAGCGCCGAATCCGGGAGGCGGAGGACCGGCTTCGGGAGGCGATCGAGGAGCTGCAGTGCCGGCAGCGCCATCCCCGCGGCCGTCACCCACCTTGCGAGCATGTCGATGAGTCGTGCGTCTCCGTTTCCATCTCTCTCTGGGTGTTTGATCCAAAGAAGGGAGGGAGCCGAGACGATGCCCTCCCTACCTACGCACACCCTGCTCAAGATCCAAAGAGGTATCTATCTCTCTCAATCTCTCTCAATCTCTATGCTGATTTATGAATTTGGGGGATTTAGTAATTTGTGGATTCCCGATTCGATGTGGACCCCCATTTAGGGATTTGGGGATTTTAGGGCTTACAGATTTGAATGTAGACCCCGATTCGGGGATTTTCTAATATTACAAATTAGGGATTTGGGGATTTTAGAATTTTAGGGATCTTGAGGATTTTGATGTCTCTTCTTGTCAATCTATTAGGTCCTAATGTGGAGGAAATATGGATATATGATGTGTGTCCATCTGATGGATGGTTTTTATTGCTTAATGGTGGGTGCCTTAAAACTTAGGTTAACTTCCATGTTATATGCTACATGGGGTGGCGTTGTCCATTTTGTATTTGATAAAATGCTTCATTATCTAGTCATTGTGGATATGTAAATTCCCATTAGACTCATTCTCTTGAAGCAATATTGATTGTGTGTCTTCTCCTCTCTGTTAATAGCCTTCTCATTGGACGCACTGTTGCAGGCCATTTTTTTCCCCCTAGAACGGGCATTACAGCCCTGTAACGCGCAACTCTTCCCACTGTTACCGTTATGTAACGGCCTTTATGACCATTCCAGTAGAGTTTTTGAATACCTTGATCCCAATTGTATGCATATGCTCCATCAGCTCTCTATATGCTAGCATGTGCATCTCCATCTTCTATTGAAAGGCTTCAGCCTGTGCTGGTTGGAAATACAGCCATGAAACTGTGTCCCTTGCACATGAGAAAAAAGTAGGTACTTGAAAGTAATAATATTAGCATCCTTTGAACATTCTCTTTGATGAATACTTCTGGCACCACATTTTTTGGTGTACCTAGAACAAATACTTATCCAGTGCATATGATATGGCTTGCAAGTTGCAATGTAACTGTCCGTATCAGTAGCCCAACAAGTGCTCCTCACAACTTGAAGCTTATTCAGTGCCTGGCATTACTCAGGTGGGTTAGACTTATGAACTGTTTTTCATGTCATGTTTTCTGTGTTTGGTATATGTGGACCCAAAAGTGGTTTCTTGATGCGCCCCTTCATGGTCACAATTAATATATTTTCAGTCCAAAGAAGATGATGGGCATGTAATTGATGGTATCTTCTCTTCAACTCCATAATGTAAGGCTTGCAAAGGTAGCACTTAGGCCTGGTGCGGGTAACATGGTTAACGGAATTCTGTGGAAGCTACTTTTACTAAAGGTTTGTCATTTTCTATAACATTCACTATACTCAAATTAAGGGGTCACTAGAAACCAGGTTCATTTGAATGCCTTAGCCCTTTCGTATGTATTGATTCAGGGAAAAAACTCACTTCCACTACCCAAATTGGAGGGTGATGAACGTGTAAAAGCACGCTCTCTGGCAACTATTTATTCACATCCGGTGGTATGTTTGTCATTGCACCTTCCCTTATTATTATTTTTTTTCTAGAAATTTTACTTCAAAAAGAAGGGTTTTCACATTTTCACTTGCTAATATTTATTATTGAGGAATTCTACCATGGTAGCATGCTTCATTGAGTTCTGTGAAGTGTACATCGGAATATGTCCAATTTACATGTGGTGCCTATGCATGGTGAACAGCTCATCGATTTTGTGGACTTGAAAAGCAATGGTATTTGATTGTTCTAGCTAAGCATCTGCTCAGTGGTCTGAAGCGGACAATTAACCCAAAAAGGGCAACTGTACGTACATGTTCAGTGGGCAAAACTTGCAATAATTTGGTGGTCAAACTCTAGTCCACATGCGACAGATGTGCTGAGAATATAGGACATACACCTCACACATTGCCTGAAAGTGACATTGTCAAATGACACCTTGCCAACTTAATCAGCGCTTGGATTTGATACATGACGGATTTCGGACGCCAATGTGATTCCCAAGTTTTAATCAAGTTTACAACCGGTGTGGATGCACTTTTTCTTTTTCTAAATGAACAAGAAAGAGCATGTTTCCTCACCCCAACAATGTTTTACTGTGCTTGATATTTCTGCCTTGTTTTATCATTACTAATGCTTTTCTTGAACTTCAGGTTCCTCATGAACCATCCTTGCATATGGATGATTTTGTCTGCATCAAAACCGGCATGCAGGTGTGTGTTAAAATCTATAACACAACAAAAAGGGTATTGCTATTACCTATTTCCTTTTCATAAGACTTAATATTTTGTCCATTTAAGGGTCTGGATGGTTATTCAATTCAAACTAAATTGATCTTCATCACAAAGAATACCAAGTACATGGTTAATGCATGGGACTGGGGGCAGTGTGGTACAATTTCAGGTTACTCAGATCATAGGGTTGTTTGCACTTTGACACATGTCCAAAAACCATTGGCCCCTTGCCATCAATGTTTCCATTATTGTTTGAGTCAGTTATTCTTTACTTAGTGTCTATCAAAAAAGGAATTGTGGCTTTCTTAGTGAAGGAAATTTAAGTTCGCAATTCCTCATGTTACGCTAATAGCTTTTCTTAAGAATGAAATGCAACATTCTTGAAACAGCTAATTATAAGTCTTCGTCATTGTTATTGACCGCTTTTCACTTCAATTTTTTTATCAAGTTTGCTAATGAGTTCAACATTTTATTTTATTTTATTTTATTTTTTCTGCTTCTCAGACTTTCATACAAGCGGGGTTATTGAAAGACGGTCTATGTTCAGTTCAGGATAAGAGTGCAGGTCAGTTCTTTTTCCAGACCCTACCCCAGCCATTTTTCTAAAATAGGGTTTGAAGGCTATGCCTATTACATAGAATTTTATTACATATATAATCTTATTCCTTATATTGTTTCCCAGTTATATTTGTGTTGGTTTCAGAGTACAGGTAGCGAATAGAAATTGTTGGTCGATTGTGGCTTGTAGACAAAGGGATGAGTAACCAACAAGACAAATATGGGAGGCCTTCCCCAGGTATCCAAATGCTTTTAGATATATTTATGTTGTTTTTAAATGTATTAGGTCGAAATTGATGGAGCAGACCCAGATGTGCGTCGGAGCTATCTGGAGGTTGAGCGGGGGTCCCTGGAAGGTGGGAACCGCTGTTATGACCATGATGAAGCTGTCCATTTTCTATGGACAGCATTAGAGTGGCCTGGCCATTTGGACAGTTCATGTTTATGTATTTACTCGAAATTGATGGAGCAGACCCGGGTGTGCGTCGGAGCTATCCGGATGTTAAGCAGGGATCCCAGAAAGATGGGAACCGCTGTTATGACTATGATAAAACTGTTCATTTCCTCTGGATAGCATTGGAAGGGCCTGACCAATTGGAGCAGGCCGTGTTTATGTTTGTATTTGCAAGGACCACACCCTTAACCTATAACCTACACCTATTCTCAAATCCCAAAACTTATAACTACAACCAAAACCTATAACCTAAACCTATAACCTAAACTCAATTCCCTAAATTTTAACCTACAACCTAACCTAAACCTATACTTATTCCCTAAACCTATTCTCAAATCCCAAAACCTATAACCTAAACCATACCCTAAACCTATAACCTATAACCTGAACCTATAACCTAAACTCAATTCCCTAAACCTTAACCTATAACCTAACATAAACCTATACTTATAACCT
Organism: Magnolia sinica; assembly: GCF_029962835.1. NCBI lineage: Eukaryota > Viridiplantae > Streptophyta > Magnoliopsida > Magnoliales > Magnoliaceae > Magnolia > Magnolia sinica. Next base: position 33,456,562 of record NC_080580.1, read on the forward strand.
AAACCTATTCTCAAATCCCAAAGCCTATAACCTATAACCGATAACCTAAACTCAATTCCCTAAACCTTAACCTATAACCTAACTTAAACCTATACTTATAACCTAAACCTATTCTCAAATCCCAAAACCTATGACTATAACCTAAACCTTAACCAAAAACCTATAACATAACTTAAACCTAAACTTATAACCTTAACCTAAACCTAAACCTATAACCTTAACCTTAACCTAAACGAAAACCTAAACCAAAACCTATTCTCAAATCCCTAAACCTAAACCTAAACCTAAACCTATAACCTATAACCTAAACCTATTCTCAAATCCCTAAACCTAAACCTAAACCTTAATATATCCTCAAATCCTTAAACCTAAACCGACACCTAATCCTAATCTAAACTCCCTAACTTAAACCTAAACCGAAACTTGAAAACCCAAATCTAAACCCAATCCCTAACCTGAACCCGATTTCCTAAACCTAAACCTTAACCTATTCTAAATTCCCTAAACCTATAGCTTATAACCTAAACTTAAGCCTAAACCTAAACCTAAACCTAAACCTGTAACCTATAACTTAAACCTAAACCTAAAACCAAATGTATTCTCAAATCCCTAAACTTAAACCTACACCTAATCCTAATCTCAACTCCCTAACCTAAACCTAAACCTAAACTTGAAAACCAAAACCTAAACCCGATCCCAAACCTGAACCTGATTTCTTAAACCTAAACCTTAACCTATTCTCAATTCCCTAAACCTATAGCTTATAACCTAAACTTAAGCCTAAACTGAAACCTTAACCTAAACCTAAACCTAAACCTAAACCTGTAACCTATAACCTAAACCTAAACCTAAAACCTAATGTATTCTCAAATCCCTAAACCTAAACCTACACCTAATCCTAATCTCAACTCCCTAACTTAAACCTAAACCTAAACTTGAAAATCCAAACCTAAACTCGATCCCAAACCCGAACCCGATTTCCTAAACCTAAACCTTAACCTATTTAAATTCCCTAAACCTATAGCTTATAACCTAAACTTAAGCCTAAACCCAAACCTTAACCTAAACCTAAACCTAAACCTAAACCTAAACCTGTAACCTATAACTTAAACCTAAACCTAAAACCTAATGTATTCTCAAATCCCTAAACCTAAACCTACACCTAATCCTAATCTCAACTCCCTAACCTAAACCTAAACCTAAACTTGAAAACCAAAACCTAAACCCGATCCCGAACCTGAACCCGATTTCCTAAACCTAAACCTTAACCTATTCTCAATTCCCTAAACCTATAGCTTATAACCTAAACTTAAGCCTAAACCTAAACCTTAACCTAAACCTAAACCTAAACCTAAACCTGTAACCTATAACCTAAATCAAAACCTAAAACCTAATGTATTCTCAAATCCCTAAATCTAAACTTACACCTAATCCTAATCTCAACTCTCTAACCTAAACCTAAACCTAAACTTGAAAACCAAAACCTAAACCCGATCCCGAACCTGAACCTGATTTCCTAAACCTAAACCTTAACCTATTCTCAATTCCCTAAACCTATAGTTTATAAACTAAACTTAAGCCTAAACCAAAACCTTAACCTAAACCTAAACCTAAACCTAAACCTGTAACCTATAACCTAAACCTAAACCTAAAACCTAAATGTATTCTCAAATCCCTAAACCTATAGCACCACTTAATCCTAATCTCAACTCCCTACCTAAACCTAAACCTAAACTTGAAAACCAAAACCTAAACCTAAACCTGTAACCTATAACCTAAACCTAAACCTAAAACCTAAATGTATTCTCAAATCCCTAAACCTATAGCAACACTTAATACTAATCTCAACTCCCTACCTAAACCTAAACCTAAACTTGAAAACCAAAACCTAAACCCGATCCCGAACCTGAACCCGATTTCCTAAACCTAAACCTTAACCTATTCTCAATTCCCTAAACCTATTGCTTATAACCTAAACCGAAACCTAAGCCTATGCCATAACCTAAACCTAAACCTATAACCTATAACCTAAACATAAACATAAAACCTAAATGTATTCTCAAATTCCTAAACCTAAACCTACACCTAATCATAATCTCAACTCCCTAACCTAAACTTAAACCTAAACTTGAAAACTAAAACCTAAACCCGATCCCGAACCAGATTTCCTAAACCTAAACCTTAATGTATTCTCAAATCCCTAAACCGAAACCTACACCTGATCCTAATCTCAACTCCCTAACCTAAACCAAAACCTAAACTTGAAAATCCAAGCCTAAACCCGATCCCGAACCCGAACCCGATTTCCTAAACCTAAACCTTAACCTATTCTCAATTCCCTAAACCTATAGCTTATAACCTAAACCTAAACCTAAACCAATAACCTATAACCTAAACCTAAACCTAAAACCTAAATGTATTCTCAAATCCCTAAACCTAAACCTACACCTAACCCTAATCTCAACTCCCTAACCTAAACCTAAACCTAAACTCGAAAACCAAAACCTAAACCTGATCCCGAACCCGAACCCGATTTCCAAAACCTAAACCTTAACCTATTCATAATTCCCTAAACCTAAACCTTAACCTAAACCTAAACCTAAACCTAAACCTGTAACCTATAACCTAAACCTAAACCTAAAACCTAAATGCATTCTCAAATCCTTAAACCTAAACCTACACCTAATCCTAATCTCAACTCCCTAACCTAAACCTAAACTTAAACTTGAAAACCCAAACCTAAACTCGATCCCAAACCGAACCCGATTTCCTAAACCTAAACCTTAACCTATTCTCAATTCCCTAAAGCTATATCTTATAACCTAAACCTCAGCCTAAACCTAAACCTAAACTTGGAAACCAAAACCTAAACCCGATCCCGAACCCGAACTCGATTTCTTAAACCTAAACCTTAACCCATTCTCAATTTCCTAAACCTATAGCTTATAACCTAAACTTAAACCTAAACCTATAACATATAACCTAAACCTAAACCTAAAACCAAATGTATTCTCAAATCCGTAAACCTAAAACTACACCTAATCCTAATCTCAACTCCCTAACCTAAACCTAAACTTAAACTTGAAAACCCAAACCTAAACCCGATCCCGAACCCGAACCCGATTTCCTAAACCTAAACCTTAACCTATTCTCAATTCCCTAAACTTATATCTTATAAACTAAACCTAAGCCTAAACCTAAACCTTAACCTAAACCTAAACCTAAACCTGTAACCTATAACCTAAACCTAAACCTAAAAGCTAAATGTATTTTCAAATCCTTAAACCTAAACCTACACCTAATCTTAATCTCACCTCCCTAACCTAAACCTAAACTTAAACTTGAAAACCCAAACCTAAACCCGATCACAAACCGAACCCAATTTCGTAAACCTAAACCTTAACCTATTCGCCTAAACCTAAACCTTAACCTAAACCTAAACCTAAACCTGTAACCTATAACCTAAACCTAAACCTAAAACCTAAATGTATTCTCCAATCCCTAAACCTAAACCTACACCTAATCCTGATCTCAACTCCCTAACCTAAACCTAAACCTAAACCTACACTTGAAAACCAAAACCTAAACCTGATCCCGAACCCAAACCCGATTTCCTAAACCTAAACCTTAACCTATTCACGATTCCCTAAACCTATAGCTTATAACCTAAACCTAAACCTAAACCAAAACCAAAACCTAAACCTATAACATATAACCTAAACCTAAACCTAAAACCTAATGTATTCTTAAATCCCTAAACCTAAACCTACACCTAATCCTAATCTCAACTCCCTAACCTAAACCTAAACCTAAACTTGAAAAGCAAAACCTAAACCCGATCCCAAACCCGAACCCGAATTCCTAAACCTGAACCTTAACCTATTCTCAATTCCCTAAACCCATAGCATATAACCTAAACTTAAGCCTAAACCTAAACCTTAACCTAAACATAAACCTAAACCTAAACCTGTAACCTATAACCTAAACATAAACCTAAAACCTAAATGTCTTCTCAAATCCCTAAACCTAAACCTACACCTAATCCTAATCTCAACTCCCGAACCTAAACCTAAACCAAAACTTGATAACCCAAACCTAAACCCGAACCTGAACCCGAACCCGATTTCCTAAACCTAAACCTTAACCTATTCTCAATTTCCTAAACCTTAACCTATAACCTGACCTAAACCTAAATCTATAACCTAAACCTAAACCTAAAACCCAAGTGTATTCTCAAATCCTTAAACCTAAACCTACACCTAATCCAAATCTCAACTCCTCGACCTAAACTTAAACTTTAATTTGAAAACCCAAACCTAAACCCGATACCGAACCCGAACCCGATTTCCTAAACCCAAACATTAACCTATTCTCAATTCCCTAAACCTATATCTTATAACCTAAACCTAAACCTAAACTCTCACCTGAACCTAAACCTAAACCTCTAACCTATAACCTTGACCTAAACCTAAACCTAAACCTAAACCTGTAACCTATAACCTAAACCTAAACCTAAAACCTAAATGTATTCTCAAATCCCTAAACCTAAACATACACATAATCCTAATCTCAACTCCCTAACCTAAACCTAAACCTAAACTTGAAAACCAAAACCTAAACCCGATCCCGAACCCGAACCCAATTTCCTAAACCTAAACCTAAACCTTAACCTGTTCTCAATTCCCTAAACCAATAGCTTATAACCTAAACCGAAACCTAAACCTAAACCTAAACATAAACCTATAACCTATAACCTAAACATAAACCTAAAACCTAAATGTATTCTCAAATCCTTAAACCTAAACCTACACCTAATCCTAATCTCAACTCCCTAACCTAAACCTAAACCTAAATTTGAAAACCCAAACCTAAACTCGATCCTGAACCCGAACCCAATTTCCTAAACCTAAACCTTAACCTATAACCTAACCTATACCTAAATCTATAACCTAAACCTAAACCTAAAACCTAAGTGTATTCTCAAATCCTTAAACCTAAACCTACACCTAATCCTAATCTCAACTCCCTAACCTAAACCTAAACCTAAAATTAAAAACCCAAACCTAAACCTGATCCCGAACCCGAACCTGATTTTCTAAACCTAAACATTAACCTATTCTCAATTCCCTAAACCTATATCGTATAACCTAAACCTACACCTTAACCTAAACCTAAACCTAAACCTAAACCTAAACCTATAACCTAAACCTAAACCTAAACCTAAACCTATAACCTATAACCTAAACCTAAACCTAAAACCTAAATGTATTCTCAAATCCTTAAACCTAAACCTACACCTAATCCTAATCTCTACTCCCTAACTTAAACCTAAACCTACACTTGAAAACCAAAACCTAAACCAGAACCCGATTTCCTAAACCTAAACCTTAACCCATTCTCAATTCCCTAAACCTATAGCTTATAACCTAAACCTAAACCTAAACCTAAACCTAAAACCTAATGTATTCTCAAATCCCTAAACCTAAACCTACACCTAATCATAATCTCAACTCCCTAACCTAAACCTAAACCTAAACTTGAAAACCAAAACCTAAACCCGATCCTGAACATGAACCCGATTTTCTAAACCTAAACCTTAACCTATTCTCAATTCCCTAAACCTATAGCTTATAACCTAAACTTAAGCCTAAACCTAAACCTTAACCTAAACCTAAACCTAAACCTAAACCTGTAACCTATAACCTAAACCTAAACCTAAAACCTAAATGTATTCTCAAATCCCTAAACCTATAACTACACCTAATCCTAATCTCAACTCCCTAACCTAAACCTAAACCTAAACTTGAAAACCAAAACCTAAACCCTATCCCGAACCTGAACCCGATTTCCTAAACCTAAACCTTAACCTATTCTCAATTCCCTAAACCTATAGCTTATAACCTAAACTTAAGCCCAAACCTAAACCTTAACCTAAACCTAAACCTAAACCTAAACCTGTAACCTATAACCAAAACCTAAACCTAAAACCTAAATGTATTCTCAAATCCTTAAACCTAAATTTACACCTAATCCTAATCTCAACTCCTTAACCTAAACCTAAACCTAAACTTGAAAACCCAAACCTAAACCCGATCCCGAACCCAAACCCAATTTCCTAAACCTAAACATTAACATATTCTCAATTCCCTAAACTTATAGCTTATGACCTAAACCTAAACCTAAACCTAAAGCTTAACCTAAACCTAAACCTAAACCTATAACCTATAACCTAAACCTAAACCTAAAACCTAAATGTATTCTCAAATCCCTAAACCTAAACCTACACCTAATCCTAATATCAACTCCCTAACCTAAACCTAAACATAAACTTAAAAATCCAAACCTAAACCTGAACCGATTTCCTAAACCTAAACCTTAACCTATTCTCAATTCCCTAAACCTTAACCTATAACCTAACCTAAACCTAAACCTATTACCTGCACTTATAACCTAAACCTATAACCTAAACATAAGCCTAAAACCTAAACCTAAACCTAAAATCGAAATGTATTCTCAAATCCCTAAACCTAATCCTAATCTCAACTCCCTAACCTAAACCTAAACCTAAACTTGGAAACCCAAACCTGAACCTGATCCCGAACCCGAACCCAATTCCTAAACCTAAACCTTAACCTATTCTCAATTCCCTAAACCTTAACCTATAACCTAACATAAACCTAAACCTATTACCTGCACTTATAACCTAAACCTATAACCTAAACATAAGCCTAAAACCTAAACCTAAACCTAAAATTGAAATGTATTCTCAAATCCTTGAACCTAAACCTACACCTAATCCTAATCTCAACTCCCTAACCTAAACTTAAACCTAAACTTGATAACCCAAACCTAAACCCGATCCCGAACTCGGACTCGATTTCCTAAACCTAAACCTTAACCTTAACCTATTCTCAATTCCCTAAAGCTATAACCTATATACTATAACCTATAACTAAAACGTAAACCTTAACCTAAACCTATAACCTAAGCCTAAACCTTAACCTAAACTTAAACCAAAACCTAAAACCTAAACCTTAACCTATAACCTAAACCTATAACCTAAACTTATAACCTATAACCTAAAACCTAATCCTAAACCTAAACCTAAAACCTAAAACCTAAAACCTAAACCTAAACCTATTTTAATGATCAGTTTTATTTTTAAAAAGTGCCCACTTTTTTGGAAGAAGTTTATGCAATTCTTTATGATTCTGAATTATAATGTTTTGTTAGTTTAATATTATTATTTTTAGGTGAAAGACACAAAAAGAAAATTGTAGCTGATTTTTTTTCTTTTTTTATTTATGATGTTAAACTTATATATATTTATGTGTGGATGAATGTAATGTGGATAAGATTGCTTGTGTTTGGATGGATGTAGTTTATGTTTGGATGAATATAGTTTATGTTGGATTTACGTAGTTTGGGTTTAGATGGATGTGAATGTGAATATGATGAAATATATTATATAGCAGGTGTATATTAGGAAGAATACGATGAAATATATTGTAACAGGTGTATATTGACCCTCTTATAAGGGACGGCCCATGACAGTCCTTTTTAAGGACGGTCCATGACCATCCTTTTAAAGGACAGTCTATGGCTGTCCTTTGAAGGCCCATAAGAGACGGTCCATGACAATCCTTTTTAAGGACGGTCCATGACCGTCCTTTTAAAGGACGGTCTATGGCCATCCTTTGAAGGCCCATAAGAGACAGTCCATGACAGTCCTTTTTAAGGATTGTCCATGACCGTCCTTTTAAAGGACGGTCTATGGTCGTCCTTTAAAGGCTTATCATAGACGGTCTACAACAGTCTTTTTTAAGGACGGTCGATGACCGTCCTTTAAAGGTTCAGAACTGTCCTTAAAAGACGGTCCATGACCGTCCTTAAAAGATGGTAATGACGGTTTTCGACCATCCTTTAAGTAATACGACCGTCAAAATTTGACGGCCCTTGCGACGGTCCATAACCATCCTTTTTGGTCATTTGAGACGGTTTTGGACCATTCTTTTTTCACAGTTTTGGCGTAGTGACATAAATCTAGCATAGATGTGCATGGTTCAAGAGAAAGAAGGCGGATCCATAATAGAAAGAATAATCTAACAATTGTGAACCTCTGTCATAAACTCTGAGAGATTAGCCCCGCAAAATTTATATAAACCAATGAGAGTAAGCTTAAAGCATCTATTAGGCAAATAAAAAATAGGATCATGAAGAAGATAGCCTTCGCAAGCTATATAGCAATTTGGAGTGAAGTAAAGCAGGCTAAGCATGACATCATTCACTTGAGAACACGCAATGATCCACCTCCCCAGCAACAGATGGCGAAGCGGGAGGACAAGGGGACAGGGGCACCTATTGCAAGCGGCTACTGGGAAAGCCTAATGGGTAGAAAAACAAGTATTAGGTGCTTCCATGAGATGCGAATGCCCCAAAACAAAAACTGTCATAGAGCATATGCTATAAAAAAATAGAGCGAAGAATGCTTTCCTTAGAGGAGGCTATGACTCTAAATATTCTAGAGTTCCACTCCCTTCAAATATACCAAGCAAGAGCAGAAAAAGATAATCGAGTTAACAAGCTATAAACCAGAGTGTTGGGTAAGAATTTCACAAGGGGCATGACCGACACTCTCAAGAAAATGTTAAAAAGAGTACCGAACTTAACATACAACCATGCCCAAATCAAATGAACAACGGAGCAATGGAAGAAAATATGTTAAATAGATTTATAACCATAATTGTAAAGAGAACAAGAGGTGTCCAAAGAGATGCCAAATTTCGAGATCCAACCCTTAGTCTTGAGGCTACTAAGAAAAGCCATCTAGACTATAATAGAATATTTGGGGATACAACCTTTAAACTGCACAAGATCAACCCAAGTCACTTAACAAGTATGCTACCAGTAAATGTTAATTAAAGAGGAAAAAGAGACTTGCCCATTTGTGATCTGATCATCAACCTCAAAATTGAAATGGTGGAAATCTCCCAAATGGCTATGAGCTTAACCGAGGTACCCGGGGTAAGTTTTAGGATCCATCAGAGATGAGATCACTAAAATAAACGCTCTCTCATGAACGCCTCTAGTTCCCATGCCCTAGATCATAGATAACTTTATTTCCAAAATGATTAAAAAGGGAGTCATTACTAACCCAAGTATCAAACTAAAAACTAGTATTTTTCCTATTATCAATGAGGTATTTAACATGGGGCTTGGTTAGAGGGGGAATACCAAGAATACTTTTTCAAGCCCAAAAGGCATTGGAAGTCACCTTAAGGTTTCAAATGGATCCATTATGAACATACTTTGTTTGGACTTAAAGACCCCAAAGACTAGAGCCTTTAATAACAACTCTTCAAAGTTGCTTAAGGAGACAAACTTGGTTAGAGATGTGGAGGGAAATAATTCCAAGCATGACTTCAACTTTAGGCTTAAAAATTTTCTCCCAAAAAACAAAGTGGATCTTATAATACCCCAAAGGAATGTTCTAATGCGAGACTTTTGTCACTCCACCTTGCAAGGGCAGAGAACCCATCACTAGCTTGGTTATATTACCGAAGGCTCTAGGGAAGTCAGAATAGAAGCACACTCATATTGGAGTGGGCTTACTACTTAGATGTTTTTAGCAGTTATCCACTCCACATGATTTTAGAATGAAGATAACTATCAATGCAACTATTAATGTGATTATTCAAACTATATTTAATATGATAATGTCACAATCATAATAGCGATTGTCACTCGTAGACCCATTATTCAAATAACTAAAAAAAGAACTTTCTAGTTCATTTAGAAAAGAACTATCATTATCAATCTCAAAAATCTGATTTCAATATCAAAATATACAAAATAAATGTTATCATTACTATCCCTAACTAAAAAAAAGTTTCATTAGAGATGAAACACCAAATGTCCCTAATAACTAAAAATTTATCAACATTACTACAACTATAACCACCAGTATTGCTCCAACTATGAATGCTTTTATTCATATCATTTATAATGGGGTCTTCACTTCCACTGGTATTTTCAATAGGACAACTAAACTATCCATTCATTTATTTAGCCCACACCTGTGTTCTAACTCCTCATTCGACAACATCAAATTGAACCACCATTTTTTCATAGATCCTTCTTGCCCCCTATTTGAAAATACATAGTCATTTGATGAATAATCATTTTACTATTTCATTTCCTATTAGAATAAGCATATAGATTTAATTACTAGGATCATTAACTAATAATGAGTGAGCATTGAAAGAAACGATTCTCTTTTATGGGAATCCGGGGCATCAATTCGCTATATATGATGGAACCTTTTCTTTAATTAAAGAGGGGTACTCCCATGTCATGTACAAATTCTCATCAAAAAGATTAATATTTGCTCCCTCTTTTGAAGAATTCATTTCTGTAGAATCTCTTATAATAGAATATTAAGTGCCTATTGCAACATATGAAAATATAGTAAGAAAGTATTGGACAAAAAGATGGAAGTTATAAAGGGTAAATCTAATCAAATTCAGTTGCCCATCAATTTCATTTGATGGGCAACTAAAAGAAGAGACATGCTCCATTCTTTAAGCTTACTATTCACCTTATTGATTAAGGCATGACAATCATGCAACTGGAGTCTTATAAAGTAAAGAGAAAGTCCCAAATATTTTAATGGAAGCTACATTCTTTGATATTCAAGATAGAGCTAATAACATCCTTCGATCGGTAAGATCTGAACAACATTGTGACACTCTAGCTAAAATTAGAAAATAGCATTTAACATTTATAGCATCAAACGGATCAACATGCGCAAAGACCATAAGATCATCTGCAAAAGAAGATGCAAGATAATAACTCCATCCCTAGAGAAGGGGAACCTCACCAATCCATTGGCATGGCATTTGGAAATCAATGTTGAGACTATCAAACACCTTCCTGAAATCCACCTTAACACACATTCTAAGAAACCCAGCATCCCTATGGATGCCTCTCACTAGATCGTGGCTAAGGAGAATATTGTTTGAGATGTCTCTACCCAAGATGAAAGAATATTAAGAATTGTCAATAAGCTTTAGTATGATATTTTTCATCATAGCAATGAGAATCCGAGCAATGCTCTTATAAAGCTCATTTGTTAAGGAGATAAGCTTAAGATAATAAGGTAACCACATTGTCACCCTTATGGACGAGGAGGATGAAGGTGCTCTTAACGAGCTTGAGCATGATCAATGAATTTTATTTTATTTTTTTAATTTTAAAGTTGGTATAATTACCTTTGTAATGTCAGCACTAATAACAAGACAATAAACCTTTATAGAAAAAAGCATTAAAGTCATCTAATCCTAATGCCTTATTTAAGTCTGCGAACTTAATTGTCATCTCAATTTCAAACCGGGCAATTGGCTTACAAAGGTCTACCCCTTAGTCAACAGACAAAGTAGCAATGTTATCAAGTAAGCTAACATCAACTTTAGGAAAAGATTGCCCAAAGCAAGAATAGTCTTATAACAGTAAACTAACATCCCTTATTTCCTCATGACTAGTGCAATAATGGCAAATTGATCTTTGATGTCCCAAAATTTGGAGGTATGAAAAAAATTAGAGTTTCAATCCCTAAAATTAAGATTTTGGATACTCATTTTTTACTTTAACAAAAACACCTCAACTTATATGGGCTAACTCAGCATTAATTGGCAAGTTGTTCCTCCAAAAGATTAGCTTTCGTATTATTTTCCTAAACCAAGGTTTGTGATACCACGAGATATACTCCCTAGCACAAGCGATGCAAAAGTCAATATTAGGTTTAGCATAGGCCCAAGACTTAATCATAAATTTGACCTTTTTTAGTTTGGTAGTAATCAATGTTCAAAATATCAGTATCACTATTACGTTACATATCGTATCCTTGGGATACAGATACGTATCAGTTATCGCATCGGATATATTGTCTGTATCAGGAATTCATTGCACTTTTTGGGAAACATTGGGGAAATGGTTGAATTTTTTTAATGAAACATCGGGGATTGTTAGAAAAGACCTTAATACACACTTTTAAATCATGACATCTCAAATAAGAAGTGCACATATTAGGTTTCCTTTATATAGGGTCCTAAGCTACATACTGTTTGACGAACTAATGCAACTATATTCAAATTGAATACATACATTTAGAGTGTATGTAATGATCATTTATTCAAATAGTCCTAAATACTTCGAAATTAGTCTCAATTGACAGTTGATTGAAAGGAAATTTTGGAGAAATTTTTTTTTTTAATTTTTAATTAAAAATGATTTTTATTTTCCAAAAATTGACGAGGACTTAACAAATCAGTAGATTAGTCCTCATGCAAGCTCGATTTCATGTTTGGAGTGCAACATTGCAAGCAATTTGGGGGAAATTGAGAAATTTTTGAATTTTCTCTAAATCAAACTACCTACACTCAAATTTAAAAATTAGAAGTATGTGATGATCATTTCATCAAATACTCCTAAATACTTTGAAATTAGACTTCAAAATTAGTCTTAACTAATAGCTGGTTGAAGGAAAACTTTAAAAAAATAAAATTAGAGAACATGAAGAACTAGTGGATATCGAAATCAAAGCTCCAACTCCATGATTTTTCATTCAAAATATAAAGAACCAATGGATTTATAACCATATGACAATAATTTAACATAATTTCAACAAACAAATGAGATCGAAAATTTAAAATGCTCACCGTATCGAACATGTGAGATATATAGGCACTACCTGTGTATTTTGTATTGCACAGGTAAAATACAAGATATATCGTGGGATATATCGGCCATATCATCGATATTTAAAACATTGGTAGTAATCACAAGCATAGGGATACTCCTAACAAGTTCACACCAAGCCATGGCCACAACATCAAAGAATCCGTCCTTGCATTTTATAATAGTAGTTAAAAAATGAAAGGGAACTAGATTTAATAGATGTATTATAAGTAGCAAGCTCAATAAAGATACACTACACCAAAAACCCTGTTTAAGAACGACAATGGTTTTGGTTCTGAAACGGCTCAAAACCATGCCAGAACAAAAAAATCTTATTACATACTTTCCTCTCGATCTCCAGTCGCACCAACGCAACCCTATTCTCGATCTCTCCCTCTCTCTCTCACTCCCTCACTCCCTCAATCCCTGGTTCTTGATCTCTCTAGCCCCGCTCCCTCACTCCCTCAATCACTACCTCCCGATCTCTCTCCCTATCTCTCTCTCGCTCCATCCCTCTATCTCTCTCTCTCCCTCACTCCCTCTCCATCTCTCTCCCTATCTCTCTCTTGTTCCCTCCTTCTCGATCTCCCTCCCTCTATCTCTCTCGCTCCCTCACTCTAGATCTCCCGAGTTGTGGGTCCTCTGAATATAAAATCCCAAACTAGGGTTAATCTCCCTCAAGTCTTGTGCCGAAGAGCTTAAAAGCAAAGCAGCAGCCACGCTCGCATTCTTCTCTCCATCTCTCTAACTTGTGTAGTTGCGTAACTTTTCTTCAAGAACATCGCACACTGACTCTATATTGTATCCACACTTGTATTTTTTTTACAGCAATTATACAAAATTTCTTGTCAAAGATTGATTTTTTGACCTCTGTAGGGCCCACCATGATGTGTGCATGAGATCCAACCCATCCACTAGATGTGCCCTTTGAAGTTAGGCCATCGATTAAAAAATCACCCGATCTGAGACTCAGGTAGGCCACACCATAGGGAACAATTCAGAGGGGACTCTCAACCAATAAAACCTTCCAGACTGTTTGTGGATCCCACCTTGTTGTACATGTGCTATACAAGCCATTCATCAAATCCCCCCTGGCTATGTGTTTTAGAGGTTTTGGGCATGAATATTACCATGTTCCCTTTTGTGTGGCCCATCTGAGTTTTAGATCGACGTGTTTTTTGGGCTCGCGAGTGAAACCAGTTCGGTGCACATCATGCCTTAATCTCCCCCTTTATCATGTCTTAATGTTTCTCTTCTTCTTCTTTTTTTCCTTTTTTTTTTTTTTTTTTTGGTCTTAACTCTTCCTTAGTATTATAAAAAACAATGCAAGGGAGTCTTTTGTTAAAATGCCAAAGAGATGTGATTTTGTGGAGAATTTAGGATCTGCTTAATGCATGGCACAGATCATGTGTAAGTGTTCCACAACTCACCTCTTAAATATTCCAAGGTATACTTTTTTTGAATTCTTATTCAAGAATAAGATTGATAAGAGTGGTTAAAAATCTTATTTTGGTATAATCTTTTTGTGTTAGTAGTTATCATATGGTTGAAGGCTTGATAGGACCTTGGCTGGTGGCTGTGTTAGTAATTGTATGTAGTTGGTGCTTGGCCGGTGGATTATTTGAAGGGTGCTCTTTGGAGGCCAAGCTATTTGATATAGCTCCTGCTAGTGGCTAAAGTTGCAGTGGCTTCAGCATTAGCTTCTGCTGGGAGTAGTCCCTCAAAGTTTTAACATATTGAAGCAATGCATGGAACTTTGAAGGACTTTGTCAGCCCTCTCGAGAGGCTATGCACGCTGGCCTTCTTAGATGGTAACCCTCTTAAAAGGCTATGCATGCCAATCATCGATCATACCCAATCATTAAGTGCTCAAGTCTGAAATTCACAAATACAAAAAATTGAGTTGAACTATGATGGAATTGTGAAGCATTTTGGACTCAATATTCGGAGTCTAATCGAAGGAGTTGCCTATGTAATTGCTATCCCAGGTATGGTTTTGGATTCTTCTGATGTAGAGCGAGTCGCAGATAGTTTTAACATATGGTTAGCTACATATTCTTTCATGTTTATCTCGATGTTTTCACTTCTTATTGTACATTCATCATCTCCAAGTTTTACTTCCCATCGATATTCAATCATCTTATTATGGCTTAATTGATTAAAACTCAACAGCAACTGATTTCTTTTTCTTCCTAAGTTTTCTAATAGTCAATGTGTTAAATTAGTATTATAATGCAATTTACTTCAAGTTATCTTGTGCTTAAATATTTCACAAGTTTGAGAGGAAGCTGAAAAATACATATGATCAGCTACATTTCAACAAGTTTGCATACTTACCTCCATCAATACATATGTTGGCACGTGTATTGACCCGTAGATGGGCTGCTTTTTTTTTTCTCTCCCCCAATATGAAGACTTGGTAAAATTTAATAGTGTAGATGTTTTAAAACCCAGATTAAACTGTTGTCAGAGTCCGTCAGACCATTTGGATGAAAGCCTGAAACTAATATGGTCTGGGTCACCTTAAAACCTTGTATGCTGTTTGATAATGTTTTAAATAAATAAATATAAGTAACTACATCTGTCAAAGCTCAAAACCACAACTTTCTTGAAAATCAATTATTGTTAACCACTATGCTAACAGCAGATTGGATATTAGTTCTCTTTGCCTTTAATGATTTTGAGTGAAGTAGATTAGGCACATTAGGCATCATGTGCTGCTGGAGTATCAAATAACTTCCTTGTGCGATGTTTGGTATGATTTGCTTCACTAGCATTTATAATTGGTGTCATGATGTGTATGATGTGTGAATAAAATGCATGTGTCTGATTTTTGTTTTTGGATATCTATAGGCCTAGAAGAATGTTAGTTAAAATCGGGTTGGTAGACAAGGCACAAGATATGTGTCGGGATAGCTAGAGGTTTGGCATATCTCCATGAAGAATCAAGATTGAAAATTGTTCACAGAGACATCAAAGCTACCAATGTACTGTTGGATAAGGATCTCAATCCTAAGATACCGGACTTTGGTTTGGCAAAGCTTGTATGATGGCCTTTGATGGTTGTTGTCACGATTGCCAATTCCCAGGCAATGACTACCCACTAAGTGAGTTCATGCAACTCGTGTCCCTTCCTAGCATGAGCTTCATGCTTTGTTTTCACCATCGTTCATCAAAATCATGAGCTTCCTTTAAAATGTTATAAATAGTTCTTTATTCATCCATCAAGTGATGGCAACAAATACTCATATAGATATGTTTTGTTTTAGTTTTGAAAATATATCATCAAGTGGGTACTTTTGTAATCCAGTTATCTTGGCCATATTACATTCTAAATCTAATAATGCCTTTTAATGTTTACATAATTAATATTTTGCATTTATCAATTCCTCAAATGTTTCTCTTAATTAAAATAACAGTGGAATGTGCACATTCTACATATAATAGATTTTGCATCTATTGCTCATAGGAATTTTTTTAATGGAATGTGCACCTTCTACATATAGAAGTTACTACTATATGCTTCAGCGGCCAGCTAGGTGCCAAATCCTACTGACACTTAAATATTCTGATTTGGCTAGAACCTTTCTTATTATTTTTAATCTGTCTGGTGACTCTTATCAACTTACCTATGGGCAATGGCTGTAATGTTATTTGTATTTTTTGATATTATAAATTTGTTTAATTGGAAAAAAAACATGACCTGTGTTGACCCACCGAAATCAAGTTTTATGGGCTGACTAAGTCAGGTCCGAGTCCTGAGTCTACCAATCTTGAGTTAATCCTTCTGATACATTTTCTTCTGCATCTATCCTTAGAAGAGCTCAATTCATCGGGTGTGAGACCTATTCACATTCTGCCTTTAGTTTGTAACAAGTTAAGCCCCGGCATACAAGAGTAAATGGAATGTTATTTTGTAAGAAAAAATGAAAATTGTTTGATAAAATTGCGCTTTCAGAAGAAAATTGCTTCTAAGAGAAAATTCTCTCTATTTAAATTCACATCCTCATCATAGGAATTTGCTTTCTAGTTAAAGTATTTACCGAAAAATACTCTCCTCTAGTGAAGTAGAAAGCCTCTCCACGAAATAGTAAGGGTAAAACTATAGCTATATACGCGAGCATGTTCAACATAGGAGTTCTATTAAAATTTTTATTAGAAGTTCTTGTGTTGAGTGCGTGTTGTAAATGACAATTATCAAGAGAATCGTAGTCTTTTTTCCCTCCTTTTTTCAGTATTAGATTTATAATATTCACCTAGCTCTAGTTAACTTCTATTTATGCTTGGTATATTGTTCATATAGTGCATGGTTCTAAAATGCAATGCCCACGTGTTTGACATGGTAATTTTTGGAAGTTACAACATTCTTTTTACGTAGGTCCCAAAACTCCCTAGTCCTTGGAGGTTCACATATCTTCGTATGCAGTTTGGCAGAACTTTCCAAACTTGTGCTGCAGTTCTGTTTTTCACTCCCCTTCTAATGGTTTCAAGGTTTTCTCATAGATAGTAGCCTAGCTGATATGTTTTGTTTATTCAGTCTTATCTTCATCAATTAAGTTCAAATAAGTTTGTCATTGGTGGTTTCTGATATGCTTTATTATTCTTGTAGGTTGCCTTCCTAAAATCAAGAAAGGGATTCATACGCATAGCCATGAAGATGGGCAAGCCTCTAATTCCAGTATGATTTTTATGCATATATAACATTTCTAAAAACTTGCATTGAGAAGATAATATTACCTGTAATTTTTCACTTTGAATTTAGACCACTTGCCGTTATATTTTTATAGCCATCTCTCGGTGGCACTGGGCTGGAAATTGGAATTGGAAATTGGAAATTGAAAATTTTTTGTGATGGTTTTCAACCGTCCCTAATTTTTTGTGACGCCCTATTTCAAGAAAGCCGTCGTAAAATTGAAAATTTTGGAACGGTTTTCAACCGTCCCTAATGTTTTGCGACGCCCTATTTAGCCACGGTTGAAAACCGTTCCTAATTGATTTAATGAACGGTTTTCAACCGTTCCTAAAGAGGGATTTTGGTGTAGTGATGGCCATATGGTTAGGAAGCTCGAGCCTAAAATAAAGAAGAATGATAATTAAGTAAAGAATAAAGGAAGCGGGCATTAGCTCAAGCTCTATCCAACCTACTCTCATTGCATGTGTTATCCAAACTAGAGTTAGACCAAGTTATTACTAGAAATGGAGAGATTATCAAAGGCAGAGTCGGTAAATGTTTGGACTTGCCCACCATGATTTTCTCCCAAACATTTGACACAGTTAACTAGAAACTATCCAAGGCAAATGTCCTTCCGAAGAGTGAACCTACAAATTGGGTCATTAGCATCATAACTAGGGGTGTACATGAACCGGGCTAGCTCTGTTAGCTCGCTCGACACGGCCCAAAAAAGATTGACTCGGCCCAACACGGAACTAAGTTCAGGTCGGGACGGGCCATTTTCTCAGCCCGAAACTGAGTTCGGGCCGAGTTTGGATAGGGCCCAGTTTGGCCCGACTCGGTTCGAAACCCGACTCGGCCCAACCCGGTTGAGTGTGTGTGTGTGTGTGTGTGTGTGTGTGTGTGTGTATTTCATAACCTAACCCTACGCGTCCCTTTCCCCTTTCACCTTTTGAGATCGCTCGACCAAAGCAACAGCGCCCGACCCACCAAACCCTCCTCCCTCTCTCCTTGCCCGACGGCCCGACCCCTCCAAATCTCTCTCTCTCTCTCTCTCTCTCTCTCTCTCTCTCTTCTCTAATCTCCCTCTCTCCCTGCCCGACGGTGGGATGAGTTTGTCGGGGCGTCTACCATAGTAAGTTCCATCTCATGGTGGTGACCCAAATGGTTGATCTAATGGGCCCAACTGAGACATCATTTACATTTGGAGAAATGATCAGGTACTGCACACAATACCATAGCTTACTGCACAACGCATTTTTTGGCACTCATATGTCACATGTTTAGGACATCCTATCTGTCCAAACAGTCGGCCCCTTAGCTAAGATCACATACCTACTCATGCTATACCTGAAACCTGTACGTGTTAATTCATTTTGATTGTGTGGCCCACTAGACACTTTGATCAGCTAATTTTCATGCAATGTGATATCCACGGCGACCCGACCTTCTGGATGGATAGGTTGTTCTACACATGTAACACATTGGCTGAAAAATGTGAACTGTTGTAAAGGAATTTTTTATTTTTTTCATGATTGCTTTCAGCTTCACGAATCAATGATCAGGATCATAGTTTGATTGCATTGATAGATAGTCTTATTTACAGTGACACTAATAAGATGGACAGTTCCAATTATCCAAAAATCTTTGCATGTGGCCATGTTAAGTGATGCATGCTGGTGACCTAAGTTGCTATTCTTACAAAACGGTCTTCTAGAAAAGATATATGATGGATACATGCTTTTGGGTGGAACCTATTACATCTTCATGGATTAATTTACCTTAACTATGAAGCTTACCATTGAACTGCTTAACCTTAAATGTGGGTTTTCTTTGATTTGTTGTATCCATTTTGGCACATGCACTACGTGAAAAAGGGAAAAAAATAACAGATTTAGAGACGGTTCTGGACCGTCTCTAAAATTGCTTGGTTTAAAGACGCTTTAGAGATGGCCGTAAACCGTCTCTAAAATTTTATACGGCCCCTAACTATCCTTAATATTGTCTTAAAAATTTGAACGTCCACAAATCATTTAAGACGGTCATTGACCGTCTTATATGGGTCATCTGAGACAGTCATTGGCCATCCCCATTAGAGAGGGTCCTTGACCGTCTTATATGCGGTCATCTGAGACGATCATTAGCTGTTTGCATTAGAGATGGTCATTGGCCATCTTTTACTTGCAATCTGAGACTGTCAAAGACCGTCTCTAATCCTTAGCCGTCTTACAGCCCTGTCAAAGATCATCTCTATTAGAGACGGCCCTAGACCGTCTCTATTAGAGACGGTCCTAAACCGTCTTATATCCCTGTCAAAGACCGTCTCTGTTAGAGACTGTCAAAGACCGTCCCTATTAGAGACTGTCCCTAATGCTCAATTAAGCTACTAGAAAAAATTATGAATTTCGAAAAAAAAGTTAAGAAGCATAGAAAAATAATTAACAATGTTTAAGAAAATTTTAAATTTTGAAAAAAAAATACCGTTGATAATTTTGAAAAAAAAAAAAAAGATTTCGATAAAAAAAATGATATTTTGAAAAAGAAATTTTAAAAAATTAAACAAAATTTTGAAAATTTTGACAAATTGAAAAAAATATATATTTTTTTAAAAAAAAAAACTAGATTTTGTATTTTGACAAGAAAAATTAAAAATTTATATATAACAAAAATGAGATTAAAAAAATGATATTTTAAAAAAGAAAATTTAAGAAATTAAACAAAATTGTGAAAAAATTGACAAATTGTAAAAAAATATATATTTTTTAAAAAAGAAAACTAGACTTTGTATTTTGAGAAGAAAAATTGAAAAGTTATATATAACAAAAGTGAGATTTAAAAAATGATATTTTAAAAAAGAAAATTTTAAAAATTAAACAAAATTGTGAAAATTTTGACAAATTGTAAAAAAAATATATTTTTTAAAAAAGAAAACTAGATTTTGTATTTTGACAACAAAAATTGAAAAGTTATATAACAAAAGTGAGATTAAAAGAATGATATTTTGAAAAAGAAAATTTAAGAAATTAAACAAAATTGTGAAAAAATTGACAATTTGTAAAAAAAATATATTTTTTAAAAAAGAAAACTAGATTTTGTATTTTGACAAGAAAAATTGAAAAGTTAGGTAACAAAAGTGAGATTTTGATGATGTGTTATATATCCTTGCTGCCCCTATGTTTCTCCAACCCATTTTTAAGCTAGGTATAAAAAATTGTGTAGATTTAAATCTTAAGTGGACCACACCACTGGAAAGAATGATAATATAGTACCTCACCATTTAAAATTATAAAGAGCCCTTCGTAAGGTTTTAGTAATGTTTATTTGCAATCCAACTTGTTGATAATGTAAAGAAGATCTAGATGAAGGTAAACTACAAAGATCAAATTGATCCAAAACTTTTGTACCCTTCAAAATGTTTTTAATAGTTATTCATCATTGTTTTGATTGGTATGGCTCAATTGAGATTATTGAGTTCTTATGATTTGAAATTATATCCTAAAATATGATGGAAAAATATATGGACGATGTTGATATACATAAAATATATCAAGGTGGGCCCTACACGGTTAGAGTAACACCCATGAAGGAGTTACCTAAATAGTGAAATGGTACTATAAGGTCACCTCATGGGAACTTCCCATTAGGTTAATCTGTGTGCGCCCCACCATGATGTATGTAGAACATCAACACCATGCATTTGATGTGTCCCCTTTAAGTCCAAAAATCAATCGTATATGAAACTCAGGTGGGCCATATATAGCATCTAAAACTATGTGAAGACATCCCTAAAACATATAAAAGTATTTAATTGGTGGGGCCCACATGAGTTTTGGATGTGTATGAAACTTGGGCTGACTCCACATCCAAGTGGGACACACATAATGAATGGGCTGGATCTATAAACCACATCTAAGTGGGCCCAATCAATGATTATGGATGTTTTAATGGGAGGGTAACCCTCTCAACTATAGTATGTGGTGTGGCCCACCCAAGTCATGGATTGACTTTATTTTTAAGGTCGTGGCCACCATGGAATGGTGCATCTGACTGACGGGGCAGATCCAAAGTTCAAGTGGACCCACCATAAAAAAGAGTGGGATAGTGACACCCACTATTGAAACCTTCTTAGGGCCCGCCGCGATGTTTATTTGAGATCCAACCTGTTTATAAGTTAATACAGACATGGATGCAGTTGAAAATTGGTCTGACCCCTCATCCAAGTGAGACACACATAATGAGTGGGTTGGATATATGAATCACATTTAGGCAGGCCCAATATATGATTATGAATGTTCTAAGGAAACCCCTCCATTATATTATATGGCGTGGCCCACATTTAGGCTAATGTTTGTGTTTTCCCTTCATTCATATTTTTTTGATATTATGAACATGTTGGATGACAAATAAACATTACTGTGGGCCTAAGGAAGGTATCAACGGTGGAAATCATTATTCCACACCGTTATGTGTGGCATGGTCCACTTGAATTATGGATTTACCGAAAATTTGGGATCAACCCACACCGTTCATCCATTTTTTGAGATCATTTTATAGAATTATCCAAAAAATGAATCATATCCAAAGATTAAATGGACCACACCACAAATAAGGGGAACGAATTGGCTCCTCCCCTACACCATCCAATGGCTTGTGGTTGGTGCTGTGTGGGCCCAACCATGATGTATTTTTACAAATACATGGATGAAGGGAAAAACTAAAATATCAACTTGATCCAAAACTTCAATGGCCTCCCAAAATTTTTCAATGGTAGACGTTTAGTTTATATTATTTCCTATGATGTGGTCCACTTCAAATTTTTATAGGCTTCATTTTTGAGCTTATGTAATAAAATTATATGTTAAAATGGATGGATGGAGTGGATAAAATGAAAAAATCATGGTGGGCCCCAAAGGATTTACTTAGTATGCTTGGGAACGGATTGGCTACTCCCCCTAACACTAGCCAATGGCTGGTGATCGGTGCTTTATGGCCCCCACCACGATGTATGTGTTTCATCCATGCTGTCCATATATTTTTACAAATAATTTTACAATATGAGACCAAAAATGAGATATATCCAAATCTCAAGTGGACCACATTATAGGAAACAGTGTTGAATGAGCGTCGACCATTAAAAACATTTTGGCCGCTATAAAAGTTTTGGATCAAGCTGATTTTTATTTTTTCCCTTCAACTGGTCCTGTATGACCAAATCAACATATTGGATGTCAAATAAACAGTACAATGGGCCTTAGGAGGATTTTAATGGTGGATATCCAATCACTATTGTTCTCATGTGGTGTGGACCACCTGAGATCTATATTCCTCTAATTTTTGGCATAAAGCTCTAAAATGATCTTTAAAAATGAATGAACGGTATGGATGAAACACATACATCATGGTAGGGCCCACAGAGCACCGACCACCAGCCATCACAAAATTGGGTGCGCGCTCAAAACAGAGTCGCGCTCGCCCAATCTCTCACTCGGCACCCTCCCTCTTCCCTCTCTCTCTCTCTCACCCTCCCTCTGCCCTCTCTCTCCCTCTCTCTCTCTCACCCCTGCCCTCTCTCGTCGCCCTCTCTCACTCTCGCACATCCTCTCTCTCTCTCTCTCTCTCTCTCTCTCTCTCTCTCTCTCTCTCTCTCTCTCTCTCTCGGTCCTCTCTCCACCGCGCCCTCTCTCTCTGTTTCTCTGTCTCTCTCAGTGCTCTCTCTCTCACGCATCCACATGAGGTATCTCTCTCTCTCTCTCACTCTCTCTCTCTCTCAATCTCTCTCAATCTCAATACCGATTGAAACGATTTGGGGAATTAGGGATTTGGGGATTTGGGGATTTGGGGATTTAGGGATTTAGGGATTAAGGTGGGCCCTACTGAGTTTACTCAGTACAATAAGAGCGTACTGAGTAACTCAGTATGCAATCCGATTTCCTTTGCAGCAGCACCATGATCTATGGCCCCACCATGATGTATATATTTTATCCATGCCATTCATCTATTTTTACAGATCATTTTAGGGCTTTATCTCACTCAGAAAGCCTTTTGGAGGACATGTGTGAGATGGCCATGCATGCTTATGAGAGTATCAAAGTTTCTCTTTTGCAGGCCTGTTCCACGAAAGGGGTTTGATACTCTAGCAGAGTTTAGTGAATGATACACATGTACACAAACATCTTTCAAGTAGCAGATTTGTTCTGAAATTAAAAATTCTTAGAACTCTGTTTATGTGGCCACTGGCTTTAAGATGGAATGTAAAGATCAGAGATTTGGACATCAGCAATATTTATGCATTGAATTAGTCATAATCTTTGATGTAATATTGACGTGTGGATTCTCTGGTATTAGTTCATAATATAGATGCCAGACAGGGAAAGCTTGTTATACACTGAAAGCTGCAAATATTTAAACTTATCTAATGTGTTTTGTGATGTGTTCTTATGCAAAACCAAAAGAAAATATCATCTAGAAAGTTTCAAATATGTATTGATCAGTTAAAATATTTATCTTCCTTTAGAGATTGTGATACTTTAGTCGTTGGAAATGAAATTTCATGAAACATGATGAAGCAATTGCATCATAAGAATTCCAAAGTGCTATATTTCATTTAAAATAAAATAAAATAATTCGTTGTGGTTAGAAACATGTAAGGTGTGTTTAGATGCATTATTGAACTGAATTGCAGTTATTAGTCTAATAAAGTGGAAATTAGACAAGTTGTGATTTCCTCAGCAACTGTTTGGGCTCCAAATTGTGGTTATGTTGCTTCCAAGTTGGACTTGAATAAAAAATAACTACCAATTTTATGGGTTGCTTCCTCATCATGAATTCTAGAAAACGTCGATAACTTTTGCCCATTCCTATAGATTAATAAAGTGAAATTTCACAATTAACTTTGTGTGTGATTTTTATGTTTTAACCCATCATAGAGGTAACCCATTGATTCGACAATTGGAGTCAGTGAGAATGTTGATTGGATGGTATACGGGGCTTCATACCAAATCTTTGTATATTGCTGATGAACAGGATCATTTCTATTTCCTACACATTTACACTTTGATATTCAAATAGCCGATGAGTTAGAAAGGCCCATTGCTTGGTGATCTAGACTGTTGAGATGGGTTTTCATCGTGGATGGACCATGCTTCCAAAATTTGCCCTACCAAAGATCCTACCTCTCAAAAGTTTCTACTCCTTTTCCTATTTGCTTTGAATTGTGTTGGAACTAATAGATTCTTTAGATACATCTATTTAACCTTATTTTCATTTGTTCTATTTGACTACAAGAGCTGATATCCAAGCCTGAAATTGGATAATTACAAAGGTTTTATGCATGAAACAAAGCTAATTTTTCCCTTCCTATTTTGCTTTACTATTGATTCCAAGTAGCTTTTTCTTTCTTCTTTATATACATTTTATAATGATTTGTATTTTTTAAAAAGGTTTCTGGGATATCAAGCTGATATATATATGGGTGGACCAGCATGATTTTTGTGAGGTTCTATATTTTTCTTTCTTTTGTTTATTTATTTATTTATTTTTCCTGATATTAGTCCTAAACATATGCATTTCTAAATCTTGATTCTACACATCTCAGTTTGCTGGATTGAATAGTTCATCATTTCTTTGTAGGACTAATTTAAAAGTCGTTGGACCCCCTACCAAATCTAAGCAATCAATACAATTCTTCTGGTGGCCCCGATGGTAGATGACCCACCGTGAGAAAATCATACCAATTGCTTGATCTTGCTCATCTAACCATGGTACTTCTGCTTAAAACATGTGAACTGTACATCTTTTCTGCATTTTTGTATGTTCTCTTGAGAAGACTTTTCTGCATTTTTCTCTCTTCCGATTTTGGTGATGTCTCTTTCTATGGGGTAAATTATGGTGCCTCTGCACTACAAATTTTTGCTATGGCCTGTTTGCTCTTTTTCTTTTCCTGTGAGAATCTAGTTATGATTTGTCGGTATCTGAACAGTTTATTGGCATGTTTTTTCTTCACTGGAAGTAGTACTTCGTCTTTATTAAATATTAATTCTTTCATTTTTTTAGTTCTATTTGTAGGAAGACGCATTAAAATGATAGTGAGATAAGAACAGGTATTACCTGTTGTTGTCTTATTATGGATTTGTGGTTGAAAAAGCATGAAAATGGAACCTGCTTAATGCGGTTTCCATTTTCTGTGTCACCTCAAGCATAAAGTCGATGGGTTTCACTAATGATGCTGATCCAATATCGATTTGGAGGTTCATCCAAACGTGCCCTTCAACTGTGGCATTCTCCATTTGCTTCCTTGCTTCCCTTTTTTATTTTCTTTATTAGTAGTAGCAGCAACTTGCCTATTGATATTCCATCTCTTTTAAGGGTCCTGCAAGGGGTATAAACAAGATTGACAAAATTCTACATGCCCATTATTTGATTTGCATCCTTCTTCCAGTACTGAAACAAATCAATCAGGAACAGAGAATTGAGCTGGAAATAGAGGCAAAGCTACAGGGTAGGTGCATGATGTTCCTGCCTTTTATTATTATTAATTATTATTTTTAATAAATTCCCTTTAAACCATGTCTCTCCTCTGATGGATTTTTGTTGTTGGAGGGGAAAAACCATCTTATAATCAGCCTCGTCAGGCGGAATGTGGCTATGATGAGAAACTATACTAGTAAGTTAAATACGCCCATAAAGGTTATGTTCATGGTGGCAAGCATGTTTTGAGAACAACGCTCTCTGTTAAGAAATGGTAATTCTCTGTTACCTTCTTCAGTTGCATTGCCCGAATGGAAAGCTAATGATGGCAATGGCAGCGTTCCTTGTCCTCCCAAGGAGCTCGGAGGTTGTGGCGCTTGCAATCTCGATTTGAGATGCATTTTTCCATTGGATTGGATACAACAGCTGGAAATAAGTGCAGAAGAAATAGCTTATAGTTATGACTTTCCTAAAATGTTAGATGCTTCTTCCTACTGTCCCTTTTGTGTCGGCATGCATGATCAAGCAATGGGATTTGATGGGAAGTTGCGAGAAGCCTCTACTAGAGAGGAGTCTTATGATAACTATTTATATTGTCCTAATGCAAAGGATCTTCAGGGTGAATATCTTGAACATTTTCAGTAGCATTAGATTAAGAGCCAACCTGTTGTAGTACGCAATGTGCTTCTCTGATTTAAGCTCGGATCCTTTGGTATTTTTTCATCCTTTGGTTGAAAGGAACAGTACCAATCATGGGAATGATATGAAGTCAGTTAAAGCTACTGGCTGCTTGGATTGGTGTGAGGTACGTTTTCTTGATATTTCTTGCATTAATTCTTTTTAAAAAAAAAGTTTTATCATAAGTAATGTTAAATTGAGTTGAATGCAATCCTAGAACTCCATCATCAAGATTAGTTTCGTTCCATGAAGTTGTAGCAGTTCATGTGGCAGTCTTAGAGCTTTTGTTTATTGTTGTTTATTTTTAATGTTATATTTTAGGGAATCTCATGTGGGGTGCTTTTGCATTTGTTAGTTCTTGAAGTCTATGTGGTTATTTGTGGTAATTTAGATTTGAATCGGTTTGGATTCTATTGTAGATTATTTTTCTCTTATACTCTCATATGGGCGTGCCTCTTTTTAAAATTTATTTATTATTTGGTGAAAATTAATGAGGATTTAGTACGATTTGGCTGGATTTATATATATATATATATATATATATATTTTACACCCATGTGAATCTGTTTGGATTTTGTTGCAATTAATTTTCTATTTATAGAAGGGAATCTCACATGGGTTTCTCTGTTTTTGAAGTTTCTTTGATTTTTTTTTTTTGGTGAAAATCAATTTGATTTTAGTAGATGTGTAGTTGTTGTTTTTTTTCTTTTTGGAAAATCAGTGAAATTTGGGATGTTTTGAAGCAATTTTATGCATATTTTTTTATTTTGATGTTCATCAAATTTGGATTAAAAAAGGAGTATTATGTGGGTTTTTTCTATTATATGTAACAGAATCTCATTTGAGTGCTTTTGCATTTATCAGTTCTTCAAGTCTGTGTAATCATTTGATGTGGATCCATTTGGATTCTACTATAATAATTTTTCTATTGTCAAGAAGGAAATCTCATATGGGTATCTCTACTTTTGAACTTTCTTTGATTTGGTGAAAATCAATGTAACTTTAGGATGATGTCTGGGATGTTTTCAATTGTTTTGGGATGAAAAACCAATGAAATTTGGGATGTTCTTAAGCAGTTTGATGCATATTGGTTGAAAAATGAAGTGTTATGCAGATTTATTATAATTTTTTGTGGTTTAGATGATGGAATCTTGTGTGGGTGCTTTTGCATTTATCAATTCTTAAAATTTGTGGGATTACTTGATGTGAATCAATGGGAGTTTTTGATGATTAGTAGTTGCTTTTGGGTGTTCTTGGACTGAAACCAATGGAATTTGGGGCACTTTCAAGTTATTTGATGCTAGTTGATTGATTTTATTTGATGCTAGTTGATTGATTTTAGTGTTATTTGGACTTGGCATAATTAATGGAGTGTTGTACACATCATTTATGTTACATGTAAGCGAAGCTCATGTGGGAACTTTTGCATTTGGTAGTTTTTGAAGTTTATGTGATCATGTTATATTAATTGATGGGAATTTAGGATGATGGGTACTTGTTTCCGGGATTTTTTTTTAGGACCAAAATAAAGGGAACTTGGGATGTTCTCAAGCAATTTGATGCATATGTATTGACCTAGATGTTCTTCATACTTGGATTATCTGAAAAATGAAGTGGTCATGTAGATACTTTTTTGTTTATTAGTTTTTGAAGTTTGTGTTTATTTGATGAAAATCAATGGGAGTTGAGGATGCCGGGTACTTGTTTTCAGGTGTTTGGATTGGAACTAAGGTAATTAGGGGCTTTTTCTAGTTATCTGATGCACATTGATTGATTTTAATATTTTTCAGATTTTAATGATTATATTTATATGCATGTGGTGTCCTCAGGTTTTACATGAACTAATTTATATGCATATGGTGTCCTCAGATCTTACAGGAACTAATACGACGCCCTAACTAGATTATATGGAGCAAGAAAGAAGTTAGTTTTCTTCCCTTTACCATTGTTGTTTGATTGTTAATCCATGCAACGATTATTTTTTTATGCCATAGGTCTTGGCACTTGCTATTTTTCTTAGAATTTATTAGTTTAATAACCTAGCTATGTAAACTATTAGACTTTGTTTCATAAGCATAAATATGAATCACCTTCTTCTTCTTTTTGCTAGGTGGCATCAAATCTAGATATCGTAACAGATGTGTATGATTTCCTCCATTTGGTAAGCATTAATTCTAGTGAAAAAGAAGTAAGCAATGAATGTCTAGGTGCAGATGTTGATGAAAAAGAAGTAAGCAATGAAGCAACCCGTTCAATCTGATCAATCTACTCCCTGGGGAGGTTGGAAATCAAATGATGTGTACAACAATTCAGGTATGGTTTGCACCAATTCAAGAAACTGTACATTAGGCATTTAATATATAAGATTGGAGTGAGACTGATTAGGCATTTAAATGTGTTGCAGGATGTTGTTTAAATTACTTGTCCTAACAGGTGCACAAGTTGGGATGGATTGGACTTCTATCTTGAGAAAACGACATGATTTCAGGTAGTTATTATTATAATGAAAAGTTAAAAAATTAAAAGAGAAAGAGATAATGAATTCATGGAAAGAAATGTTCTTTATCATTAGAGCTGCTTTTGCTGGGTTTGATGCAGAAATCGTCGCCAACTTCACAGAAAGACAAATAACATCAGTGGCCACAGATTACAACTTAGATTTAAACAAGGTTCGAGGTGCCATCAACAATACTAACAGAATCCTCTAGGTCAGATTGTTGATTGGACCTGATTTTATTTAAATGATCATGATAATCCATTTTATTTAAATGAGCAGACCCGGATGTGCGTCGGAGCTATCCGGATGTTGAGCAGGGGTTCCTGGAAGATGGGAACCGCTATTATGACCATGATAAAGCTATCCATTTCGTATAGACAGCATTGGAGTGGCCTGGTCGTTTGGACAAGCCATGTTTATATATTTACTCGAAATTGATGGAGCAGACCCGGATGTGCGTCAGAGCTATCCGCATGTTGAGCGGGGGTACCTGGAAGATGAGAACCACTGTTATAACCATAATGAAGCTGTCCATTTCCTATAGACAATATTGGAAAAGTCTGGCCAATTGGAGCAGGCCGTGTTTATATCTGTATTTGCAGGGACCACACCCTTAACCTATAACCTAAACCTATTCTCAAATCCCAAAACCTATAACTACAACATAAACCTATAACCTAAACGTATAAATTATAACCTAAACCTATAACCCAAACTCAATTCCCTAAACTTTAACCTACAACCTAACTTAAACCTATACTTATAACCTAAACATATTCTCAAATTCCAAAACTTATAACCTAAACCTTAACCTAAACCTATAACCTATAACCTATAACCTAAACCTACACGTAATCCTAATCTCAACTCCCTAACCTATCTTAAACCCAAACCTAAACTCGATCTCGAACCCGAGCTTGATTTCCTAAACCCAAACTTAAACCCGATCCCGAACCCGAACCCGATTTCCTAAACCTAAACCTTAACCTATTCTCAATTCCCTAAACCTATAGCTTATAACCTAAACCTAAACCTTAACCTAAACATAAACCTAAACCTAAACCTAAACTTATAACCTATAACCTAAACCTAAATCCTAAAACCTAAAAGTATTCTCAAATCCCTAAACCTAAACCTATACCTAATCCTAATCTCAACTCCCTAACCTAAACCTAAACCTAAACTTGAAAACCCAAACCTAAACCCAATCCCGAACCCGAACCCGATTTCCTAAACCTAAACCTTAACCTACTCTCAATTCCCTAAACCTATAGCTTATAACCTAAACCTAACCCTCAACCTAAACCTAAACCTATAACCTATAACCTATAACCTATAACCTAAACCTAAAAACCTAAATGTATTCTTAAATCCCTAAACCTAAACCTACACCTAATCTTAATCTCAACTCCCTAACCTAAACCTAAACCTAAACTTGAAAACCCAAACCTAAACCCGATCCTGAACCTGAACCCAATTCCCTAAACCTAACCCTTAACCTATTCTCAACTCCGTAAACCTATAGCTTATAACCTAAACCTACAACCTATAACCTAAACCTAAACCTAAAACCTAATGTATTCTCAAATCCCTAAACCTAAACCTACACCTAATCCTAATCTCAACTCCCTAACCTAAACTTAAACGTAAACTTGAAAACCCAAACCTAAACCCGATCTCGAACCCAAACCCGATTTTCTAAACCCAAACATAAACCCGATCCTGAACCCGAAACCGATTTCCTAAACCTAAACCTTAACCTATTCTCAATTCCCTAAACCTATAGCTTATAACCTAAACCTAAACCTAAACCTATAACCTAAACCTAAACCTAAAACTAAAATGTATTCTCAAATTCCTAAACCTAAACCTACACCTAATCCTAATCTCAACTCCCTAACCTAAACCTTAACCTATTCTCAATTCCCTAAACCTATAGCTTGTAACCTAAACCTATAACCTATAACCTAAACCTAAACCTAAACCTAATGTATTCTCACATCCCTAAACCTAAACCTACACCTACACCTAATCCTAATCTCAACTCCCTAACCTAAACCTAAACCTAAACTTGAAAACCCAAACCTAAACCCGATCCTGAACCCGAACCCGATTTCCTAAACCTAAACCTTAACCTATTCTCAATTCCCTAAACCTATAGCTTATAACCTAAACCTAAACCTAAACCTATAACCTATAACCTAAACCTAAACCTAAAACCTAAATGTATTCTCAAATCCCTAAACCTAAACCTACACCTAATCCTAATCTCAACTCCCTAACCTAAACCTAAACCTAAACTTGAAAACCCAAACCTAAACCCAATCCCGAACCCGAACCCGATTTCCTAAACCTAAACCTTAACCTATTCTCAATTCCCTAAACCTATAGCTTATAACCTAAACCTAACCCTAAACCTAAACCTAAACCTAAACCTATAACCTATAACTTATAACTTAAACCTAAAACTTAAATGTATTCTTTAATCCCTAAACCTAAACCTACACCTAATCCTAATCTCAACTCCCTAACCTAAACCTAAACCTAAACCTAAACTTGAAAAGCCAAACTTAAACCCGATCCTGAACCCGAACCCGATTTCCTAAACCTAAACCTTAACCTATTCTCAATTCCCTAAACCTATAGCTTATAACCTAAACCTATAACCTATAACCTAAACCTAAACCTAAAAACTAATGTATTCTCAAATCCCTAAACCTATACCTACACCTAATCCTAATCTCAACTCCCTAACCTAAACCTAAACTTAAACTTGAAAACCTAAACCGAAACCCGATCTCGAACCTGAACCCAATTTCCTAAACCTTAACCTTAACCTATTCTCAATTCTCTAAACCTATAGCTTATAACCTAAACCTAAACCTAAACCTAAACTTAAAACCTAATGTATTCTCAAATCCCTAAACCTAAACCTACACCTAATCCTAGTCTCAACTCCCTAACCTAAACCTAAACCTAAACTTGAAAGCCCAAACCTAAACCCGATCCCAAACCCGAACCCGATTTCCTAAACCTAAACCTTAACCTATTCTCAATTCCATAAACTTATAGCTTATAACCTAAACCTAAACCTAAACCTAAAACCTAAATGTATTCTCAAATCCCTAAACCTAAACATACACCTAATCCTAATCTCAACTCCCTAACCTAAACCTAAACTTGAAAACCCAAACCTAAACCCGATCTCGAACCCGAACCTAATTTCCTAAACCTAAACCTTAACCTATTCTCAATTCCCTAAACCTATAGCTTATAACCTAAACCTAAACCTAAACTAAACTTATAACCTATAACCTAAACCTAAACCTAAAACCTAATGTATTCTCAAATCCCTAAACCTAAACCTACACCTAATTCTAATATCAACTCCCTAATCTAAACCTAAACCTAAACTTGAAAACCCAAACCTAAACATGATCCCGAACCCGAACCCGATTTCATAAACCTAAACCTTAACCTATTCTTAATTCCCTAAACCTATAGCCTATAACCTAAACCTAAACCTTAACCTAAACCTAAACCTAAACCAATAACCTATAACCTAAACCTAAACCCAAAACTAAAACCTAAATGTATTCTCAAATCCCTAAACCTAAACCTACGCCTAATT
This sequence comes from Magnolia sinica, assembly GCF_029962835.1. Taxonomy (NCBI): domain Eukaryota; kingdom Viridiplantae; phylum Streptophyta; class Magnoliopsida; order Magnoliales; family Magnoliaceae; genus Magnolia; species Magnolia sinica. Next base: position 33,489,241 of record NC_080580.1, read on the forward strand.
TTAATCTCAACTCCCTAACCTAAACCTAAACCTAAACTTGAAAACCCAAACCTAAACCCGATCCCGAACCCGAACCCGATTTCTTAAACCTAAACATTAACCTATTCTCAATTCACTAAACCTATAGCTTATAACCTAAACCTAAACCTATAACCTATAACCTAAATGTATTCTCAAATTCCTAAACCTAAGCCTACACGTAATCCTAATCTCAACTCCCTAACTTAAACCTAAACCTAAACTTAAAAACCCAAACCTAAACCCAATCCCGAACCCGAACCCGATTTCCTAAACCTAAACCTTAACCTATTCTCAATTCCCTAAACCTTAACCTATAACCTAACCTAAACCTAAACCTATAACCTGCACTTATAACCTAAACCTATAACCTAAACCTAAACCTAAAACTGAAATATATTCTCAAATCCTTAAACCTAAACCTACACCTAATCTTAATCTCAACTCCCTAACCTAAACTTAAACCTAAACTTGAAAATCCAAACCTCAACCCGATCCCGAACCCGGACCCAATTTCCTAAACCTAAACCTTAGTCTTAACCTATTCTCAATTCCCTAAAGCTATATAACCTATATACTATAACCTATAACTAAAACCTAAACCTTAACTTAAACCTATAACCTCCTAAACCTTAACCTAAACCTAAACCAAAACTTATAACCTAAACCTTAACTTATAACCTCTAACCTATAACCTAAACGTATAACCTATAACCTAAAACTTAAACCTAAACCTAAACCTAAACCTAAAACCTAAATGTATTCTCAAATCCCATAAGCTAGACCTACACCTAATCCTAATCTCAACTCCCTAACCTAAACCTAAACTTGAAAACCCAAACCTAAACCTAATCCCGAACCCGAACTCGATTGCTGTAATAATGTAGCCCAATCACATAGCAAAAAACAAGAATGTATCCCTTTTAACACGTCCCTTTTTACAAAGCTTTAATTTTTGTTGTTGTTTCTATTAACTTGAATTGTAGTCCAATCACATAGCAACAAACAAGAATGTATCCTTTTTAACACGTCCCTTTTTACAAAGCTTTAATTTTTGTTGTTGTTTCTATTAACTTGAATTGAAACACTTTTTTGCATTATTTGCTTGGATTGGTTTTATTTTAATGATCAGTTTTATTTTTAAAAAGTGTTCACTTTTTTGGAAGAAGTTTATGCAATTCTTCATGATTTTGAACTATAATTTTTTGTTAGTTTAATATTTTTTTTAGATGAAAGACAGAGAAAATTGTTGCTGATTTTTTTCCTTTTTTTTTATTTATGATGTTAAACTTATATGTATTTATGCGTGGATGAATGTAATGTGGATAAGATTGTTTGTGTTTGGATGGATGGATGTAGTTTATGTTTGGATGAATGTAGTTTTATGTTGGATTTATGTAGTTTGGGTTTAGATGTATGTGAATATGAATATGATGAAATATATTATATAACAGGTGTATATCAGGAAGAATACGATGAAATATTTTGTAACAGGTGTATATTGACCCTCTCAAATTTGAGAATGAGCTTTGAAGGTAAGGGACGGTCCATGACTGTCCTTTTAAAGGACGGTCCATGGCCGTCCTTTGAAGGCTCATAAGAGACTGTCCATGACAGTCCTTTTTAAGGACGGTTCATGGTCGTCCTTTGAAGGCTCATCAGAGATGGTCCATGCCCGTCCTTTTTTCATCAATAAGAAGGAAGGTTTTCGACCGTCCTTTAAGTAATACGACATATCAAAATTTGACGGCCCCTACGACGGTCCATGACCGTCCTTTTTGGTCATTTGAGACGATTTTGGATCGTCCTTTTTTCACTGTTTTGGCGTAGTGATGTTCCATTCAATTTTATTTTCGATGCAAATGAGTTTAATTTTTACTAGTGGGATACTATCATGGTGAATCGGCATGTAGTGTCAGAAACTAACCCGAACTCAGGTTCGAAATTGGCCCGAACTTGGCTTGATTGCTGCCGGGCCGGGCCGGGTTCGGTCTGTGTGTTGCTGGTGACCGGGCCAGGCCAGGTTGAACCCAGTTCGACCCGGATGGACCCGTGTACACCCCTAATCATAACCATCAAAATTATGGTACCTAGTATACATGTCCCATAAACAAAACAAATAAGCTTATCTGACCGTCTAACTACCTGATTAGTGGCATTTATTAGACAGTCAAAATGAAAAGAATATCCAACGGTCCTATTTCATGAAAGTGTCCACAAATCAGATGATAGGATTGTTCAACCAATCTGATCCTGGGCTAGCAACTTGGTGACAGTGTTCCACACAATCTAGTCGGTTTTGTTTGAGTATATATATGCCATGTATACAATTTCTGAGTGCCTGCATGCAAAGCGTCATACTCAGCCCGAGTATAATCATATAACTCGTCAGTTGGAAATTTCAACAAGTATTTCAAAATGGTTCTCATAAACTCATGTTGTGGAATGCTTGTAGGATTGCAAGAAACCGTCCTTTTTTGGTGGGAAATATGGGTGCATGGTAAGTCCGTGCACGCGGTGTGTACCGAACACGAGAGCTGTGAATTAAGAAAAAAGGACCCTTCTGATCTGATGGCTATACGGGTTAAACGCCGTCACCATTGCGTATGGTTCGACCAGGGCGCGGATTCAGTCAGGTCTAGACCTGAACGAGTTTCGTGACCGTACGTGGGACCTAACTCTATGTATGTGTTGTGTATCCACGCTGTCCATCCTCCTTTCCAGCTCATTTTAGGGCATGAGCCAAAAAAATAAAGAAGATCTAAATCCCAGGAGAGCCACACCGTAGGAAACAGTGATCCTTGAAAGCCCACTATTAAAAACTTATTAGAATTTTTGACGATGTTTATTTGCCATCCAACCTGTTGATAAGGTCACATGGACCTGGATCAAGGGAAAACACAAATATCATATCGATCCAAAACTTTTGTGGCCTTCAGAAAGTTTTAATGGTCAATCACCACTGTTTCTAGTGATATGATCCACCCGAGATTTGGTCCGATGCCCTAAAGTTATCTGGCAAAATGGATGGACTGCATGGATACACAACACATACATAAAGGTGGGCCCCATAGTCATGACCTGACACAACAAGGTCAAGTCCCAACCTGACTCAATCCACGCCCCGTTGGACCCTACACCCGACGCCACTTTGAGGCTTGCATGCCCCACTCATTCGTCTGTATTGATACAGCGGCTGTGCATCGTTTTCCCACAAACGTAACACACATGTATATTGTATCTTATAGTACAAGATATGGGACACCATGATGATGAAATGGTATGAAAATCGTGTTGTTCTGTTCATTAGGTGGGCCACATGAGTACGCTCAGGATATGATTACATGTACATTGATATTGATGGCACTAAGTCATACCAATGGCTGTCCATTAATATTGATGTTGTGTCATGCTGTACGTGTGGATTGGCCTAATTTTCATAACAATTTATCATCATTGTTCAGGCCGGTTTTTGTACAGATGAGTGTTCTAACATGTGACACGTTGGTTGCAGAAATGGCTTTATCATGACTGATCATGATACATCAGCTGTATCTTATCATTTATATTTGGGTGTTCCCACTTTATTTCTCCAGAAGGATTGCTTAGTGCAGTCACTCGAGTGTACTTTTGAAAGTGAACTCACTTCACACGTAGAAATGCAAGGACAAGTGCGAAATTGGAGCCACTAACAGGGGATTTCCATTGCGTCTATTTGTAAATTTTCACATGAATATGAGCAATCTTGTGGGACACGTGTACTAGAAAAATGAATGTTCCTCGACAATTGACCAATGCTCCAAAACTTACAAAAATGTACGGTCCACCTTCCACATCTATGCAGTGGATATTGCCTCGTGAATGGATCAGATTTGGTAGAGACTTCCTCATTTACGTATGCAAGTGCACTTTCAAAGAGAAACTCAAGCGAGTCCACTTAGCATTTCTCTCTCTATAAAAACTCCGGAGAAGTTATTTAAAACTCTCGCAAAGTCGCAGGGTACGATGGATGGGCGCGGCTTCGCTATGCAGTGGATATTGCCTCGTGAATGGATCAGATTTGGTAGAGACTTCCTCATTTACATATGCAAGTGCACTTTCAAAGATAAACTTAAGCGAGTCCATTTAGCATTTCTCTCTCTATAAAAACTCCGGAGAAGTTATTTAATACTCTCGCAAAGTCGCAGGGTACGATGGATGGGCGCGGCTTCGCTATGCAGTGGATATTGCCTCGTGAATGGATTAGATTTGGTAGAGACTTCCTCATTTACGTATGCAAGTGCACTTTCAAAGAGAAACTCAAGCGAGTCCACTTAGCATTTCTCTCTCTATAAAAACTCCGGAGAAGTTATTTAATACTCTCGCAAAGTCGCAGGGTACGATGGATGGGCGCGGCTTCGGTGGATCTCAGGATCCACCGAGGTGGGTGGGATCCCTGACTGTGGGTTGGGCCCATCTTGATTTATATAGTTTACATCCACGCCGTCCATCCGTTTTGAAAGCTCCTTTTAACGAATTATGCCAAAAATAAAGAAGATTCAAGTCTTTGTTGAACCACACCAAAGTAAACAGTGGTGATTGAATTCCCACCATTAAAAACTTCTTGACTAATGAAATGTTTATTTTACATCCATCCTTTTGATAAGGTGAAAAATACCCGGATGATGGGCCCACATAAATATCATCTTGATCCAAAACTTATTTGGCGGACAAGAAGTTTTTAGTGGTCAATCACCACTTTTTCCTGTGATATTATCCAACTGAAATTTGGATCTACTTCAGTTCTGGGATCATTCTTAAAATGATCTGTCAAGACGGTTGGACGGCATGGATGTAAGGAAAATACATCAGGGTGGGCCCTACAGTCAGGGATCCCACCCCCGTCGGTGCATCCGGAGATCCACCGAAGCCGCGGCCATGATGGATCACATGCAGGGTACTTTGAATTATAAACGTGGAATATTCGTAACTCAAATTACACCGGCCAAATCATTGAACACTGTGTGTGTGTGTGTGTGTGAGAGAGAGAGAGAGAGAGAGAGAGAGAGAGATTAAGACAGATTAATGTTTAAAATTTTTAATCTATATCTTATGGAAAAGTGTATGATATATTGCATATAGCACCCCATTTTAGCTATATGTCAAATACCCTCTCCTATTTTAGTATTTTGATATACACCCCACCATTGTTATATATGGTAAAAACTACTCTAGTTAACTTTCACAGCCAAACCATAACAAGGTCGTGAGGATGATCTTATAGTAATTGACTATTATAAAATAATTTATTTATTTCTAAGCTCTATGAAAAGATTTTAAAAAAAAAGAATAAGGAGAAAATGACTTTTTTGATTTAAATTATGAGTTCTTGTCAAATATCGTGCTAGTGACTTTTGAGATTGGGCCTTGTAGACACGTGTCAACATGTGGCAGATCAGGGTCTTGCTGCACACGTGGCACATATGAGTGAGATATCAAGCGCTTATAACATGGTCCCACCATTGTCAGATAATCTAGACCATCATATGAAACTCGACTGCTCGTAGGTTCTAAGTTAACACATGCATCCAAGATTTGAACATCTCATAATGTGAGCCCCAATAAGTAATTGGATATTATAAACATCGGCCACTTCACTTAAACTAGTGTATGGAGAAATAAGGAAAGGATTTAAAGAAAGAGATGGGTCAGGTGAAACAATAATATGTTACTTTAAAAGGGGGTAATTAAATTTGTTATTTACAAATGATTTTATTAAACTAAATATATATAGTTACATTCTCCGTCCCAACCAATAACAACACTGGTGTTTCTCGACTATAAATAAATAAAACTAAATAGCAACGCTGGTTAGTTAGAAATAGTCAAAAGAAAAAGGTGCATTTAGCATGCTATAACAGGCGCAGGGTGTTGTATGTCAAAAACTCTTTCTGAAAATTACTTCATTTTTTTTAGTTGCAACGTTGATGCATTTGGACCATCCATCCAAAAGCATTACTCCAGCATAATTTTTTCTTTATAAACCATCTTTAGTTGGGGCACTCTTTGAATGGCTTAATTTGCATCATGCATATTTTTTAGGCAACCGGATTGAATGAGGCTAGGAAATGCCGAATTAGGTAAGGTCCAAACATGGCGAGATTTGATTGGTCCAGGCCTTTATGACATCGTTTGAGTACTGAACCATTTTCAAATATACTGTGCAGCCCCATCTCTAATAGTGGCTCGTGGTCCAATTAATCCTCACCAAATTTGGTGCTTCTCTGGCCTCCCTGGATCCAGTTTCATTTTTCAGTGCATGCATATCGTTCAATCAAACTGCCTCTGCTTTTTCACAGATGAGCTACAGGTGAAGAAATAATTGAAAACAAGGATGTAATAGAGTGCAGCCACATTTAACAGCTCTTGTGATATTTTAATGATATAGTAATAAATTTTAATTAAAGTTTATGATATTTTAGGTAATTGAAAATGCAGTTAATAATGGTTGATGGTTCAGATTTCACCCGTGAAAGGCCACAAATGACATCTATTTTACCTGAAAAAGCCTCAGCCACCGACTTTTTCTCACCCCATTTCTCTTCCTTTCTCCACACACTTTAGTAGAGTCTATTTTAATAGAAAAAAGATAAAGTGGGGAACTTTGAAATTGCACTTGCTTCGCACATGTAAAAGAGGAACACGTGAATCAGATGGGACTGGAGCTGTTCATGATGTTTAGCAACTGCAGCCATGGGAAATCTCAGAAGAAGGGCGAGCTGATCATCAGGTTGGAAATTGCCTTCCATGAGATTTAGAACGGTGCTCAGTTTCTCTTAACCGTTCATTGATTTTGCAAACGTCTCAGCCGGTGTAAGTGGGGTCGGCCAAGTGGCTGTTATCAGATACATTTATCAATGTACCACATGTTTTACTCGTTTCTACGTGTGCCGTGCCAATGCATAAAACATTCCTCATTTTAATGCATTTAAGTGCGAGCTAAAACATGTACGGTGATGGCTAGTATTTGATTTCGTAGGCCACCATATAAACTGCCTTTGGGAGGGAGCGGATTAGGTGAGACCCGGACACAGCGACGTGGGCGGGAACCCTGACTTTGGGTCCCACAGTGATGTGTGTACCTTATATCCACACCGTCTAACCATTTTAAAAGTTTATTTTAGTACATTACCCTAAAAATGAAGTTGACACAAAAATTAGCTGGACCACACCATAGGAAATGGTTGATATTTAATCATCGCCATTAAAAACTTCATGGATTCCACTTAAATATTTATTTTCCATCAAACCTGTTGATAAGGTCACAAACATCTAGATGAAGAGACCACACAAATATCATCTTGATCTAAAGCTTTTGTAGTACATAAGAAGTTTTTAATGGTCAATCACCATTGTTTCCTATACTATGGTCCATTTGGAATTTGGAGCTGCTTCATTTTTTGGATCATGCCTTAAAATGAGCTTTAGATATGGATGGACGGTGTGGATGTAGTCACATACATTACAGTAGGCCCCACAGTCAGGGGTCCCATCCACCTCCATGGATCCGGGGTCTCATCTAATCCGCTCCTTGTTTGGGAAACATGGACACGAATCTCCAATGACTCTGACTCGGAAGACCCAATGGTGCCACCGTAATACGCATGTTATATCCACTCCGCACATCTATTGCCCCAGGTGATGCCCACCTAAATGCCCATGTTATATCCACTCTGCCCATCTATTGCCCTAGGTCATGTTAGGGCGTACCGTAAAATTTACGCAAATTCAAAACTCAAATGGACTACACGACACAAAAATATGGGAACGAAAACAACCACCATTGTGACCGTTTTGGGTCCTCATGATGTTTTGTGACCGTTATGGGTCCCCATAATGTTTATGTGCCTCCAACCTGTTCATAAGATGATTCTCACCACCAGCGTGAAGAGAGAACTTAAATATCAGCCTGATACAAAACTTCAATGGACCTAAGAAAGTTTCAATGGTTGGCATTCAATCCCCACCATTTCTATGTTGTGGCACACCTAAGTTTTGAATGTGCATAGTTTTTCTACAGTTAACTCCTAACTAGGCTAGTATAATGGATGGACAAAGTGCATATAATACATACATCACGGTGGGCCCCATAAAGCTTGGTTTTTGGGTTTATCAGGGTAATGGAAAATTTGGGTCGATAAGTGTTGGGGAGAGGATTGGGAGTCTACTAAAATTACATATTGTTTGCACAATTCAATCATACACGAGGTTACATGTGTTAGCGATAGCCTGTATTTGATTAACGTATGAGATTAGGGAAGTGCGAGTATGCCAAAGTCATACTTGACTCAATGTTTAATTGAATGCGATGCCCCCATGCTGAGATAGATCATTTAAGACTGAATTCTAGGACTCAGTCGCCCTCTCAACCATCGGTTGTAACAAAGATCAAGCAATTTACAAAAGAGTAGGGGTTAGTCCTTTCCGATAGATTCCTTTTGCCCTATGCCTTAAGGACTTGTTCTTTCACCGGTAATTGCAGCCAATGTATTTCTCAATGCAACAAAGATAAACAGATTAAACTATAAGGGGCTAAAACAATGCCAATTTTATTAATGTATAATTAATGTTTAGTATAATCCATAGAGTAACAAATAAACTATAGAATAAAAATAAAACGAGAAATAAATACCTATATCACCTGTGTGGATATACGATGTAGGCAAATGATCAGTAAAATGTTACCGGGGTGTTTGATCTTCCAAGGACTTGGTTGATCGAGATCCGATAATGGAAAGTTACGGATATTTATACTACTCCTAAGCGTACTGCAGTGATGGCACTGAATAGTAGCGATCTATACTATTATAAACCTCAAATGTTATATAACACAACTAGACAGAAGGAGTGAGATTAAAACTAAGCTAAGATAAAGGATAAAGACAATGTTGTCCTATGGACATAGATCGTGTTTGGCATGAGCTTGGAGCTCTTCATCGCGTTCTCATTTTATAGCTTTAGATGGTGGCAAAACCCTCGTTAGGTTTCCTTTCCAATCTAGGATCCTTCATAGCCACGATGCTGAGTTGTTCTCTTATCATTCCTATATGGCTTAGAGATCTCCGGATATCAGAAACTTTTTTAAAATTTTTTGCAGCATAATTATAGAGTTTCATTTATCTTTAGAGCTATCTCCCATCAGATTGGGTCATAATCCAAACTGTTTTTAGATTTTCCCCTATTATGACCATGAAAAATTGTAAATTTGATGGGATCAGTCCCACTGGATCCGGATCAAGACCCAATCCATTATTTCCTATCTGCTATGATGTTGGCTCAATTCTTGAATCTTCGTAATCACCATGAGAGGTTCGAATGTCTTAATTAGGAAGATCTCCCATTACGCCACAGGCTTCAAATATGTGATAGGATCATTGCCTCGGTGGGTCTTTTATAGACTTGTCAATTATGCTACCTTGGTCATGTGATATATTAATTAAGGCTATGTGTTATTCATTGCTTTGTCTCCTCTTGAGATATGCATATAGTTATGCATCACTTTACTTTTAGCAGGTGATGTGTTGTTGAAAGATAAGGGACAAAAGATATCCTTGGATGCGAGTACGATTGTAATGACCCTGAAAATTTTGTGCCAAGACCCGAGTACTACCTCTATTTTCCTTAGAAGCTTTTTGGGGTAATTAGCATATACTCGATTGCTTATGAAATTTGCATCAATCACTTTAAATTGTATCTGCATGACTCTAAACCTGTAGAATGGTTAACGCTAGGTTACTCTGAAATCTGGGATTCATCGCTAAATCCAGTTGTTCTTGGGAATTTTTGGAAGTTCTGGATCGGACCTGGACCGCGCGTCGAAAGTCCGATAGCGATGATCTTAGGCTGTTGCGGTCACTATGTTGGACTTGGCCATCACCTCAAAAATCAAGTCCAGATGATGTTCTGGGTCGATTTGATTGAGTTCGGAGTGAAGAGTGTGAGAACAGTTGAAAATTAAATAAGATTTTATGAAATCTGAGTCATGTCGCTTGCGCGATGATTTTAAGCTATCTGACCGTTGGATTCTGACCCAATTTCACCCTCTGATCAGGGAAGGTGGCCCAGGCATGTCTTAGTGCTTGTAGACCTGATCAAGATTCGGTGACCGTTGTATTGAGTGTGGTCCACCACGGCTGATCTGAAGATCCGGTCGGTACGAAAACTCAGCTTAACCTAGATCCATGGTCAAAGAGCTTAAGTCTGATCTTTCGTGGTAATAGGCCTACCGGAAGTGCTTCGTTGGATCGAGAGAGGCTTGTTTTGGTTATACCCTAAGTATACCTTGGCCCTGGGGCTATTTTCATCAATGTTAGGCCTATTTATAGACCTTAAAACCCTAGCTCTCTTTTCCATACGAATTTTCTAACCCTAGCTTAAAAAGAGAGATGGAAAAGAAAGAGAAAGTGAGAGAGAAGTTGATGAATCATCTTAGATTCTTTCCTCTTCTTCTTCTTCCTTAAACCTTCACTTTAGAATCGTTATTTCGGCGATTCTGAGTTCAGCTTTGGGTAAGTTAACCTAACCCTAATCTGTGTTAGAGCTTAGAATAGTCTTTGTGTTGTTGTAGCTCATTTATATTCTTGCTTTAGGTTATCCTGTCGCCGTTGACGAAGACTTATCGTCTAAAATCAATTCGGTGTTCTTTTTTGGATTAAGGTGCGGACTTTAATCGTATAGGTTATGGTTTTCAAGGCTTTCAATGTTAGTGAATGGTTTATTCTTGCTATGGATGAGATTTCACATGCCAAATGTTATGTTTATTCTGCGTTCCTGATATGCATGTGTTACATTGAGATTTGTGTATTCTATGTGTATGTATAAGTACCGTATGCGTATAAAATATGAACATGTGATTGCCATGATTAATTGTCGTATACTTATGCTTATTGTATGTGCGGCAACTCCTTGGTAAAAGGAATTGTTCAAATGTGTGTATTTCAACATACGTCATGTATGTTGTATTGTGTATTCTAAGTGTTTGTAGAAATGTCTGAATGATCTAAAGTGTGATATATCAATCTAGTATGGGCGTTGAGAAGCGATTCTCAACTCTCCTACTAGTGTGTATGATTTCCTTCATGCAAGTTACATTCCTTGTTATTTAATTTCAAGTATTACTTATGCTTAAATCCATGTTAAGTTGATATTCTTCAAATGCTTACATACTATATGATTTGAGTTGTTGTTCCATTACTATTATAAATTGTAGATATGAATATCTGTCGTAGTGGAATGTGTGTGGGACTATGCATTAGTCCAGAAAATCGGTAATCAGCCTTAAGTTCGTAGCTGAGGTTGCTTTCGCCACGTAGGACATGATTAGACGAACCCTAGTCGTATTAGAGTTGTCGGTAGTGGTTTGGCCATGGGGAGTGTTTGCGCACTCTATGTCGTTCAACCCAACATGCGCTCGTGCTAGTCGAGTTCGTCAAGTAATCCAATTGTCCGATGTATGTACGCTACTGCTTGAATCTAGGGTACCGAACTTACCAATGAAATCCTATTAACCATGGTACCTTGATCCGCTAAGACTCATGAGCCGGACATAGTGGTATGGGACACCGTGGTCGAGCTGTCGGCCTACGCTGGGGTGACGAGCCTCCCCATAGTGACCAGTGAGCAACTAAACTTGTGAGCCGATTATGGTGGTATGGGACACTATATTCGTGCTGTCGGCCTACATTGATTGGTGACGAGCCCTTTGTAGTGACCTCGAGCATACCTGGATACCGCATTGAGGTGACGAGCCTTATGTAGTAACGAAGGTATGATAGGCGTGCATTGATTGGTGACGAGCCCTTTGCAACGACCTACAACCATATGATCGTATGAGATGTCTAGGACTGACGACCCTAGAATGGATCACTGTTTGGATGGTGATATGAGGAAGGTATCTTAGCTTCCCAATCCTGCTGTATGAAAAGGACTAATAACAACTTGGTAATCATGTTCATGCACCGTATTTGCATGTGCTTTGTAGACGTGGCGCACTTTGAGGCGATGTCATGCGTAACGTATGAAAACGCTGAGGGTGTACGCGTGAGGGCACGCATCATTCTTCATACATTCTTGCATTAACAAGAGTACTTAGGACATGTTTAATTGTTCTGCTTTATCATTACTGCTTGATTGAACTGATAACATGTTAACCTTTGCTTTATTGTTCCACTGAGTTGATCACTCACTCCCACGTTCTGGGGCGGTGTTAAACACCCACCAGACTCTGTCTTAGTTGCTGATGTTGCAGATGTTGAGGCGACCTTTGAGGCAAAGCGGGAGATTGATGATGATGAGACTGCTTTATCTTTTATGCAGTTTTCAGACGGGTTCTAGTGAGCCTTGTTCTGATGCGCGGGATGCTGGGATTTCTTTTGAGAATTAAATGATGTAATTTAATACTTGTAATTTTGATAGTAACACTTGAAATATGACCTGGTATGTATATGTACTTCAGGGATTTGCACATGTACACTTATATTTCTATAAGTCTTCTGCTTGCTTTCTTCACTTATCCCTGAATTATATTTGCTATTTGGCTTAATCTATTCCATATTTATGCACTAATATAGACAACATACATCCATCATTAAATATGTTGCATAAGTGATGTTTTGGAACTCAGGAGCTGAGTTATGCTCGACCCCCGAATTTCAGGACGTTACAACGATTCTGTCATTATTAGGCGTGTAGTTCCAACACGTGGATGCATTTTATTGGTCCACAAGGGACTGCCAAAAATGGGTAAACTACCCCTATATGTATTACTACTCTTAAACATAAAAGTCCTAATGATTTCAATTAATTTAGTATTTGAACATTTGTCTTACTGATTTTAATTAATTTTGCATTTTAATATGTTATAAATCATTGGCTACTCCTTTGTTAGTTTAGCGCCATTTTGAAAATGGTGGTGATTCTTCCTCTTGATGATGTTTGGTGTTAATGTACAACTATCTAGATCATTCATACTGTCAATCCTATTTTGGGTGGGCATGTGTCTAAAGTGACATTAATTAAGCAATTGTACTGTAGTGCCCTGAAACCTGGTACTCGAGTACAAAGACTTGGATCCTGAGTCCTAGGGTGTTAACACTATGACAGCCAAGTGCATTGGCATTGACACTGATGAAGCCTTTGTTTTCGCTACTTGAGTATGATGTTTTTAGCTGCGCAAACCCGAGTGTCGCGTAAGAATGCCACACAGGAGAAAAATCTCTTATGTGTGTACTCAATCATATTAATATTCATCACATATGCAGAATAAATCAAAGTGGCGCATATCGAAATCAGCTGATATCAAACAGAGAACAAGATAAATAAAGCATTAAGTGTAGCGCGATCATCCAAATAAAATGTGTAAATCCAAAGGTGCCTGCAGGGACCCTCAAAAACCAAAAACAAATTAATGTATGATAGACATTAATATTAAGGGAAAGCCACAAAAAAAAAACTACTAACTGCTCGAGTTCCCAAAGCTCAATCAGCTAAGGCTGCTCCACTCGATCATCCATCTCCCATTGAGCTCCACCATGGCGATCCTAAGCTCTGCACTCATCTACCTGCATCTATTGTTTGGTTTTTGAATTTAAAATGTGAGTTGTCAACTCAGTGAAAATTTTCCTTAAGATTACACAATGACATATTAATTAGGTATTGTCTCAAAATTGAAAATATACAACACAAAACAACCATAATGTAGTTTTAATTAAGTGTGTGGATGTGTGCACATGTTCTTCACTTTCGGAATGCACATCCAGCTGGATAAAATGCAAATGAATGGGTCTTTTAAATAGTTAACTCATTCACATAGTAACAAGAGACTTGGTCTTTCAAACAGTCAACTCAACTTACAGTTATAAGAGATGGGTCTTTCAAACAATCGACCTGGCTCACAATGCAAGGGATTGGGTATTTCAAATAGTCAACCCAACTCACAATAAATAAAGGGACTATGTCTTTCAAACAGTTGACCCAACCTGATGGGTCTTTCGAACAATAAACTCGACTAGCAATGTAAGGGTCGGGGTCTTTCAAACAGTCGACCCAACCCGTATGTCGTGAATGGATGATTAATCCAACCTTTATTAATCTGATTCACAAATAGCCATCCCAAGCTAAGCCAATAAGGCATAAACAGAATTCTACCCAAACAAAGCCAACAAAGCAGCCAACAAAGGCACAATAATTCACTAAGTTGGCAAGCCTACAACTTAATTCCATTTAATTTATTTTAAATGGCCATTAGTTTAAGGTGCTTGATAACCCAATAAGGCACAATGCAAGTATATGATATGTCCACACAAATCACATATAACTTCACTAAAATATGTCATAATCCATTTCTCCATAATTTCCACAAAATGAGGATTATGTTAATATAATTATACATTTTATGGGTGTGCGCGTGCATCAACCTAAGCAATGGGGTAAACATATTACGTGATCATATTCATGATTCTAAATATGTTATGTATTCTGTCACGGAGATAAGCATGTTATATATTCAATAGTTAATCCTTAATTGAACACATGAGATATAGATTATAGAAGTTATTGCACTATCCATAGATTAATTAGCATGATTATCAAATGTTAAACAATATTGCAAGACTAAAAATGTTATAGGAAAGCTTGAATGGTAAATCTCACCCTAGAATCAGAGATGTTTAGCTCCGATGCAACCTAGGTGTAGAGAATTTAGGGAAAATAGCCATAAACCTTAATTCACCGGCATTTGCATCGTTAATTGCTCGGATTCTAAACTAATTAAAATTTTAATAGGAGTTTAAGAGTTTTACCTATCTCGATTCAGAAAATCCCTAACTCGATTGATGAGCAGAGCACGAGATCTGCACACAACCGACAACTATCCCATGCCGCTGCTCACAAAAACAATGAACCACCATGAATTGCTTGCGAGGTCACAAAACCTAGCATGAGCAAACCCTAACATGAAAAATCCTAACTTCATATGAAAATAATGGGTTTCTAATCCTAATAACTCTAATGTTGCTAGAAATTGGGGAAAGAAGCACATGCGTCGTAGGACTCCTTACTTAGCTAATCGATGGTTTTTTCAACTAGGGAAGATGTGGAATTGCCTGCACAACCCGATTTTGATGAGAAACAGCTCGATGCGGCGATCCACACCCAATCTCCTCGATCTCAATCTCTCTTTCACTCTCTCAATTTCTCTCCATCTCCCAATCTCCTTATTTCCTAAACCTAGGGAATGAAGGAAATGAGCAAAAAACCCTTATTTAACGCCACTTGGAAAATTCGGTGATTGCAAATGTATTTAAATTTAGAGGTTGTTAGTTGAAACAATGAAAAATATCAATCAGATTGACAAGAACTGACAGTTAGTCGGTTGGATCGACAATGTCAATTCTATCCTATTTTTGTGCTACTCAAGTTAGTTGATCTAACATGGGCTAAATCACCATGAATTGGCCTAGTTGCTGCTCTTGGGTCCTAAACCCTACATGTCATTTGATCACAATTCACTCATGTCGAGTAACTTGTTCATTGTAATGAGGTGACAGCTTCCACTAATTGCACGCATTGAGGCCTAATGGTCTAGAGATTCAGGGAATTTGATGCCTTAGGTCATGGTTCTTGGGGCTCTAGGGGTGATTGAGATGGTTCATAACCAATTCGAGACTCAAGGGTTCTAACTCGATGAGATTAAGCAGGGATTTCAACCGACCGGTCACTAAGGTCAGGTTGAATGCATCGCATGGATTAACTTAAGGCTAAATATTCAATTTGATGTATTTTAGAATGGATCCTAATAGGTCGGACATTTCGGGCTAATGGGCGAGGGATTCGGGGAGTCAGGTTCCATTGGCGGTTTAATGTGGTTCATTCAATAAGGCACAGAGTTTTATTGAGTTGCCGATTTTTAAGTTCAGGTTTAGGTTCATAGTCCCGAGTTTTCGAGTATGCATGTGCAACTACATATATATTTTAATTGAAATTTCATCGATAATGGTCAATGACATCTAATACCTAAGTATTGGAGAGTTAGGATGTTACACATGTCCATCCAAATAATAGCTATATTAAAAATGAATGAGAAGTCCAAATACGAAGGGAAAAAATTAAATGGAACATACTGTCTTTTCGTATAGTTTATCGGGTTATGCTCTATATATAGTTGGGTTAGTGGCTTGAACGGCCTGAATTTCCGTTCCGCTATACATGACATGCATGCAGTCGAGGATTCACCACCGTTCTTTAGATGGTGCATAAGAAAGGAGTATAGCCTATCTATCTCTCTCTGTAACAAGGAGTCTAGCCTATCTCTCTTTCCTATGAGGTCGATCTTATAGTACTATATATATATATATATATATATATATATATATATATATATATATATATATATATATATATATATATATATAATAGAGAAATGATTTAAGTGGGCTGTGTAGTTTCTCTAATGTGTTGTGTACAGAAATCTTGCCATGCACCTTGTTGATGCAAAAAACTAGTGAACCTTCCTTCTGATCTACCGCTTGCACAAGGATGAGACAAAGGAGACCCTGGCTAGAGCCGGGGACCCTCGATGCTAGCTCCAATGCTAAAGTCAGTGACTGGACAGCGTAGGAAGGGTTTTTAGAAGGGTTTTCGACGTACCTTTGATTTTGGAGATGTCCTTCTTTTATAGGAGTGAGAGGTCCCGTCGTGCAGGGATTCTCTCCCCAATCTTAGAAGATTTAATCTGATTGCAATTTGTTTACGGATGCTTCCCAATCCCGAGATTTCTGGGGCCGGGAATCCTTTCACAAGATTTTCAGGACGGTATTTGTAAGCCCCGTATCTTAGACCGTACCTTTCCATAGGCTTCCGCAGTCTTCCCGGTCGAATTCCGGCAACCTTCGACCCTTAACCGGTATTTATGCGCGACCTGGATTCTCGTGCCGTCAACCCGAGTCGACTCAACCCAGGACTTATACCTTAGCGACCACATCGTCGCCGCGGTTCTGATGCCGCGACTCGCGCACTGATGCGATGCTCTGGTCGGGAGTTGTGGGCCAGCGTTCGGCGCGAGCAAACGCCGCGCGTGCAAATCCCGAGAGAATCTCTACAAGGTGTCACATCAATCAATCAATCCCATCAATCCCATCATGTCAAGTACACATCACCCTTCACCCTTTCCCAAGCAACCCCTAAAGTCAAAAAGTTCTTACACCACCCATACCCTTTCTTACAACTTTTGCCAAAAAAGTCAAAAAGTCTCTTACACCCATACCTCTCTCCCATCCATCACTCCATCACCCATCACTCCCTCTCTCTCTCTCTCCCTTACAAGTCTCTCTCATTTTCAAACCCTCCCTTAAGCAAGAATTCCATACGTATGAGCCTCTCCCATTTCCTCCCAAGCTACATGTGTGGCCCACCTTCCCATCCTTAGATCTCTCATCTCAACCATCCATTTCTCATCTTCCTCCATCAAAGAGAAGCACTAGGAGCTAAGGAAGCCAAGGGAGCAAGAAGATCAAGTGGTGGGTGCCTTGATAGGGTAGATTTTGATATTTTTAAGATGGGCCAAGTGAGGCCAACCGATCAATGGTTTGGATCTCACTTTGGACCCTAAGATGTGGCCGATGGCCCACTTGGATCACCATGATCATTCCATGATGGGGCCATTCTCCATGGACCCCATCATGATGTTTGTTTCTTGCATATTTAGGGTCATCTAGACCGTTTAATTTAGTGGAGATGGGATCTCCACCGTTGGATTTAATTTTAATGGGCCACATGAAATGGGACCCACTTGATGTATGATTTAGTGCAAGGGAGGGCCCATAGTGCCGGGGTCCCTCCATCACGCGGATCTCATTCTCTATCTCTCTCTTCTATCTTTTCTTTTCCTTATTTTCTTTATCTTGCTATGATTGTGTGGCCCACTCGAACGGACCTCACCATGAAGTATGTATTTTGTTTAAGCTATTTATAAGTGGGGCCCACCTTATATGTGTAGTACCCACACCATCCCTCAGTAGTGGCCCACCTGAGCAGGCCCACCTCAAATGGCCAGACCGTCCAGCGTCCCTGGACGCTGGACGTTTAAATGGGAAAACACAAATATCAGCTTTTGTCCCAAGCTTTGGGGTGGCCCACTTATGTAGGCCTCACCTTGATGTATGTATTAAATCCACACCATCCATTCCTTTCCCAAGCTTATTTTAGGCGTTAAGCCGAAAGATGGGACCAATCAGACTTTCAGGCGGGCCATGGCACGGCAAACAACGGGTTTACCATTGAATTTTTCCTATTGTTTCTATACGCCGAAACGGGCCCAATATTGGGCTTGTTTTGCTTGTCAGGAGCTATGGAAGGCCGTTGGATGGAGTAGATCGTTTGGATGTGGACCCCACTAGTGAAAACCTTAGAAGATCAGAAATCCAAAAAATAAAAAAATAAACGTTACAGCAGCCGCTGCTGCTGTGTCAGGAACGCAGCAGCGCTGCCTGCGCCCCAGCGCCCGGGCTGGGCGGACGTACAGCCACCCACGGCTGTAGCCGTGGGCCCCACCTTGATGTTTATTAGCCATCTAATCCGTTAATATGGTGGGCCCTGAGGTCAGTGGACCACCCTCAAAGTTTCAAGTTCATCCAAGACTCAGGTGGCCCACACCGGATGAAACAGTGGGATTGAACCTTTACCTTTGAAATCCTTTTGGGGCCCACAGAAGTTTTGGATCAGGGTGAGATTTGTTCCCACCCTCCATCTAGGTCTACTTGACCTCACCAACGGGTTGGATGGAAAGCAAACATTACGGTGGGGCCCACATGGAGCCCACATGGATGTATGTGTTTCATTACACCGTCCGCCTGGACGGTGGAGCCCCCTGTGATGATTGTGTGGGGCCACTGTGATGTTGGGGCCCTGATGCGTGCGTGTGTGGGTGTGTACGTGTGTGTGTGTGTATATATATATATATATATATATATCTATATATGGATATATCTAATATTATATTATATATATAATATTTTATGTACTATATATATATATATATATATTATATTATTTTATGTATATTTTGCTGATGATGGGAGGCCCATCTCAGTACTTGTGGCCCATGGTTGAGACCCACTTTGATTTATATGCGAGGCCCATGGGTCGAGGCCCATAGATGTATTAGGGGCCCATGGGTTATGGCCCATTAAAAATATTTTGGGGCCTATGGGTTTAGGCCCATTTGATGTACATATGGGGCCCAATTGGCGAGGCCCATTTGATACTCATAAGGCCCATGAGATTAGGCCCATTTAATGCATTCTAAGGCCCACGGGTTATGGCCCATTGCAATGCACATAAGGCCCATTGGTGTGGCCCATTGATGTGGCTCACTTGATGAACATGAGGCCCATATGATACGGCCCATTTGATGTATTGAAGGCCCAATGAGATATACCTAAGGTTCATTGTAATGTGCAGTCCCAACATGATTTATGTAATGATGTTTACGTCAGGGCTATGCCTTGGGAGCAATGTTGGTTTGACGTCCACATTGTAAGCATAGTGTTGGTTCAATGTCCGCATTACGCCTTTCCCGAGGGCCCATTGTTAGGCCCATATGTGTAATGTGTAGGCCGTCTAGGCCCGTCTCCATTATGAACATCATCCATCCCATATAACATGTTTAATCCCATGATTCACGATCATATGCATCATATGTATGCTTGATATGAGAAATGACTGATCATAGCATATGCCTTTGGGCAGATTGTTTAGGGGCTCCCGTATAGGGGGTGTTGCCCTACATGAGCGCATGATACGTGCAGGATTGCTGTATGACTGGATAGTGTGATTCATGCATTCGCATGGTGTGATATGGTTACTGTACGCCCTAGCGACATCAGGGCCGTAGCCTCCACAGACGTATCGTGGTTAGCAGGATTGGATACCGAAAATACTGTTCTACATGGGGTGCGATAGATATCCCTGGGTGAAAGTTCCTAAACCCTTATGGTACCAGGAGGTTGCTCCAACGTCTAGACCGAGTGGATGCATGAGCGCTGAGTGCCGAATACCAGACGGTTACGCTTTCCACTGTGTCGTGGTCGGTTGGAAGGGGGTGCGGCCTTCCCAGCCCGAGAGTAGGGGGCAATGCTAGGCTGAGTCTGACCAGCTCGAGGAATGGGTCCGCTATTGACGAGCCAAGCCCGATATTGGCAGGCGGATAGTGAGGTCTTTTCCACTCACCTTATTGCGCGCGATGGGGCAGCAATCTGGCTTGGAGTGTACTAGACCCCGGTGATATCCCAGATTTTTGAGCTGTATTGACATGTGGACTTAGATGAGGATTTGTATGCTTGAGTTGCATTTCGCATTGCATGGCCTTGAAATGGCCGACATCATTCTTTGCACCGCATGGCCTTGGTACGGCTAATGGTATTCTTGGCATTCATCAGCATGTTCCGCATTACTCTGATACTACATAGCTGCATTACTACCTTGAGCATACACTTTCACCACCCTCTAAGCTTTCTATAAGCTTATGCACGACCGTTGCATGCAGGTGATGTAGGATCGCAGCAGCGCTGAGGCTTGGGCGCGTAGCTGATCTTTTGGAGCTTTTGGTCTATCATCATTGTATTTCCCTTATGCTCATTGTACTTGTAAAGTTTTTGATTATAGTGAAAATGTGATGGAGTTTTTGGTTGTTGTTTGTGGGTTATGCCTTTGGTTATGCTTATTACGAATCAAACTAATGTACAAAAAAATTCTCCTTGTAGCATCCCAGGATCGGAACCTGGCGCTGATTGCAATTTGTTTACGGATGCTTCCCAATCTCGAGATTTCTGGGGCTGGGAATCCTTTCACAAGATTTTCAGGACGGTATTTACGCTTACACCATCCCTTCCTCGCTCGGCTCGGCCTTGACCAACTCTAGTAATAGATGAGTCTTGGCCACCTGCAAGGACAGGGCTTTTTATCTTCTATCGGATGAAATAGAGTCGGCTCATAACCGATGCTCCTTCTTATTCCGATAACCGATACTACAACCGACTCAATTAGAGTCGGTTTTATGATCGATCAGGCGATTTCTAGCCTTGGGACCTTAGTTGATCCCCTTTAGATGTTGTTGGCTCATTAGTCGAATCAACTTAATGCATCTTATATATTTTTCCTATGGCTCTTGACTCTTTGAGTCTCGGTCGGGATTCATTTCCTGCAATCCGAGCTAAGTCTCTCCTTTAGGCTTTACTATCTTACCTCGGTCGGACCTGTTACCTCGGATCCTCGAGCTATGTCAGTAGAGTTAGTCTATTCCATAACCGGGTCTCCGGACTTGTCATATTTTTCCCCAACAGTAAGCCCCCTTACTCCTTATGTCAACTATGTCGACATTAAGGGGTAATGAGATTTTAAGTTAGTGTGCCCTGGAGACTGAGGTTATGATGGGGCAATTAATGCTTCTTGTGTCATTCTTGTTATACGTCGATTCGTTGCTCGAGGTCGCACAAGCAGATAGTTGTCAAAATGTTTCCTTCGCTTATGAGCGTTGGACGCATGGCGAGGACGTTACTTGCGTCAGTTGACGTGCGCCACGTGTCAGGCCGGGGAGTCGAAACAGGCATCAATTCAACTCCTCCTTCAATGCCTCTGCCACATGGCAGAGCTATAAAAGGAGCGGGATGCCAATTCCCCATTTTCGCACGTCTGCTCTTTCTTCCCTTGTTTTCTCTTTTTCTCTGTTGCCATTTCCTCCGCCATTTCCATTCCCTTTTTCCTTTTAGCTTCTCTATATGTGTATTTTTTTGCCTCTCTGGTGAGTTTTAACTCTCTCCCTCCCTTTCCTTTTCAATTTCAATGGCAATGCGTGGTCCTTCAAGTCCTCGGGAGGGGATTTCCAGTGATGAGGGCGAACTCGGAATCGCCCTCATTGCTGACGGAGATGGTGATTTTTTCCAATTTTCTGAAAGGATCTCTGAAACTTCAACAGGGCATCCTACTTCAGCAGGTCCTTCTGGAGGCGTGTCACTGTCAACTACCCCTAGGAGACCTAATCCTCCTGGGGATGACTTGAAAGAAGAAGATGAGGAATTTGAGGAAACCACTGAGTTGGTTCCTCTTAGGAGGTCGGCTCGGGTCACTGAGTCGGCAGACGAGGAAGGGGAAGTTACCGAGGGA